>NC_060149.1:964905346-965208376 GCF_021461385.2 Schistocerca piceifrons
AGTCGGCATTGTCCATTTGGTATTCAATCGCGATGCAATTTCTGTGTTTCATGGTCAATGAGAAGGTCCAAGGGATATAGTAAACCTGCACTGGTGCATCGGAATTTAAAACTGGTCTCTCAGGAGCCGCTGAAACCAGAAATTCTTAGAAAATTCCCCTTCCTGTACATATGTCGGCATTGGCCCTTTTGTATTCAATCCCGATGCAATTTCTGTGTTTCATGGTCAATGTGAAGGTCAAAGGGATACAGTACACGTGCTCTGGTGCATCGGAATCTAATACAGGTCTCCCAGGAGCCGCTTAAAGCACAAACTCTTCGAAGATTCACATTACTTGTGCTTAAGTTGGCATTGTGAGTTTTGTATTCAATCCCGATGCAATTTCTGTGTTTCATGGTAAATGTGAAAGTCCAAGAGATACAGTAACCCTGCACTGGTGCATCGGAATTTAATACTGGTCTCCCAGGAGCCGCTCAAACCACAAACTCTTAGAAGATTCACTCTTCTTGCACTTAAGTCGACATTGTGCCTTATGTATTCAATACCGATGCAATTTCTGTAATTCATGGTCAATGTGAAGGTCCAAGGGATACAGTAAACATGCACTGGTGCATCGGAATCTGATACTGGTCTCCCAGGAGCCGCTCAAACCACAAACTCTTAGAAGATTCACTCTTCTTGTACTTAAGTCGGCATTGTACGTTTTGTATTCAATCCCGATGCGATTTCTGTGTCTCATGGTCAATGTGAAGGTCCAAGGGATACAGTAAGCCTGCACTGGTGCATCGGAATCTAATACTGGTCTGCCAGGAGCTGCTCAAACCCCAAACTTCTTGTACTTAAGTTGGCATTGTGGCTTTTGTATTCAATCCCGATGCAATTTCTGTGATTCGTGGTCAATGTGAAGGTCCAAGGATACAGTAATCAGGCACTGGTGCATGGGAATCTAATACTGGACTCCCAGGAGCCGCTCAAATCACAAACTCTTAGAAGATTCACTCTTCTTGTACTTAAGTCGGCATTGTGCTTTTGTATTCAATCCCGATTCAATTTCTGTGATTCATGGTCAATTTGAAAAGCCAAGGGATACGGTAATCCTGCACTGGTGCATCAGAATATAATACAGGTCTCCCAGGAGCCTCTGAAGGCACAAACTCTTAGAAGATTCACTGTTCTTGTACTTAAGTCGGCATTGTGCCTATTCCATTCAATCCCGATGCGATTTCTGTGTTTCATGGTCAATGTGAAGGTCCAAGGGATACAGTAAACCTGCACTGGTGCATCGGAATTAATACTGGTCTCCCAGGAGCCGCTCAAAGCACAAACTCTTAGAAGATTCACTCTTCTTGTACTTTAGCCGATATTGTGCATTTTGTATTCAATCCCAGTGCAATTTCTATGTTTCATGGTCAATGAAAATGTCCAAGGGATTCAGGAAACCTGCACTGGATCATCGGAATCTAATTCTGGTCTCTCAGGTGGCGCTCAAACCACAAACTTTTAGAGAATTCACCTTCTTGTACTTAAGTCGGCATTGTCCCTTTTGTATTCAATCCCTTTGGAATTTCTGTGTGTCATGGTCAATGTGAAGGTCCAAGGGATACAGTATACCTGTACTGGTGCATCGGAATCTAATACTGGTCTCCCAGGAGCAGGTGAAAGCCAAACTCCTAGAGGATTATTTCTTCTTGTACTTAAAACGGCATTGTCACTTTTGTATTCAATCCGGATGCAATTTCATTCTTTCATGGTCAATGTGAAGGTCCAAGGGATACAGTAAACCTGCACTGGTGCATCGGGTTCTAATACTGGTCTCTCAGGAGCCGCTCAAAGCACAAACTCTTAGAAGCTTCACTCTTCTTGTACTTAAGTCGGCATTGTGCTTTTGTATTCAATCCCGATTCAATTTTTGTGATTCATGGTCAATGTGAAAAGCCAAGGGATACGGTAATCCTGCACTGGTGCATCGGAATATAATACAGGTCTCCCAGGAACCTCTGAAGGCACAAACTCTTAGAAGATTCACTCTTCTTGTACTTAGGTCGGCATTGTGCCTATTCCATTCAATCCCGATGCGATTTCTGTGTTTCATGGTCAATGTGAAGGTCCAAGGGATTCAGTAAACCTGCACTGGTGCATCGGAATCTAATACTGGTCTGCCAGGAGCCGCTCAAAGCACAAACTCTTAGAAGATTCACTCTTCTTGCTCTTAAGTCGACATTGTGCCTTATGCATTCAATCCCGATGCGATTTCTGTGTTTAATGGTCAATGTGAATGTCCAAGGGATACAGTAAACCTGCACTGGTGCATCGGAATCTAATACTGGTCTCTCAGGAGCCGCTCAAACCACAAACTCTTCGATGGTTCACACTACTTGTGTATAAGTTGGTATTGTGAGTTTTGTATTCAATCAGGATGCAATTTCTGTGTTTCATGGTCAATGTGAAGGTCCAAGGGATACAGTAAACCTGCACTGGTACATCGGAATCTAATACTGGTCTCCCAGGAGCCGCTCAAACCACAAACACTTAGAAGATTCACTCTTCTCGTACTTAAGTCGGCATTGTCCCTTTTGTATTCAATCCCGATGCAATTTCTGTGCTTCATGCTCAATTTGAAGGACCAAAAGATACAGTAAACCTGCACTGGTGAATCAAAATCTAGTAGTTGACTCCCTGGAGCCGTTCAAAGTACAAACTCTTAGTAGATTTACTCTTCTTGTACTTAAGTCGCCATTGTGCCTTTTGTATTCAATCCCGATGCAATTTCTGTGATACGTGGTCAATTTGAAGGTCCAAGGGTTACAATAAATCTGCACTGGTGCATCGGAATCTAATACTGGTCTCCCAGGAGCCGCTGAAAGCACAAACCCTAGAAGATTCATTCTTCTTGTACTTAAGTCGGCATTGTCCATTTGGTATTCAATCCCGATGCAATTTCTGTGTTTCATGGTCAATGAGAAGGTCCAAATGATACAGTCAACCCGCACTGGTGCATCAGAACGGAATACTGGCCTCCCAGGAGCCGCGCAAAGCACAAACCCTTAAAAGATCACTCTTCTTGTACTTAAGTCGCCATTGTGCCTTTTGTACCCAATCCCTTTGCAATTTCTCTGTTTCATGGTCAATGAGAAGATGGTAAACCTGTGCTGGTTCATCGGAATCCAATACTGGTCTCCCATGAGCCGCTCAAACCACAAACTCTTAGGTGATTCACTCTTCTTGTACTTAAGTCGGCATTGTGCCTATTCCATTCAATCCCGATGCGATTTCTGTGTTTCATGGACAATGTGAAGGTCCAAGGGATACAGTAAACCTGGACTGGTTCATCGGAATCTAATACTGGTCTCCCGTGAGCCAGTCAAACCGCAAACTCTTAGAAGATTCACTCTTGTTGTATTTAGGTCGCCATTGTGCCTTTTGTATTCAATCCCGATTCGATGTCTGTGTTTCATGGTCAATGTGAAGGTCCAAGGGATATAGTAAACCTGCACTGCTGTTTTTGGAATTTAAAACTGGTCTCTCAGGAGCCGCTGAAACCAGAAACTCTTAGAAAATTCCCCTTCCTGTACATATGTCGGCATTGGCCCTTTTGTATTCAATCCCGATGCAATTTCTGTGTTTCATGGTCAATGTGAAGGTCAAAGGGATACAGTACACGTGCTCTGGTGCATCGGAATCTAATACAGGTCTCCCAGGAGCCGCTTAAAGCACAAACTCTTCGAAGATTCACATTACTTGTGCTTAAGTTGGCATTGTGAATTTTGTATTCAATCCCGATGCAATTTCTCTGTTTCATGGTCAATGAGAAGATGGTAAACCTGTGCTAGTTCATCGGAATCCAATACTGGTCTCCCATGAGCCGCTCAAACCACAAACTCTTAGGTGATTCACTCTTCTTGTACTTAAGTCGGCATTGTGCCTATTCCATTCAATCCCGATGCGATTTCTGTGTTTCATGGTCAATGTGAAGGTCCAAGGGATACAGTAAACCTGGACTGGTGTATCGGAATCTAATACTGGTCTCCGTGGAGCCGTTTAAAGTACTAAATCTTAGAAGATTGACTCTTCTTGTACTTAAGTCTGCATTGTGCCTTTTGTATTCAATTCCGATGAAATTTCAGTGGTTCATGGTCAATGTGAAGGTCCAAGGGATACAGTATACCTTCACTGGTGCATCTGAATCTAATACTGGTCCCCCAAGAGGCGCTGAAAGCACAAACTCCTAGAAGATTCACTCTTCTTGTACTTAAGTCGGCATTGTGCATTTTGCATTCAATCCCGATGCAATTTCTAAGTTTCATGGTCAATGAAAATGTCCAAGGGATACAGTAAACCTGCACTGGTGCATCGGAATCTAATACTGGTTTCCCAGGAGCCGCTGAAAGCACAAATTCCTAGAGGATTCATTTTTCTTGTACTTTAGTCGGCATTGTCCATTTTGTATTCAATCCCGATGCAATTTCTGTGTTTCATGGTCAATGTGAAGGTCCAAATGATACAGTTAACCTGCACTGTTGCACTGGAATCTAAAACTGGTATCTCAGGAGCCGCTCAAACCACATACTCTTAGAAAATTCACCTTCTTGTACTTAAGTCGGCATTGTCCCTTTTGTATTCAATCCCGATGCAATTTCTGTGATTCATGGTCAATTTGAAGGTCCAAAGGATACAGTAATCCGGCACTGGTGCATCGGAATCTAATACTGGACTCCCAGGAGCCGCTCAAAGCACAAACTCTTAGAAGATTCACTCTTCTTGTACTTAAGCCTGTATTGTGCATTTTGTATTCAATACCGGTGAAATCTCTATGTTTCATGGTGAATGAGAATGTCCAAAGGATACAGTAAACCTGCACTGGTTCATCGGAATCTAATACTAGTCTCCCATGAGCCGCTAAAACCACAAACTCTTAGAAAATTCACCTTATTGTACTTAAGTCGGCATTGTCCTTTTGTATTCAATCTCCATGCAATTTCTGCACTTCATGGTCAATGTGACGAGCAAAGGGATACAGTAAACGTGCACTGGTGCATTGCAATATAATACAGGTCTCCCAGGAGACGCTCAAAGCTTAAAGTCTTCGAAGATTAACACCACTTGTGCTTAAGTTGGCATTGTGAGTTTTGTATTCAATACCGATGCAATTTCTGTGTTTCATGGTCACTGTGAAGGTCCAAGGGATATAGTAAACCTGCACAGGTGAATCGGAATCTAATACTGATCTCCCTGTAGCTGTTCAAATTACAAACTCTTAGAACATTCACTCTTGTTGTACTTCAGTCGGCATTGTCCCTTTTGTATTCAATCCCAATGCAATTTCTGTGCTTCATGCTCAATTTGAAGGTCCAAAAGATACAGTAAACCTGCACTGGTGAATCAAATTCTAGTAGTGGACTCCCTGGAGCCGTTCAAAGTACAAACTCTTAGTAGATTCACTCTTCTTGTACTTAAGTCGGCATTGTGCCTTTTGTATTCAATCCCGATGCAATTTCTGTGTTTCATGGTCAATGTGAAGGTCCAAGGGATACAGTAAACCTGCACTGGTACATCGGAATCTGATACTGGTCTCCCAGGAGCCGCTCAAACCACAAACACTTAGAAGATTCACTCTTCTCGTATTTAAGTCGGCATTGTCCCTTTTGTATTCAATCCCGATGCAATTTCCGTGCTTCATGCTCAATTTGAAGGTCCAAAAGATACAGTAAACCTGCACTGGTGAATCAAAATCTAGTAGTTGACTCCCTGGAGCCGTTCAAAGTACAAACTCTTAGTAGATTTACTCTTCTTGTACTTAAGTCGGCATTGTGCCTTTTGTATTCAATCCCGATGCAATTTCTGTGATACGTGGTCAATTTAAAGGTCCAAGGGTTGCAATAAATCTGCACTGGTGCATCGGAATCTAATACTGGTCTCCCAGGAGCCGCTGAAAGCACAAACCCTAGAAGATTCATTCTTCTTGTACTTAAGTCGGCATTGTCCATTTGGTATTCAATCCCGATGCAATTTCTGTGTTTCATGGTCAATGAGAAGGTCCAAATGATACAGTCAACCTGCACTGGTGCATCAGAATGTAATACTGGCCTCCCAGGAGCCGCGCAAAGCACAAACCCTTAGAAGATCACTCTTCTTGTACTTAAGTCGCCATTGTGCCTTTTGTACCCAATCCCTTTGCAATTTCTCTGTTTAATGGTCAATGAGAAGATGGTAAACCTGTGCTGGTTCATCGGAATCCAATACTGGTCTCCCATGAGCCGCTCAAACCACAAACACTTATGTGATTCACTCTTCTTGTACTTAAGTCGGCATTGTGCCTATTCCATTCAATCCCGATGCGATTTCTGTGTTTCATGGTCAATGTGAAGGTCCAAGGGATACAGTAAACCTGGACTGGTTCATCGGAATCTAATACTGGTCTCACGTGAGCCAGTCAAACCGCAAACTCTTAGAAGATTCACTCTTGTTGTATTTAGGTCGCCATTGTGCCTTTTGTATTCAATCCCGATTCGATGTCTGTGTTTCATGGTCAATGTGAAGGTCCAAGGGATATAGTAAACCTGCACTGGTGCATCGGAATTTAAAACTGGTCTCTCAGGAGCCGCTGAAACCAGAAATTCTTAGAAAATTCCCCTTCCTGTACATATGTCGGCATTGGCCCTTTTGTATTCAATCCCGATGCAATTTCTGTGTTTCATGGTCAATGTGAAGGTCAAAGGGATACAGTACACGTGCTCTGGTGCATCGGAATCTAATACAGGTCTCCCAGGAGCCGCTTAAAGCACAAACTCTTCGAAGATTCACATTACTTGTGCTTAAGTTGGCATTGTGAGTTTTGTATTCAATCCCGATGCAATTTCTGTGTTTCATGGTAAATGTGAAAGTCCAAGAGATACAGTAACCCTGCACTGGTGCATCGGAATTTAATACTGGTCTCCCAGGAGCCGCTCAAACCACAAACTCTTCGAAGATTCACTCTTCTTGCACTTAAGTCGACATTGTGCCTTATGTATTCAATACCGATGCAATTTCTGTAATTCATGGTCAATGTGAAGGTCCAAGGGATACAGTAAACATGCACTGGTGCATCGGAATCTGATACTGGTCTCCCAGGAGCCGCTCAAACCACAAACTCTTAGAAGATTCACTCTTCTTGTACTTAAGTCGGCATTGTACGTTTTGTATTCAATCCCGATGCGATTTCTGTGTCTCATGGTCAATGTGAAGGTCCAAGGGATACAGTAAGCCTGCACTGGTGCATCGGAATCTAATACTGGTCTGCCAGGAGCTGCTCAAACCCCAAACTTCTTGTACTTAAGTTGGCATTGTGGCTTTTGTATTCAATCCCGATGCAATTTCTGTGATTCGTGGTCAATGTGAAGGTCCAAGGATACAGTAATCAGGCACTGGTGCATGGGAATCTAATACTGGACTCCCAGGAGCCGCTCAAATCACAAACTCTTAGAAGATTCACTCTTCTTGTACTTAAGTCGGCATTGTGCTTTTGTATTCAATCCCGATTCAATTTCTGTGATTCATGGTCAATTTGAAAAGCCAAGGGATACGGTAATCCTGCACTGGTGCATCAGAATATAATACAGGTCTCCCAGGAGCCTCTGAAGGCACAAACTCTTAGAAGATTCACTGTTCTTGTACTTAAGTCGGCATTGTGGCTATTCCATTCAATCCCGATGCGATTTCTGTGTTTCATGGTCAATGTGAAGGTCCAAGGGATACAGTAAACCTGCACTGGTGCATCGGAATTAATACTGGTCTCCCAGGAGCCGCTCAAAGCACAAACTCTTAGAAGATTCACTCTTCTTGTACTTTAGCCGATATTGTGCATTTTGTATTCAATCCCAGTGCAATTTCTATGTTTCATGGTCAATGAAAATGTCCAAGGGATTCAGGAAACCTGCACTGGATCATCGGAATCTAATACTGGTCTCTCAGGTGGCGCTCAAACCACAAACTTTTAGAGAATTCACCTTCTTGTACTTAAGTCGGCATTGTCCCTTTTGTATTCAATCCCGATGGAATTTCTGTGTGTCATGGTCAATGTGAAGGTCCAAGGGATACAGTATACCTGTACTGGTGCATCGGAATCTAATACTGGTCTCCCAGGAGCAGCTGAAAGCACAAACTCCTAGAGGATTATTTCTTCTTGTACTTAAAACGGCATTGTCACTTTTGTATTCAATCCGGATGCAATTTCATTCTTTCATGGTCAATGTGAAGGTCCAAGGGATACAGTAAACCTGCAATGGTGCATCGGGTTCTAATACTGGTCTCTCAGGAGCCGCTCAAAGCACAAACTCTTAGAAGCTTCACTCTTCTTGTACTTAAGTCGGCATTGTGCTTTTGTATTCAATCCCGATTCAATTTTTGTGATTCATGGTCAATGTGAAAAGCCAAGGGATACGGTAATCCTGCACTGGTGCATCGGAATATAATACAGGTCTCCCAGGAACCTCTGAAGGCACAAACTCTTAGAAGATTCACTCTTCTTGTACTTAAGTCGGCATTGTGCCTATTCCATTCAATCCCGATGCGATTTCTGTGTTTCATGGTCAATGTGAAGGTCCAAGGGATTCAGTAAACCTGCACTGGTGCATCGGAATCTAATACTGGTCTGCCAGGAGCCGCTCAAAGCACAAACTCTTAGAAGATTCACTCTTCTTGCTCTTAAGTCGACATTGTGCCTTATGCATTCAATCCCGATGCGATTTCTGTGTTTAATGGTCAATGTGAAGGTCCAAGGGATACAGTAAACCTGCACTGGTGCATCGGAATCTAATACTGGTCTCTCAGGAGCCGCTCAAACCACAAACTCTTCGATGGTTCACACTACTTGTGTATAAGTTGGTATTGTGAGTTTTGTATTCTATCAGGATGCAATTTCTGTGTTTCATGGCCAATGTGACGGTCCGAGGGATACAGTAAACCGGCACTGGTGCATCGGAATCTAATACTGGTCTGCCAGAAGCAGCGCAAACCACAAACTATTTGAAGCTTCACCCTTCTTGTACTGAAGTCGGCATTGTGCCTTTTGTATGCAATCCCGATGCTATAGCCGTATTTCATAGTCAATGTGAGGGTCCAAGGGATACAGTAAACCTGCACTGGTGCATCGGAATCTAATACTGGTCTGCCAGGAACCGCTCCAACCACAAACTCTTAGAACGTTCACTCTTCTTGTACTTAAATCGGCATTGTGCCATTTGTATTCAGTCCCGAAGCAATATCTGTGTTTTATACACAATGTGAAGATCCAAGGGATACAGTAAACCTGCACTGGTGCATCGTAATAAAATTCTGGTCTCCCAGGAGCCGCTCAAAACACAAACTCATAGAAGATTCACTCTTCTTGTACTTAAGTCGGCATTGTCCCTTTTGTATTCAATCACGATGCAATTTCTGTGTTTCATGGTCAATGTGAAGTTCGAAGGGATACAGTAAACCTGCACTGGTGCATCGGAATCTAATATTGGTCTGCCAGGAGCCGCTCCAACCACAATCTCTTAGAAGATTCACTCTTCTTGTACGTATATCGGCATTGTGCTTTTTGTATTCAATCCCGATGCGATTTCTGTGTTTCATGGTCAATGTGAAGGTCCATGGGATACAGTAAACCTGCACTGGTGCATCGGAATCTAATACTGTTCACCCAGGAGCCGCTGAAAGCACAAATTCCTAGACTATTCATTCTTCTTGTACTTTAGTTGGCATTGTGCCTTTTGTATTCAATCTTGATGCGATTTCTGTGTTTCATGGTCAATGTGAAGGTCCAAGGGATACAGTAAACCCGCACTGGTGCATCGGAATCTAATACTGTTCTCCCAGGAGCCGCTGAAAGCACAAATTCCTGGAGGATTCATTCTTCTTGTACTTTAGTCGGCATTGTCCATTTTCTATTCAGTCCCGATGCAATTTCTGTGTTTCATGGTCAATGTGAAGGTCCAAATGATACAGTTAACCTGCACTGTTGCATCGAAATCTAAAAGTGGTATCTCAGGAGCCGCTCAAACCACAAATTCTTAGAAAATTCACCTTCTTGTACTTAAGTCGGCATTGTCCATTTCGTATTCAATCCCGATGCAGTTTCTGTGATTCATGGTCAATTTGAAGGTCCCAGGGATACTGTAATCCGGCACTGGTGCATCGGAATCTAATACTGGACTCCCAGGAGCCGCTCAAAGCACAAACTCTTAGAAGATTCACTCTTCTTGTACTTAAGTCAGCATTGTCCATTTTGTATTCAATCCCGATGGAATTACTGTGTTTGAGGCTCAATCTGAAGGTCCAAAAGATACAGTAAACCTGCACTGGTGAATCGGAATCTAATACTGGTCTGCCTGGAGCCGTTCAAAGTACAAACTCTTAGAAGATTCACTCTTCTTGTGCTTAAGTCGGCATTGTGCCTTTTGTATTCAATCCCGATGCAATTTCTGTGTTTCATGGTCAATGTGAAGGTCCAAGGGATACAGTAAACCTGGACTGGTGCATCGGAATCTAATACTGGTCTCCGTGGAGCCGTTTAAAGTACTAAATCTTAGAAGATTGACTCTTCTTGTACTTAAGTCTGCATTGTGCCTTTTATATTCAATCCCGATGAAATTTCAGTGGTTCATGGTCAATGTGAAGGTCCAAGGGATACAGTATACCTTCACTGGTGCATCTGAATCTAATACTGGTCCCCCAAGAGGCGCTGAAAGCACAAACTCCTAGAAGATTCACTCTTCTTGTACTTAAGTCGGCATTGTGCATTTTGCATTCAATCCCGATGCAATTTCTAAGTTTCATGGTCAATGAAAATGTCCAAGGGATACAGTAAACCTGCACTGGTGCATCGGAATCTAATACTGGTTTCCCAGGAGCCGCTGAAAGCACAAATTCCTAGAGGATTCATTTTTCTTGTACTTTAGTCGGCATTGTCCATTTTGTATTCAATCCCGATGCAATTTCTGTGTTTCATGGTCAATGTGAAGGTCCAAATGATACAGTTAACCTGCACTGTTGCACTGGAATCTAAAACTGGTATCTCAGGAGCCGCTCAAACCACATACTCTTAGAAAATTCACCTTCTTGTACTTAAGTCGGCATTGTCCCTTTTGTATTCAATCCCGATGCAATTTCTGTGATTCATGGTCAATTTGAAGGTCCAAAGGATACAGTAATCCGGCACTGGTGCATCGGAATCTAATACTGGACTCCCAGGAGCCGCTCAAAGCACAAACTCTTAGAAGATTCACTCTTCTTGTACTTAAGCCGGTATTGTGCATTTTGTATTCAATACCGGTGAAATCTCTATGTTTCATGGTGAATGAGAATGTCCAAAGGATACAGTAAACCTGCACTGGTTCATCGGAATCTAATACTAGTCTCCCATGAGCCGCTAAAACCACAAACTCTTAGAAAATTCACCTTATTGTACTTAAGTCGGCATTGTCCTTTTGTATTCAATCTCCATGCAATTTCTGCACTTCATGGTCAATGTGACGAGCAAAGGGATACAGTAAACGTGCACTGGTGCATTGGAATATAATACAGGTCTCCCAGGAGACGCTCAAAGCTTAAAGTCTTCGAAGATTAACACCACTTGTGCTTAAGTTGGCATTGTGAGTTTTGTATTTAATCCCGATGCGATTTCTGTGTTTCATGGTCACTGTGAAGGTCCAAGGGATACAGTAAGCATGCACTGGTGCATCGGAATCTAATACTGGTCTGCCAGGAGGCGCTCAAACCACAAACTTCTTGTACTTAAGTTGGCATCGTGCCTTTTGTATTCAATACCGATGCAATTTCTGTGTTTCATGGTCAATGTGAAATCCAAGGGATATAGTAAACCTGCACAGGTGAATCGGAATCTAATACTGATCTCCCTGTAGCTGTTCAAATTACAAACTCTTAGAACATTCACTCTTGTTGTACTTCAGTCGGCATTGTCCCTTTTGTATTCAATCCCAATGCAATTTCTGTGCTTCATGCTCAATTTGAAGGTCCAAAAGATACAGTAAACCTGCACTGGTGAATCAAATTCTAGTAGTGGACTCCCTGGAGCCGTTCAAAGTACAAACTCTTAGTAGATTCACTCTTCTTGTACTTAAGTCGGCATTGTGCCTTTTGTATTCAATCCCGATGCAATTTCTGTGTTTCATGGTCAATGTGAAGGTCCAAGGGATACAGTAAACCTGCACTGGTACATCGGAATCTGATACTGGTCTCCCAGGAGCCGCTCAAACCACAAACACTTAGAAGATTCACTCTTCTCGTATTTAAGTCGGCATTGTCCCTTTTGCATTCAATCCCGATGCAATTTCCGTGCTTCATGCTCAATTTGAAGGTCCAAAAGATACAGTAAACCTGTACTGGTGAATCAAAATCTAGTAGTTGACTCCCTGGAGCCGTTCAAAGTACAAACTCTTAGTAGATTTACTCTTCTTGTACTTAAGTCGGCATTGTGCCTTTTGTATTCAATCCCGATGCAATTTCTGTGATACATGGTCAATTTAAAGGTCCAAGGGTTGCAATAAATCTGCACTGGTGCATCGGAATCTAATACTGGTCTCCCAGGAGCCGCTGAAAGCACAAACCCTAGAAGATTCATTCTTCTTGTACTTAAGTCGGCATTGTCCATTTGGTATTCAATCGCGATGCAATTTCTGTGTTTCATGGTCAATGAGAAGGTCCAAGGGATATAGTAAACCTGCACTGGTGCATCGGAATTTAAAACTGGTCTCTCAGGAGCCGCTGAAACCAGAAATTCTTAGAAAATTCCCCTTCCTGTACATATGTCGGCATTGGCCCTTTTGTATTCAATCCCGATGCAATTTCTGTGTTTCATGGTCAATGTGAAGGTCAAAGGGATACAGTACACGTGCTCTGGTGCATCGGAATCTAATACAGGTCTCCCAGGAGCCGCTTAAAGCACAAACTCTTCGAAGATTCACATTACTTGTGCTTAAGTTGGCATTGTGAGTTTTGTATTCAATCCCGATGCAATTTCTGTGTTTCATGGTAAATGTGAAAGTCCAAGAGATACAGTAACCCTGCACTGGTGCATCGGAATTTAATACTGGTCTCCCAGGAGCCGCTCAAACCACAAACTCTTAGAAGATTCACTCTTCTTGCACTTAAGTCGACATTGTGCCTTATGTATTCAATACCGATGCAATTTCTGTAATTCATGGTCAATGTGAAGGTCCAAGGGATACAGTAAACATGCACTGGTGCATCGGAATCTGATACTGGTCTCCCAGGAGCCGCTCAAACCACAAACTCTTAGAAGATTCACTCTTCTTGTACTTAAGTCGGCATTGTACGTTTTGTATTCAATCCCGATGCGATTTCTGTGTCTCATGGTCAATGTGAAGGTCCAAGGGATACAGTAAGCCTGCACTGGTGCATCGGAATCTAATACTGGTCTGCCAGGAGCTGCTCAAACCCCAAACTTCTTGTACTTAAGTTGGCATTGTGGCTTTTGTATTCAATCCCGATGCAATTTCTGTGATTCGTGGTCAATGTGAAGGTCCAAGGATACAGTAATCAGGCACTGGTGCATGGGAATCTAATACTGGACTCCCAGGAGCCGCTCAAATCACAAACTCTTAGAAGATTCACTCTTCTTGTACTTAAGTCGGCATTGTGCTTTTGTATTCAATCCCGATTCAATTTCTGTGATTCATGGTCAATTTGAAAAGCCAAGGGATACGGTAATCCTGCACTGGTGCATCAGAATATAATACAGGTCTCCCAGGTGCCTCTGAAGGCACAAACTCTTAGAAGATTCACTGTTCTTGTACTTAAGTCGGCATTGTGCCTATTCCATTCAATCCCGATGCGATTTCTGTGTTTCATGGTCAATGTGAAGGTCCAAGGGATACAGTAAACCTGCACTGGTGCATCGGAATTAATACTGGTCTCC
Source organism: Schistocerca piceifrons (assembly GCF_021461385.2). Lineage (NCBI taxonomy): Eukaryota > Metazoa > Arthropoda > Insecta > Orthoptera > Acrididae > Schistocerca > Schistocerca piceifrons. The sequence goes on from NC_060149.1 coordinate 964,919,268, forward strand.
CAGGAGCCGCTCAAAGCACAAACTCTTAGAAGATTCACTCTTCTTGTACTTTAGCCGATATTGTGCATTTTGTATTCAATCCCAGTGCAATTTCTATGTTTCATGGTCAATGAAAATGTCCAAGGGATTCAGGAAACCTGCACTGGATCATCGGAATCTAATACTGGTCTCTCAGGTGGCGCTCAAACCACAAACTTTTAGAGAATTCACCTTCTTGTACTTAAGTCGGCATTGCCCCTTTTGTATTCAATCCCTATGGAATTTCTGTGTGTCATGGTCAATGTGAAGGTCCAAGGGATACAGTATACCTGTACTGGTGCATCGGAATCTAATACTGGTCTCCAAGGAGCAGCTGAAAGCCAAACTCCTAGAGGATTATTTCTTCTTGTACTTAAAACGGCATTGTCACTTTTGTATTCAATCCGGATGCAATTTCATTCTTTCATGGTCAATGTGAAGGTCCAAGGGATACAGTAAACCTGCACTGGTGCATCGGGTTCTAATACTGGTCTCTCAGGAGCCGCTCAAAGCACAAACTCTTAGAAGCTTCACTCTTCTTGTACTTAAGTCGGCATTGTGCTTTTGTATTCAATCCCGATTCAATTTTTGTGATTCATGGTCAATGTGAAAAGCCAAGGGATACGGTAATCCTGCACTGGTGCATCGGAATATAATACAGGTCTCCCAGGAACCTCTGAAGGCACAAACTCTTAGAAGATTCACTCTTCTTGTACTTAAGTCGGCATTGTGCCTATTCCATTCAATCCCGATGCGATTTCTGTGTTTCATGGTCAATGTGAAGGTCCAAGGGATTCAGTAAACCTGCACTGGTGCATCGGAATCTAATACTGGTCTGCCAGGAGCCGCTCAAAGCACAAACTCTTAGAAGATTCACTCTTCTTGCTCTTAAGTCGACATTGTGCCTTATGCATTCAATCCCGATGCGATTTCTGTGTTTAATGGTCAATGTGAAGGTCCAAGGGATACAGTAAACCTGCACTGGTGCATCGGAATCTAATACTGGTCTCTCAGGAGCCGCTCAAACCACAAACTCTTCGATGGTTCACACTACTTGTGTATAAGTTGGTATTGTGAGTTTTGTATTCAATCAGGATGCAATTTCTGTGTTTCATGGTCAATGTGAAGGTCCAAGGGATACAGTAAACCTGCACTGGTACATCGGAATCTAATACTGGTCTCCCAGGAGCCGCTCAAACCACAAACACTTAGAAGATTCACTCTTCTCGTACTTAAGTCGGCATTGTCCCTTTTGTATTCAATCCCGATGCAATTTCTGTGCTTCATGCTCAATTTGAAGGACCAAAAGATACAGTAAACCTGCACTGGTGAATCAAAATCTAGTAGTTGACTCCCTGGAGCCGTTCAAAGTACAAACTCTTAGTAGATTTACTCTTCTTGTACTTAAGTCGCCATTGTGCCTTTTGTATTCAATCCCGATGCAATTTCTGTGATACGTGGTCAATTTGAAGGTCCAAGGGTTACAATAAATCTGCACTGGTGCATCGGAATCTAATACTGGTCTCCCAGGAGCCGCTGAAAGCACAAACCCTAGAAGATTCATTCTTCTTGTACTTAAGTCGGCATTGTCCATTTGGTATTCAATCCCGATGCAATTTCTGTGTTTCATGGTCAATGAGAAGGTCCAAATGATACAGTCAACCCGCACTGGTGCATCAGAACGGAATACTGGCCTCCCAGGAGCCGCGCAAAGCACAAACCCTTAAAAGATCACTCTTCTTGTACTTAAGTCGCCATTGTGCCTTTTGTACCCAATCCCTTTGCAATTTCTCTGTTTCATGGTCAATGAGAAGATGGTAAACCTGTGCTGGTTCATCGGAATCCAATACTGGTCTCCCATGAGCCGCTCAAACCACAAACTCTTAGGTGATTCACTCTTCTTGTACTTAAGTCGGCATTGTGCCTATTCCATTCAATCCCGATGCGATTTCTGTGTTTCATGGACAATGTGAAGGTCCAAGGGATACAGTAAACCTGGACTGGTTCATCGGAATCTAATACTGGTCTCCCGTGAGCCAGTGAAACCGCAAACTCTTAGAAGATTCACTCTTGTTGTATTTAGGTCGCCATTGTGCCTTTTGTATTCAATCCCGATTCGATGTCTGTGTTTCATGGTCAATGTGAAGGTCCAAGGGATATAGTAAACCTGCACTGCTGTTTTTGGAATTTAAAACTGGTCTCTCAGGAGCCGCTGAAACCAGAAACTCTTAGAAAATTCACCTTCCTGTACATATGTCGGCATTGGCCCTTTTGTATTCAATCCCGATGCAATTTCTGTGTTTCATGGTCAATGTGAAGGTCAAAGGGATACAGTACACGTGCTCTGGTGCATCGGAATCTAATACAGGTCTCCCAGGAGCCGCTTAAAGCACAAACTCTTCGAAGATTCACATTACTTGTGCTTAAGTTGGCATTGTGAATTTTGTATTCAATCCCGATGCAATTTCTCTGTTTCATGGTCAATGAGAAGATGGTAAACCTGTGCTGGTTCATCGGAATCCAATACTGGTCTCCCATGAGCCGCTCAAACCACAAACTCTTAGGTGATTCACTCTTCTTGTACTTAAGTCGGCATTGTGCCTATTCCATTCAATCCCGATGCGATTTCTGTGTTTCATGGTCAATGTGAAGGTCCAAGGGATACAGTAAACCTGGACTGGTGTATCGGAATCTAATACTGGTCTCCGTGGAGCCGTTTAAAGTACTAAATCTTAGAAGATTGACTCTTCTTGTACTTAAGTCTGCATTGTGCCTTTTGTATTCAATCCCGATGAAATTTCAGTGGTTCATGGTCAATGTGAAGGTCCAAGGGATACAGTATACCTTCACTGGTGCATCTGAATCTAATACTGGTCCCCCAAGAGGCGCTGAAAGCACAAACTCCTAGAAGATTCACTCTTCTTGTACTTAAGTCGGCATTGTGCATTTTGCATTCAATCCCGATGCAATTTCTAAGTTTCATGGTCAATGAAAATGTCCAAGGGATACAGTAAACCTGCACTGGTGCATCGGAATCTAATACTGGTTTCCCAGGAGCCGCTGAAAGCACAAATTCCTAGAGGATTCATTTTTCTTGTACTTTAGTCGGCATTGTCCATTTTGTATTCAATCCCGATGCAATTTCTGTGTTTCATGGTCAATGTGAAGGTCCAAATGATACAGTTAACCTGCACTGTTGCACTGGAATCTAAAACTGGTATCTCAGGAGCCGCTCAAACCACATACTCTTAGAAAATTCACCTTCTTGTACTTAAGTCGGCATTGTCCCTTTTGTATTCAATCCCGATGCAATTTCTGTGATTCATGGTCAATTTGAAGGTCCAAAGGATACAGTAATCCGGCACTGGTGCATCGGAATCTAATACTGGACTCCCAGGAGCCGCTCAAAGCACAAACTCTTAGAAGATTCACTCTTCTTGTACTTAAGCCTGTATTGTGCATTTTGTATTCAATACCGGTGAAATCTCTATGTTTCATGGTGAATGAGAATGTCCAAAGGATACAGTAAACCTGCACTGGTTCATCGGAATCTAATACTAGTCTCCCATGAGCCGCTAAAACCACAAACTCTTAGAAAATTCACCTTATTGTACTTAAGTCGGCATTGTCCTTTTGTATTCAATCTCCATGCAATTTCTGCACTTCATGGTCAATGTGACGAGCAAAGGGATACAGTAAACGTGCACTGGTGCATTGCAATATAATACAGGTCTCCCAGGAGACGCTCAAAGCTTAAAGTCTTCGAAGATTAACACCACTTGTGCTTAAGTTGGCATTGTGAGTTTTGTATTCAATACCGATGCAATTTCTGTGTTTCAAGGTCAATGTGAAATCCAAGGGATATAGTAAACCTGCACAGGTGAATCGGAATCTAATACTGATCTCCCTGTAGCTGTTCAAATTACAAACTCTTAGAACATTCACTCTTGTTGTACTTCAGTCGGCATTGTCCCTTTTGTATTCAATCCCAATGCAATTTCTGTGCTTCATGCTCAATTTGAAGGTCCAAAAGATACAGTAAACCTGCACTGGTGAATCAAATTCTAGTAGTGGACTCCCTGGAGCCGTTCAAAGTACAAACTCTTAGTAGATTCACTCTTCTTGTACTTAAGTCGGCATTGTGCCTTTTGTATTCAATCCCGATGCAATTTCTGTGTTTCATGGTCAATGTGAAGGTCCAAGGGATACAGTAAACCTGCACTGGTACATCGGAATCTGATACTGGTCTCCCAGGAGCCGCTCAAACCACAAACACTTAGAAGATTCACTCTTCTCGTATTTAAGTCGGCATTGTCCCTTTTGTATTCAATCCCGATTCAATTTCCGTGCTTCATGCTCAATTTGAAGGTCCAAAAGATACAGTAAACCTGCACTGGTGAATCAAAATCTAGTAGTTGACTCCCTGGAGCCGTTCAAAGTACAAACTCTTAGTAGATTTACTCTTCTTGTACTTAAGTCGGCATTGTGCCTTTTGTATTCAATCCCGATGCAATTTCTGTGATACGTGGTCAATTTAAAGGTCCAAGGGTTGCAATAAATCTGCACTGGTGCATCGGAATCTAATACTGGTCTCCCAGGAGCCGCTGAAAGCACAAACCCTAGAAGATTCATTCTTCTTGTACTTAAGTCGGCATTGTCCATTTGGTATTCAATCCCGATGCAATTTCTGTGTTTCATGGTCAATGAGAAGGTCCAAATGATACAGTCAACCTGCACTGGTGCATCAGAATGTAATATTGGCCTCCCAGGAGCCGCGCAAAGCACAAACCCTTAGAAGATCACTCTTCTTGTACTTAAGTCGCCATTGTGCCTTTTGTACCCAATCCCTTTGCAATTTCTCTGTTTCATGGTCAATGAGAAGATGGTAAACCTGTGCTGGTTCATCGGAATCCAATACTGGTCTCCCATGAGCCGCTCAAACCACAAACACTTATGTGATTCACTCTTCTTGTACTTAAGTCGGCATTGTGCCTATTCCATTCAATCCCGATGCGATTTCTGTGTTTCATGGTCAATGTGAAGGTCCAAGGGATACAGTAAACCTGGACTGGTTCATCGGAATCTAATACTGGTCTCCCGTGAGCCAGTCAAACCGCAAACTCTTAGAAGATTCACTCTTGTTGTATTTAGGTCGCCATTGTGCCTTTTGTATTCAATCCCGATTCGATGTCTGTGTTTCATGGTCAATGTGAAGGTCCAAGGGATATAGTAAACCTGCACTAGTGCATCGGAATTTAAAACTGGTCTCTCAGGAGCCGCTGAAACCAGAAATTCTTTGAAAATTCCCCTTCCTGTACATATGTCGGCATTGGCCCTTTTGTATTCAATCCCGATGCAATTTCTGTGTTTCATGGTAAATGTGAAAGTCCAAGAGATACAGTAACCCTGCACTGGTGCATCGGAATTTAATACTGGTCTCCCAGGAGCCGCTCAAACCACAAACTCTTCGAAGATTCACTCTTCTTGCACTTAAGTCGACATTGTGCCTTATGTATTCAATACCGATGCAATTTCTGTAATTCATGGTCAATGTGAAGGTCCAAGGGATACAGTAAACATGCACTGGTGCATCGGAATCTGATACTGGTCTCCCAGGAGCCGCTCAAACCACAAACTCTTAGAAGATTCACTCTTCTTGTACTTAAGTCGGCATTGTACGTTTTGTATTCAATCCCGATGCGATTTCTGTGTCTCATGGTCAATGTGAAGGTCCAAGGGATACAGTAAGCCTGCACTGGTGCATCGGAATCTAATACTGGTCTGCCAGGAGCTGCTCAAACCCCAAACTTCTTGTACTTAAGTTGGCATTGTGGCTTTTGTATTCAATCCCGATGCAATTTCTGTGATTCGTGGTCAATGTGAAGGTCCAAGGATACAGTAATCAGGCACTGATGCATGGGAATCTAATACTGGACTCCCAGGAGCCGCTCAAATCACAAACTCTTAGAAGATTCACTCTTCTTGTACTTAAGTCGGCATTGTGCTTTTGTATTCAATCCCGATTCAATTTCTGTGATTCATGGTCAATTTGAAAAGCCAAGGGATACGGTAATCCTGCACTGGTGCATCAGAATATAATACAGGTCTCCCAGGAGCCTCTGAAGGCACAAACTCTTAGAAGATTCACTGTTCTTGTACTTAAGTCGGCATTGTGCCTATTCCATTCAATCCCGATGCGATTTCTGTGTTTCATGGTCAATGTGAAGGTCCAAGGGATACAGTAAACCTGCACTGGTGCATCGGAATTAATACTGGTCTCCCAGGAGCCGCTCAAAGCACAAACTCTTAGAAGATTCACTCTTCTTGTACTTTAGCCGATATTGTGCATTTTGTATTCAATCCCAGTGCAATTTCTATGTTTCATGGTCAATGAAAATGTCCAAGGGATTCAGGAAACCTGCACTGGATCATCGGAATCTAATACTGGTCTCTCAGGTGGCGCTCAAACCACAAACTTTTAGAGAATTCACCTTCTTGTACTTAAGTCGGCATTGTCCCTTTTGTATTCAATCCCGATGGAATTTCTGTGTGTCATGGTCAATGTGAAGGTCCAAGGGATACAGTATACCTGTACTGGTGCATCGGAATCTAATACTGGTCTCCCAGGAGCAGCTGAAAGCACAAACTCCTAGAGGATTATTTCTTCTTGTACTTAAAACGGCATTGTCACTTTTGTATTCAATCCGGATGCAATTTCATTCTTTCATGGTCAATGTGAAGGTCCAAGGGATACAGTAAACCTGCACTGGTGCATCGGGTTCTAATACTGGTCTCTCAGGAGCCGCTCAAAGCACAAACTCTTAGAAGCTTCACTCTTCTTGTACTTAAGTCGGCATTGTGCTTTTGTATTCAATCCCGATTCAATTTTTGTGATTCATGGTCAATGTGAAAAGCCAAGGGATACGGTAATCCTGCACTGGTGCATCGGAATATAATACAGGTCTCCCAGGAACCTCTGAAGGCACAAACTCTTAGAAGATTCACTCATCTTGTACTTAAGTCGGCATTGTGCCTATTCCATTCAATCCCGATGCGATTTCTGTGTTTCATGGTCAATGTGAAGGTCCAAGGGATTCAGTAAACCTGCACTGGTGCATCGGAATCTAATACTGGTCTGCCAGGAGCCGCTCAAAGCACAAACTCTTAGAAGATTCACTCTTCTTGCTCTTAAGTCGACATTGTGCCTTATGCATTCAATCCCGATGCGATTTCTGTGTTTAATGGTCAATGTGAAGGTCCAAGGGATACAGTAAACCTGCACTGGTGCATCGGAATCTAATACTGGTCTCTCAGGAGCCGCTCAAACCACAAACTCTTCGATGGTTCACACTACTTGTGTATAAGTTGGTATTGTGAGTTTTGTATTCAATCAGGATGCAATTTCTGTGTTTCATGGCCAATGTGACGGTCCGAGGGATACAGTAAACCGGCACTGGTGCATCGGAATCTAATACTGGTCTGCCAGAAGCAGCGCAAACCACAAACTATTTGAAGCTTCACCCTTCTTGTACTGAAGTCGGCATTGTGCCTTTTGTATGCAATCCCGATGCTATAGCCGTATTTCATAGTCAATGTGAGGGTCCAAGGGATACAGTAAACCTGCGCTGGTGCATCGGAATCTAATACTGGTCTGCCAGGAACCGCTCCAACCACAAACTCTTAGAACGTTCACTCTTCTTGTACTTAAATCGGCATTGTGCCATTTGTATTCAGTCCCGAAGCAATATCTGTGTTTTATACACAATGTGAAGATCCAAGGGATACAGTAAACCTGCCCTGGTGCATCGTAATAAAATTCTGGTCTCCCAGGAGCCGCTCAAAACACAAACTCATAGAAGATTCACTCTTCTTGTACTTAAGTCGGCATTGTCCCTTTTGTATTCAATCACGATGCAATTTCTGTGTTTCATGGTCAATGTGAAGTTCGAAGGGACACAGTAAACCTGCACTGGTGCATCGGAATCTAATATTGGTCTGCCAGGAGCCGCTCCAACCACAATCTCTTAGAAGATTCACTCTTCTTGTACGTATATCGGCATTGTGCTTTTTGTATTCAATCCCGATGCGATTTCTGTGTTTCATGGTCAATGTGAAGGTCCATGGGATACAGTAAACCTGCACTGGTGCATCGGAATCTAATACTGTTCACCCAGGAGCCGCTGAAAGCACAAATTCCTAGACTATTCATTCTTCTTGTACTTTAGTTGGCATTGTGCCTTTTGTATTCAATCTTGATGCGATTTCTGTGTTTCATGGTCAATGTGAAGGTCCAAGGGATACAGTAAACCCGCACTGGTGCATCGGAATCTAATACTGTTCTCCCAGGAGCCGCTGAAAGCACAAATTCCTGGAGGATTCATTCTTCTTGTACTTTAGTCGGCATTGTCCATTTTCTATTCAGTCCCGATGCAATTTCTGTGTTTCATGGTCAATGTGAAGGTCCAAATGATACAGTTAACCTGCACTGTTGCATCGAAATCTAAAAGTGGTATCTCAGGAGCCGCTCAAACCACAAATTCTTAGAAAATTCACCTTCTTGTACTTAAGTCGGCATTGTCCATTTCGTATTCAATCCCGATGCAGTTTCTGTGATTCATGGTCAATTTGAAGGTCCCAGGGATACTGTAATCCGGCACTGGTGCATCGGAATCTAATACAGGACTCCCAGGAGCCGCTCAAAGCACAAACTCTTAGAAGATTCACTCTTCTTGTACTTAAGTCAGCATTGTCCATTTTGTATTCAATCCCGATGGAATTACTGTGTTTGATGCTCAATCTGAAGGTCCAAAAGATACAGTAAACCTGCACTGGTGAATCGGAATCTAATACTGGTCTGCCTGGAGCCGTTCAAAGTACAAACTCTTAGAAGATTCACTCTTCTTGTGCTTAAGTCGGCATTGTGCCTTTTGTATTCAATCCCGATGCAATTTCTGTGTTTCATGGTCAATGTGAAGGTCCAAGGGATACAGTAAACCTGCACTGGTGAATCGGAATCTAATACTGGTCTCCGAGGAGCCGCTGAAAACACAAACTCTTAGAAGATTCATTCTATTTGTACTTAGGTCGGCATTGTCCATTTGGTATTCAATCCCGATGCAATTTCAGTGTTTCATGGACAATGAGAAGGTCCAAGGGATAGGTTAAACCTGCGCTGGTTCATCGGAATCTAATACTGGTCTCCCATGAGCCGCTCAAACAAAACTCTTAGGAGATTCACTCTTCTTGTACTTAAGTCGGCATTGTGCCTTTTCCAGTCAATACCGATGCGATATCTGTTTTTCACGGTCAACGTGAAGGCCCAAGGGTTAGAGTAAACCTGCACTGGTGCATTGGAATCTAATACTGCTCTCCCAGGAGCCGCCGAAAGCACTAACTCCCAAGGGATTCATTCTTGTTGTACCTATGTCGGCATTGTCCTTTTGTAATCAATCCCGATGCAATTTCTGTGTTTCATGGTCAATGTGATGGTCCAAATGATACAGTAAACCTGCACTGGTGCAACGGATTCTAATACTGGTCTCCCAGGAGCCGCTCAAAGCACAAACTGTTAGAAGATTCACCCTCTTGTACTTAAGTCTGCATTGTGCCTTTTGTATTCAATCCCGATTCAATTTCTGTGCTTCATGGTCAATGTGAAGGTCCAAGGGATACAGTATACCTGCACTGGTACATCGGAATCTAATACCGGTCTCCCAGGAGCCGCTGAAAGCACAAACTCCCAGACGGTTCCTTCTTCTTGTACTGAAGTCGGCAATGTCCATTTTGTATTCAATCCCGATGCAATTTCTGTGTTTCATGGTCGATGTGAAGTTCCAAATGACACAGTCTACCTGCACTGGTGCATCGCAATCTAATACTGGTCTCCCAGGAGCCGCTCCAACCTCAAACTCTTAGAAGATTCACGCTTCTTGTACTTAAGTTGGCATTGTCCCTTTTGTATTCAATCCCGATGCAATTTCTGTGATACATGGTCAATGTGAAGGTCCAAGGGATACAATAAACCTGCACTGGTGCATCGGAATCTAATACTGGTCTCTCAGGATCCGCTGAAAGCACAAACCCCTAGAAGATTCACTCTTCTTGTACTTAAGTCGGCATTGTGCATTTTGTATTCAATCCCGATGCAATTTCTGTGTTTCATAGTCAATGTGAAGGCCCAAATGATACAGTCAACCTGCACTGGTGCATCGGAATCTAATACTGGTTTCCCAGGAGCCGCTCAAAGCACAAACCTTCGAAGATTCACTCATCTTTTACATAAGGCGGTATTGTGCATTTTGTATTGAATCCCGATGCAATTTCTGTGTTTCATGATCAATGAGAATGTCCAAGTTAAACAGTACACCTGCACTGGTTCATCGGAATCTAATACTGGTCTCCCATGAGCCAGTCAAACCACAAACTCTTAGAAGATTCACTCTTGTTGTATTTAGGTCGCCATTGTGCCGTTTGTATTCAATACCGATGCAATGTCTGTGTTTCATGGTCAATGTGAAGGTCCAAGGAATATAGTATATCTGCACTGGTGCATCGGAATCTAAAACTGGTCTCTCAGGAGCCACTGAAACCACAAACTCTTAGAAAATTCACCTTCCTGTACTAATGTCGGCATCGGCCTTTTTGTATTCAATCCTGATGCAATTTCTGTGTTTAATGGTCAATGTGAAGGTCAAAGGGATACAGTAAACGTGCTTTGGTGCATCGGAATCTAATACAGGTCTCCCAGGAGCCGCTTAAAGCACAAAATCTTCCAAGATTCACATTACTTGTCCTTAAGTTGGCATTTGAGTTTTGTATTCAATCCCGATGCAATTTCTGTGTTTCATGGTAAATGTGAATGTCCAAGGGATACAAAAAACCTGCACTGGTGCATCGGAATGTAATACTGGTCTGCCAGGAGCCGTTCCTACCACAAACTCTTAGGAGACTCACTCTTCTTGTACTTAAGTCTGCATTGTGCCTTTTGTATTCAATCCCGAAGCAATTTCTGTGTTTCATACACAATGTGAAGGTCCAAGGGATACAGTAAACCTGCACTGGTGCATCGGAATAAAATACTGGTCTCCCAGGAGCCGCTCAAACCACAAACTCTTAGAAGATTCACTCTTCTTGTACTTAAGTCATCATTGTCCGTTTTGTATTCAATCCCGATGCAATTTCTGTGTTTAATGGTGAATGTGAAAGTCAAAGTGATACAGTAAACGTGCTCTGGTGCATCGGAATCTAATACAGGTCTCCCAGGAGCCGCTTGAAGCACATACTATTCGAAGATTCACTTTACTTGTGCTTATGTTGGCATTGTGAGTTTTCTATTCAATCCCGATGCAATTTCTGTGTTTCATAGTAAATTTGAAGGTCCAAGGGATACAGTAAACCTGCACTGGTGCATCGGAATCTAAAACTGGTATATCAGGAGCCGCTCAAACCACGAACTCTTAGAAAATTCACCTTATTGTACTTAAGTCGGCATTGTCCCTTTTGTATTCAATCCCGATGCAATTTCTGTGATTCGTGGTCAATGTGAAGGTCCAAGGGATACAGTAATCAGGCACTGGTGCATGGGAATGTAATACTGGACTCCCAGGAGCCGCTCAAAGCACAAACTCTTAGGAGATTCACTCTTCTTGTACTTAAGTCGGCATTGTGCCTTTTCCAGTCAATACCGATGCGATATCTGTTTTTCATGGTCAACGTGAAGGCCCAAGGGATAGAGTAAACCTGCACTGGTGCATTGGAATCTAATACTGGTCTCCCAGGAGCCGCTCAAACCTCAAACTCTTAGAAGATTCACGCTTCTTGTACTTAAGTTGGCATTGTCCCTTTTGTATTGAATCCCGATGCAATTTCTGTCCTTCATGCTGAATTTGAAGGTCCAAAAGATACAGTAAACCTGCACTGGTGAATCAAAATCTAATAATGGTCTCCCTGGAGCCGTTCAAAGTACAAACTCTTAGCAGATTCACTCTTCTTGTACTTAAGTCGGCATTGACCCTTTTGTATTCAATCCCGATGCAATTTCTGTCCTTCATGCTCAATTTGTAGGTCCAAAAGATGCAGTAAACCTGCACTGGTGAATCAAAATCTAATAGTGGAATCCCTGGAGCCGTTCAAAGTACAAACTCTTAGTAGATTCACTCTTCTTGTACTTAAGTCGGCATTGTGACTTTTGTATTCAATCCCGATGAAATTGCTGTGATACATGGTCAATGTGAAGGTCCAAGGGATACAATAAACCTGCACTGGTGCATCGGAATCTAATACTGGTCTCTCAGGAGCCGCTGAAAGCACAAACCCCTAGAACATTCACTCTTCTTGTACTTAAGTCGGCATTGTGCATTTTGTATTCAATCCCGATGCAATTTCTGTGTTTCATAGTCAATGTGAAGTCCCAAATGATACAGTCAACCTGCACTGGTGCATCGGAATCTAATACTGGTCTGCCAGGAACCGCTCCAACCACAAACTCTTAGAACGTTCACTCTTCTTGTACTTAAATCGGCATTGTGCCATTTGTATTCAGTCCCGAAGCAATATCTGTGTTTTATACACAATGTGAACATCCAAGGGATACAGTAAACCTGCACTGGTGCATCGTAATAAAATTCTGGTCTCCCAGGAGCCGCTCAAAACACAAACTCATAGAAGATTCACTCTTCTTGTACTTAAGTCGGCATTGTCCCTTTTGTATTCAATCACGATGCAATTTCTGTGTTTCATGGTCAATGTGAAGTTCGAAGGGATACAGTAAACCTGCACTGGAGCATCGGAATCTAATATTGGTCTGCCAGGAGAAGCTCCAACCACAATCTCTTAGAAGATTCACTCTTCTTGTACGTATATCGGCATTGTGCTTTTTGTATTCAATCCCGATGCGATTTCTGTGTTTCATGGTCAATGTGAAGGTCCATGGGATACAGTAAACCTGCACTGGTGCATCGGAATCTAATACTGGTCACCCAGGAGCCGCTGAAAGCACAAATTCCTTGACTATTCATTCTTCTTGTACTTTAGTTGGCATTGTGCCTTTTGTATTCAATCTTGATGCGATTTCTGTGTTTCATGGTCAATGTGAAGGTCCAAGGGATACAGTAAACCCGCACTGGTGCATCGGAATCTAATACTGTTCTCCCAGGAGCCGCTGAAAGCACAAATTCCTGGAGGATTCATTCTTCTTGTACTTTAGTCGGCATTGTCCATTTTCTATTCAGTCCCGGTGCAATTTCTGTGTTTCATGGTCAATGTGAAGGTCCAAATGATACAGTTAACCTGCACTGTTGCATCGAAATCTAAAAGTGGTATCTCAGGAGCCGCTCAAACCACAAATTCTTAGAAAATTCACCTTCTTGTACTTAAGTCGGCATTGTCCATTTCGTATTCAATCCCGATGCAGTTTCTGTGATTCATGGTCAATTTGAAGGTCCCAGGGATACTGTAATCTGGCACTGGTGCATCGGAATCTAATACTGGACTCCCAGGAGCCGCTCAAAGCACAAACTCTTAGAAGATTCACTCTTCTTGTACTTAAGTCAGCATTGTCCATTTTGTATTCAATCCCGATGGAATTACTGTGTTTCATGCTCAATCTGAAGGTCCAAAAGATACAGTAAACCTGCACTGGTGAATCGGAATCTAATACTGGTCTGCCTGGAGCCGTTCAAAGTACAAACTCTTAGAAGATTCACTCTTCTTGTGCTTAAGTCGGCATTGTGCCTTTTGTATTCAATCCCGATGCAATTTCTGTGCTTCATAGTCAATGTGAAGGTCCAAGGGATACAGTAAACCTGCACTGGTGAATCGGAATCTAATACTGGTCTCCGAGGAGCCGCTGAAAACACAAACTCTTAGAAGATTCATTCTATTTGTACTTAGGTCGGCATTGTCCATTTGGTATTCAATCCCGATGCAATTTCAGTGTTTCATGGTCAATGAGAAGGTCCAAGGGATACGTTAAACCTGCGCTGGTTCATCGGAATCTAATACTGGTCTCCCATGAGCCGCTCAAACAAAACTCTTAGGAGATTCACTCTTCTTGTACTTAAGTCGGCATTGTGCCTTTTCCAGTCAATACCGATGCGATATCTGTTTTTCATGGTCAACGTGAAGGCCCGAGGGTTAGAGTAAACCTGCTCTGGTGCATTGGAATCTAATACTGGTCTCCCAGGAGCCGCCGAAAGCACTAACTCCCAAGGGATTCATTCTTGTTGTACCTATGTCGGCATTGTCCTTTTGTAATCAATCCCGATGCAATTTCTGTGTTTCATGGTCAATGTGATGGTCCAAATGATACAGTAAACCTGCACTGGTGCAACGGATTCTAATACTGGTCTCCCAGGAGCCGCTCAAAGCACAAACTCTTAGAAGATTCACCCTCTTGTACTTAAGTCTGCATTGTGCCTTTTGTATTCAATCCCGATTCAATTTCTGTGCTTCATGGTCAATGTGAAGGTCCAAGGGATACAGTATACCTGCACTGGTACATCGGAATCTAACACCGGTCTCCCAGGAGCCGCTGAAAGCACAAACTCCCAGAAGGTTCCTTCTTCTTGTACTGAAGTCGGCAATGTCCATTTTGTATTCAATTCCGATGCAATTTCTGTGTTTCATGGTCAATGTGAAGTTCCAAATGACACAGTCTACCTCCACTGGTGCATCGCAATCTAATACTGGTCTCCCCGGAGCCGCTCCAACCTCAAACTCTTAGAAGATTCACGCTTCTTGTACTTAAGTTGGCATTGTCCCTTTTGTATTCAATCCCGATGCAATTTCTGTCCTTCATGCTGAATTTGAAGGTCCAAAAGATACAGTAAACCTGCACTGGTGAATCAAAATCTAATAGTGGTCTCCCTGGAGCCGTTCAAAGTACAAACTCTTAGTAGATTCACTCTTCTTGTACTTAAGTCGGCATGTGACTTTTGTATTCAATCCCGATGAAATTTCTGTGATACATGGCCAATGTGAAGGTCCAAGGGATACAATAAACCTGCACTGGTGCATCGGAATCTAATACTGGTCTCTCAGGATCCGCTGAAAGCACAAACCCCTAGAAGATTCACTCTTCTTGTACTTAAGTCGGCATTGTGCATTTTGTATTCAATCCCGATGCAATTTCTGTGTTTCATAGTCAATGTGAAGGCCCAAATGATACAGTCAACCAACACTGGTGCATCGGAATCTAATACTGGTCTCCCAGGAGCCGCTCAAAGCACAAACCTTCGACGATTCATTCATCTTTTACATAAGGCGGTATTGTGCATTTTGTATTCAATCCCGATGCAATTTCTGTGTTTCATGATCAATGAGAATGTCCAAGTTAAACAGTACACCTGCACTGGTTCATCGGAATCTAATACTGGTCTCCCATGAGCCAGTCAAACCACAAACTCTTAGAAGATTCACTCTTGTTGTATTTAGGTCGCCATTGTGCCTTTTGTATTCAATCCCGATGCGATGTCTGTGTTTCATGGTCAATGTGAAGGTCCAAGGAATATAGTATATCTGCACTGGTGCATCGGAATCTAAAACTGGTCTCTCAGGAGCCACTGAAACCACAAACTCTTAGAAAATTCACCTTCCTGTACTAATGTCGGCATCGGCCTTTTTGTATTCAATCCTGATGCAATTTCTGTGTTTAATGGTCAATGTGAAGGTCAAAGGGATACAGTAAACGTGCTTTGGTGCATCGGAATCTAATACAGGTCTCCCAGGAGCCGCTTAAAGCACAAATTCTTCCAAGATTCACATTACTTGTCCTTAAGTTGGCATTTGAGTTTTGTATTCAATCCCGATGCAATTTCTGTGTTTCATGGTAAATGTGAATGTCCAAGGGATACAAAAAACCTGCACTGGTGCATCGGAATGTAATACTGGTCTGCCAGGAGCCGCTCCTACCACAAACTCTTAGGAGACTCACTCTTCTTGTACTTAAGTCTGCATTGTGCCTTTTGTATTCAATCCCGAAGCAATTTCTGTGTTTCATACACAATGTGAAGGTCCAAGGGATACAGTAAACCTGCACTGGTGCATCGGAATAAAATACTGGTCTCCCAGGAGCCGCTCAAACCACAAACTCTTAGAAGATTCACTCTTCTTGTACTTAAGTCATCATTGTCCGTTTTGTATTCAATCCCGATGCAATTTCTGTGTTTAATGGTGAATGTGAAAGTCAAAGTGATACAGTAAACGTGCTCTGGTGCATCGGAATCTAATACAGGTCTCCCAGGAGCCGCTTGAAGCACATACTATTCGAAGATTCACTTTACTTGTGCTTATGTTGGCATTGTGAGTTTTGTATTCAATCCCGATGCAATTTCTGTGTTTCATAGTAAATTTGAAGGTCCAAGGGATACAGTAAACCTGCACTGGTGCATCGGAATCTAAAACTGGTATATCAGGAGCCGCTCAAACCACGAACTCTTAGAAAATTCACCTTCTTGTACTTAAGTCGGCATTGTCCCTTTTGTATTCAATCCCGATGCAATTTCTGTGATTCGTGGTCAATGTGAAGGTCCAAGGGATGCAGTAATCAGGCACTGGTGCATGGGAATGTAATACTGGACTCCCAGGAGCCGCTCAAAGCACAAACTCTTAGGAGATTCACTCTTCTTGTACTTAAGTCGGTATTGTGCATTTTGTATTCAATCCCGATGCAATTTCTATGTTTCATGGTCAATGAGAATGTCCAAGGTATACAGTAAACCTGCGCTGGTTCATCGGAATCTGATACTGGTCTCCCATGAGCCGCTCAAACAAAACTCTTAGGAGATTCACTCTTCTTGTACTTAAGTCGGCATTGTGCCTTTTCCAGTCAATACCGATGCGATATCTGTTTTTCATGGTCAACGTGAAGGCCCAAGGGATAGAGTAAAACTGCACTGGTGCATTGGAATCTAATACTTGTCTCCCAGGAGCCGCTCAAACCTCAAACTCTTAGAAGATTCACGCTTCTTGTACTTAAGTTGGCATTGTCCCTTTTGTATTCAATCCCGATGCAATTTCTGTCCTTCATGCTGAATCTGAAGGTCCAAAAGATACAGTAAACCTGCACTGGTGAATCAAAATCTAATAGTGGTCTCCCTGGAGCCGTTCAAAGTACAAACTCTTAGCAGATTCACTCTTCTTGTACGTAAGTCGGCATTGACCCTTTTGTATTCAATCCCGATGCAATTTCTGTCCTTCATGCTCAATTTGTAGGTCCAAAAGATGCAGTAAACCTGCACTGGTGAATCAAAATCTAATAGTGGTCTCCCTGGAGCCGTTCAAAGTACAAACTCTTAGTAGATTCACTCTTCTTGTACTTAAGTCGGCATTGTGACTTTTGTATTCAATCCCGATGAAATTTCTGTGATACATGGTCAATGTGAAGGTCCAAGGGATACAATAAACCTGCACTGGTGCATCGGAATCTAATACTGGTCTCTCAGGAGCCGCTGAAAGCACAAACCCCTAGAACATTCACTCTTCTTGTACTTAAGTCGGCATTGTGCATTTTGTATTCAATCCCGATGCAATTGCTGTGTTTCATAGTCAATGTGAAGTCCCAAATGATACAGTCAACCTGCACTGGTGCATCGGAATCTAATACTGGTCTCCCAGGAGCCGCTCAAAGCACAAACCTTCGAAGATTCACTCATCTTTTACATAAGGCGGTATTGTGCATTTTGTATTCAATCCCGATGCAATTTCTGTGTTTCATGATCAATGAGAATGTCCAAGTTATACAGTACACCTGCACTGGTTCATCGGAATCTAATACTGGTCTCCCATGAGCCAGTCAAACCACAAACTCTTAGAAGATTCACTCTTGTTGTATTTAGGTCGCCATTGTGCCTTTTGTATTCAATCCCGATGCGATGTCTGTGTTTCATGGTCAATGTGAAGGTCCAAGGAATATAGTATATCTGCACTGGTGCATCGGAATCTACAACTGGTCTCTCAGGAGCCACTGAAACCACAAACTCTTAGAAAATTCACCTTCCTGTACTAATGTCGGCATCGGCATTTTTGTATTCAATCCTGATGCAATTTCTGTGTTTAATGGTGAATGTGAAGGTCAAAGGGATACAGTAAACGTGCTCTGGTGCATCGGAATCTAATACAGGTCTCCCAGGAGCCGCTTAAAGCACAAACTCTTCCAAGATTCACATTACTTGTGCTTAAGTTGGCATTTGAGTTTTGTATTCAATCCCGATGCAATTTCTGTGTTTCATGGTAAATGTGAATGTCCAAGGGATACAAAAAACCTGGACTGGTGCATCGGAATGTAATACTGGTCAGCCAGGAGCCGCTCCAACCACAAACTCTTAGAAGACTCACTCTTCTTGTACTTAAGTCGGCATTGTGCCTTTTGTATTCAATCCCGAAGCAATTTCTGGGTTTCATACACAATGTGAAGGTCCAAGGGATACAGTAAACCTGCACTGGTGCATCGGAATAAAATACTGGTCTCCCAGGAGCCGCTCAAACAACAAACTCTTAGAAGATTCACTCTTCTTGTACTTAAGTCATCATTGTCCGTTTTGTATTCAATCCCGATGCAATTTCTGTGTTTAATGGTGAATGTGAAAGTCAAAGTGATACAGTAAACGTGCTCTCGTGCATCCGAATCTAATACAGGTCTCCCAGGAGCCGCTTGAAGCACATACTATTCGAAGATTCACTTTACTTGTGCTTATGTTGGCATTGTGAGTTTTGTATTCAATCACGATGCAATTTCTGTGTTTCATAGTAAATGTGAAGGTCCAAGGGATACAGTAAACCTGCACTGGTGCATCGGAATCTAAAACTGGTATATCAGGAGCCGCTCAAACCACGAACTCTTAGAAAATTCACCT
This sequence comes from Schistocerca piceifrons, assembly GCF_021461385.2. Classification (NCBI taxonomy): domain Eukaryota; kingdom Metazoa; phylum Arthropoda; class Insecta; order Orthoptera; family Acrididae; genus Schistocerca; species Schistocerca piceifrons. Next base: position 964,938,137 of record NC_060149.1, read on the forward strand.
TCTTGTACTTAAGTCGTCATTGTCCCTTTTGTATTCAATCCCGATGCAATTTCTGTGATTCGTGGTCAATGTGAAGGTCCAAGGGATACAGTAATCAGGCACTGGTGCATGGGAATGTAATACTGGACTCCCAGGAGCCGCTCAAAGCACAAACTCTTAGAAGATTCACTCTTCTTGTACTTTAGCCGGTATTGTGCATTTTGTATTCAATCCCGGTGCAATTTTTATGTTTCAACGTCAATGAAAATGTTCAAGGGATTCAGGAAACCTGCACTGGTCCATCGGAATCTAATACCGGTCTCCCATGAGCCGCTAAAACCACAAACTCTTAGAAGATTCACTCTTCTTGTACTTAAGTCGTCATTGTGCATTTAGTATTCAATCCCAATGCAATTTCTGTGTTTCATGGTCAATGTGAAGGTCCAAGGGATACAGTAAACCTGGACTGGTGAATCGGAATCTAATACTGTTCTGCCTGGAGCCGTTCAAAGTACAAACTCTTAGAAGATTCACTCTTCTTGTACTTAAGTCTGCATTGTGCCTTTTGTATTCAATCCCGATGCAATTTCTGTGATTCATGGTCAATGTGAGGGTCCAAGGGATACAGTATACCTGCACTGGTGCATCGGAATCTAATACTGGTCTCCCAGGAGCCGCTCAATACACAAACTCCTAGAAGATTCATTCTTCTTGTACTTAAGTCGCCATTGTCCATTTTGTATTCAATCCCGACGCAATTTCTGTGATTCATGGTCAATGTGAAGGCCCAAGGAATACAGTTATCCGGCACTGGTGCATCGGAAAATAATACTGGACTCCCATGAGCCACTAAAACCACAAAATCTTAGAAGATTCACTCTTCTTGTTCTTAAGTCGTCATTGTGCATTTTGTATTCAATCGGGATGCGATTTATGTGTGTCATGGTCAATTTGAAGGTGCAAGGGATACAGTAAACCTGCACTGGTGCATCGGAGTCTAATACTGGTCTCTCAGGAGCCGCTCAAACCACAAACTTTTAGAAGATTCACCTTCTTGTACTTAAGTCGTCATTTTCCCTTTTGTTTTCAATCCCGATGCAATTTCTGTGATTCAAGGTATATGTGAAAAGCCAAGGGATACACTAATTCTGCACTGGTGCATCGGAATATAATACAGGTCTCCCAGGAGCCTCTGAAAGCACAAACTCTTAGAAGATTCACTCTTCTTTTACTTAAGTCGGCATAGTGCATTTTGTGTTCAATCCCGATGCAATTTCGGCGTTTCATAGTCAATGTGAAGGTCAAAATGATACAGTAAACCTGCACTGGTGCTTCGGAATCTAATACTGGTCTCCCAGGAGCCCCTCAAAGAACAAACTCTTACAAAATTCACTCTTGTTAAACTTAAGTCGGTAATGTCCCTTATGTATTCCATCCCGATGCAATTTTCGCGTTTCACGGTCAATGTGAAGGTCCAAGGGATACAGTAAACCTGCACTGGTGCATCAGAATCTAATACTCGTCTCCGAGTAGCCGCTCAAAGCACAAACTCTTAGAAAATTCACTCTTCTTGTACTTAAGTTGGCATTGTGCATTTAGTATTCAATCCCATTGCAATTTCTGTGTTTCATGGTCAATGTGAAGGTCCAAGGGATACAGGAAACCTGCACTGGTGCATCGCAATCTAATACTGGTCTCCCAGGAGCCGCTCAAAGCACAAACTCTTAGAAGATTCACTCTTCTTGTACTTAAGTCGGCAATGTGCCTTTTGTATTCAATCCCGATGCGATTTCTGTGTTTCATGGTCAATGGGAAGGTCCAAGGGATACAGTAAACCTGCACTGGTGCATCGGATTCTAATACTGGTCTCCCTGCAGCCGTTCAAAGTACAAACTCATAGAAGATTCACTCTACTTGTACCTAAGTCGGCAATGTGCCTTTTGTATTCAATCCCGATGCGATTTCTGTGTTTCATGGTCAATGGGAAGGTCCAAGGGATACAGTAAACCTGCACTGGTGCATCGGATTCTAATACTGGTCTCCCAGGAGCCGCTCACACCACAAACTCTTAGGAGATTCACTGTTCTTGTACTTAAGTCGGCATTGTGCATTTTGTATTCATTCCAGATTCAATTTCTCTGTTTCATGGTCAATGTGAAGATCCAAAAGATACAGTCAACCTGCACTGGTGCATCGGAATCTAATACTGGTCACGCAGGAGCCGCCGAAATCACAAACTCTTAGAAGATTCGCTCTTCTTGTAGTTAAGTCTGCTTTGTGCCTTATGTTTTCAATCCTGATGCAATATCTGCGTTTCATGGTCAATGTGAAGGTCCAAGGGATACAGTAAACCTGCACTGATGCATCGGAATATAGTACTGAGCTCCCTCGAGCCGCTCAAAGTACAAACTCTTAGAAGATTCACTCTTCTTGTACTTAAGTAGGGATTGTGCTTTTTGTATTCAACCCCGATGCAATTTCTGTGCTTCATGGTCAATGTGAAGGGCAAAAGGGATACAGTAAACTTGCACTGGTGCATCGGAATCAAATGCTGGTCTCCTAGGAGCCGCTGAAAGCACAATTCCTAGAAGATTCATTCTTCTTGTACTTAAGTCGGCATTGCCCCTTTAGTATTCAATCCCGATGCAATTACTGTGTTTCATGGTCAATGTGAAGGTCAAAGGGATACTGGAAACGTGCACTGGTGCATCGGAATCTAATACAGGTCTCCCAGGAGACGCTCAAAGCACAATCTCTTCGAAGATTCACTCTTCTTGTACTTAAGTTGGCATTGTGAGTTTTTTACTCAATCCCGATGCAATTTCTTTGTTTCTTGGTCAATGTGAATGTCGAAGGGATACAGTAAACCAGCACTGGTGCATCGGAATCTAAAATTTGTCTCCCAGGAGCCGCTCTAAGCACAAATTCTTAGAAGATTCACTCTTCATATACCAAAGTCTTCACTGTGGATCTTGTATTCAATCCCGATTCAATTTCTGTGTTTCATGGTCAAGCTGAAGGTCCAAGGGATACCGCAAACCTACACTGTTACATCGGAATCTAATACTGGTCTCCCATAAGCCGCTCAAATCACAAACTCTTAGAAGACCCGTTCTTCTTGCAGTTAAGTCGGCATGGTCCTTTTGTATTCAATCGCGATGCGATTTCTGTGTTTCTTGGACAATGTGAAGGTGCAAGGGATACAGTAAACCTGCACTGGTGCATCGGAATCTAATACTGGTCTCCGAGGAGCCACTCAAAGCACTGCCTCTAAAAAAATTCACTCATCATGTACTAAAGATGGTATTGACCCTTTTGTATTTAATCCCGATGCAATTTCTGTGATTCATGGTCAATGTGAAGGTCCAAAAGACACACTCAACCTGCACTGGTTCATCGGAATGTAATAATGGCCTCCCAGGAGCCGCTCAAAGCACAAACTATTAGAAGAACACTCTGCTTGCATTTTAGTCGGCATTGTGCCTTTTGTATTCAATCCCGATGCAATCTCTGTGTTTCATGGTCAATGAGTAGGTCCAAGTAATACTGTAAATTTGCACTGGTTCATCGGAATCTGATACTGGTCTCCCATGATCCGCTCAAACCACAAACTCTTAGAAGATTCCCTCATCTTAAACTTAAGTCGGCAATGTGCCCTTTGTATTAAATCCCGATGCGATTTCTGTGTTTCGTGGTCAATGTGAAGGTCCAAGAGATTCAGTGAACCTGCACTGGTGCATCGGAATCTAATACTGGTCTCCCAGGAGCCGCTAAAATCACAAACTCCTAGAGGATCCATTCTTCTTGTACTTAAGTCGTCATTGTGCCTTTTGTATTCAATCCCGATGCGATTTATGTGTTTCATGGTCAATTTGAAGGTGCAAGGGATACAGTAAGCCTGCACTGGAGCATCGGAGTCTAATACTGGTCTCTCAGGAGCCGCTCAAACCACAAACTTTTAGAAAATTCACCTTCTTGTACTTAAGTCGGCATTGTCCCTTTTGTATTCAATCCCGATGCAATTTCTGTGTGTCATGGTCAATGTGAAGGTCCAAGGGATACAGTAAATCTGCACTGGTGCATCGGAATCTAATACTGGTCTCCCAATAGCAACTGAAAGCACAAACTCCTAGATGATTACTTCTTGTTGTACTTAAGTCGACATTGTCACTTTTGTATTCAATCCGGATGCAATTTCTTTGTTTCATGGTCAATGTGAAGGTCCAAGTGATACAGTAAACATGCACTGGAACATCGGGTTCTAGTACTGGTCTTTCAGGAGCTGCTCAAACCACAAAATCGTAGAAAATTCACCTTCTTGTACTTAAGTCGGCATTGTCCCTTTTGTTTTCAATCTCGATGCAATTTCTGTGATTCATGGTCCATGTGAAAAGCCAAGGGATACACTTATCCTGCACTGGTGCATCGGAATATAATACAGGTCTCCCAGGAGCCTCTGAAAGCACAAACTCTTAGAAGATTCACTCTTCTTGTACTTAAGTCGGCATAGTGCATTTTGTGTTCAATCTCGATGCAATTTCTGCGTTTCATAGTCAATGTGAAGGTCAAAATGATACAGTAAACCTGCACTGGTGCATCGGAATCTAATACTGGCCTCCCAGGAGCCCCTCAAAGTACAAACCCTTAGAAGATTCACTCTTCTTGTACTTAAGTCGGTATTGTGCATTTTGTATTCAATCCCGATGCAATTTCTATGTTTCATGGTCAATGAGAATGTCCAAGGTATACAGTAAACCTGCACTGGTTCATCGGAATCTAATACTGGGATCCCATGAGCCGCTCAACCCACAAACTCTTAGAAAATTCACTTTTCTTGTACTTATGTCGTAATTGTCCCTTTCGTAAACAATCCCGATGCAATTTTTGTGTTTCATGATCAATATGAAGGTCAGAGCGATACATATGACATGCACTGGTGCATCGGAATTTAATACTGGTCTCCCAGGAGCCGCTCAAAGCACAAACTCTTAGAGATTCACTCTTCTTGTACTTAAGTCGGCATTGAGCCTTTGGTATTCAATCCAGATGCAATTTCTGCCTTTCATGGTCAATTTGAAGGTAATAATGATAAAGTCAAGCTGCACTGGTGCATCGGAATCTAATGCTGGTACCCCATAAGCCGCTTAAACCACAAACTCTTAGAAGTTCACTCTTCTTGTTCTTAAGTCGGCATTGTGTCTTTTGTTTTCAATCCCGATGCGATTTCTGGGTTTCATGGTCAATGTGAAGGTCCCAGGGATACAGTAAACCTGCACTTGTGCATCGAAATCCAATACTGGTCTCCCAGGAGCCGCTCAAAGCACAAACTCTTACAAAATTCACTCTTGTTAAACTTAAGTCGGTATTGTCCCTTATGTATTCCATCCCGATGCAATTTTTGCGTTTCATGGTCAATGTGAAGGTGCAAGGGATACAGTAAACCTGCACTGGTGCATCAGAATCTAATACTGGTCTCCCTGCAGCCGTTCAAAGTACAAACTCATAGAAGATTCACTCTTCTTGTACTTAAGTCGGCATTGTGCCTTTTGTATTCAATCCAAATGCAATTTCTGTGTTTCATGGTCAATGTGAAGGTCCAAAAGATACAGTCAACCTGCACTGGAGCATCTGAATCTAATACTGGTCACGCAGGAGCCGCCGAAATCACAAACTCTTAGAAGAGTCACACTCCTTGTACTTAAGTCGGCATTGTGCCTTATGTTTTCAATCCTGATGCAATATCTGCGTTTCATGGTCAATGTGAAGGTCCAAGGGATACAGTAAACCTGCACTGATGCACCGGAATGTAGTACTGAGCTCCCTGGAGCCGCTCAAAGCACAAACTCTTAGAAGATTCATTCATCTTGTACCTAAGTCGGCATTGTCCCTTTAGTAGTCAATCCCGATGCAATTACTGTGTTTCATGGTCAATGTGAAGGTCAAAGGGATACTGGAAACGTGCACTGGTGCATTGGAATCTAATACAGGTCTCCCAGGAGACGCTAAAAGCACAATCTCTTCAAGATTCAATCTTCTTGTACTTCAGTTGGCATTGTGCGTTTAGTATTCAATCCCGATGCAATTTCTGTGTTTCATGGTCAATGTGAAGGTCCAAGGGATACCGTAATCCTGCACTGGTGCATTGGAATCTAATACTGGTCTCCCAGGAGCCGCTCAAACCTCAAACTCTTAGAAGATTCACGCTTCTTTACACTTAAGTTGGCATTGTCCCTTTTGTATTCAATCCCGATGCAATTTCTGTCCTTCATGCTGAATTTGAAGGTCCAAAAGATACAGTAAACCTGCACTGGTGATTCAAAATCTAATGGTGGTCTCCCTGGAGCCGTTCAAAGTACAAACTCTTAGCAGATTCACTCTTCTTGTACTTAAGTCGGCATTGACCCTTTTGTATTCAATCCCGATGCAATTTCTGTCCTTCATGCTCAATTTGTAGGTCCAAAAGATGCAGTAAACCTGCACTGGTGAATCAAAATCTAATAGTGGTCTCCCTGGAGCCGTTCAAAGTACAAACTCTTAGTAGATTCACTCTTCTTGTACTTAAGTCGGCATTGTGACTTTTGTATTCAATCCCGATGAAATTTCTGTGATACATGGTCAATGTGAAGGTCCAAGGGATACAATAAACCTGCACTGGTGCATCGGAATCTAATACTGGTCTCTCAGGAGCCGCTGAAAGCACAAACCCCTAGAACATTCACTCTTCTTGTACTTAAGTCGGCATTGTGCATTTTGTATTCAATCCCGATGCAATTGCTGTGTTTCATAGTCAATGTGAAGTCCCAAATGATACAGTCAACCTGCACTGGTGCATCGGAATCTAATACTGGTCTCCCAGGAGCCGCTCAAAGCACAAACCTTCGAAGATTCACTCATCTTTTACATAAGGCGGTATTGTGCATTTTGTATTCAATCCCGATGCAATTTCTGTGTTTCATGATCAATGAGAATGTCCAAGTTAAACAGTACACCTGCACTGGTTCATCGGAATCTAATACTGGTCTCCCATGAGCCAGTCAAACCACAAACTCTTAGAAGATTCACTCTTGTTGTATTTAGGTCGCCATTGTGCTTTTGTATTCAATCCCGATGCGATGTCTGTGTTTCATGGTCAATGTGAAGGTCCAAGAAATATAGTATATCTGCACTGGTGCATCGGAATCTACAACTGGTCTCTCAGGAGCCACTGAAACCACAAACTCTTAGAAAATTCACCTTCCTGTACTAATGTCGGCATCGGCATTTTTGTATTCAATCCTGATGCAATTTCTGTGTTTAATGGTGAATGTGAAGGTCAAAGGGATACAGTAAACGTGCTCTGGTGCATCGGAATCTAATACAGGTCTCCCAGGAGCCGCTTAAAGCACAAACTCTTCCAAGATTCACATTACTTGTGCTTAAGTTGGCATTTGAGTTTTGTATTCAATCCCGATGCAATTTCTGTGTTTCATGGTAAATGTGAATGTCCAAGGGATACAAAAAACCTGGACTGGTGCATCGGAATGTAATACTGGTCAGCCAGGAGCCGCTCCAACCACAAACTCTTAGAAGACTCACTCTTCTTGTACTTAAGTCGGCATTGTGCCTTTTGTATTCAATCCCGAAGCAATTTCTGGGTTTCATACACAATGTGAAGGTCCAAGGGATACAGTAAACCTGCACTGGTGCATCGGAATAAAATACTGGTCTCCCAGGAGCCGCTCAAACAACAAACTCTTAGAAGATTCACTCTTCTTGTACTTAAGTCATCATTGTCCGTTTTGTATTCAATCCCGATGCAATTTCTGTGTTTAATGGTGAATGTGAAAGTCAAAGTGATACAGTAAACGTGCTCTCGTGCATCCGAATCTAATACAGGTCTCCCAGGAGCCGCTTGAAGCACATACTATTCGAAGATTCACTTTACTTGTGCTTATGTTGGCATTGTGAGTTTTGTATTCAATCACGATGCAATTTCTGTGTTTCATAGTAAATGTGAAGGTCCAAGGGATACAGTAAACCTGCACTGGTGCATCGGAATCTAAAACTGGTATATCAGGAGCCGCTCAAACCACGAACTCTTAGAAAATTCACCTTCTTGTACTTAAGTCGGCATTGTCCCTTTTGTATTCAATCCCGATGCAATTTCTGTGATTCGTGGTCAATGTGAAGGTCCAAGGGATACAGTAATCAGGCACTGGTGCATGGGAATGTAATACTGGACTCCCAGGAGCCGCTCAAAGCACAAACTCTTAGAAGATTCACTCTTCTTGTACTTTAGCCGGTATTGTGCATTTTGTATTCAATCCCGGTGCAATTTTTATGTTTCAACGTCAATGAAAATGTTCAAGGGATTCAGGAAACCTGCACTGGTTCATCGGAATCTAATACCGGTCTCCCATGAGCCGCTAAAACCAGAAACTCTTAGAAGATTCACTCTTCTTGTACTTCAGTCGTCATTGTGCATTTAGTATTCAATCCCAATGCAATTTCTGTGTTTCATGGTCAATGTGAAGGTCCAAGGGATACAGTAAACCTGGACTGGTGAATCGGAATCTAATACTGTTCTCCCTGGAGCCGTTCAAAGTACAAACTCTTAGAAGATTCACTCTTCTTGTACTTAAGTCTGCATTGTGCCTTTTGTATTCAATCCCGATGCAATTTCTGTGATTCATGGTCAATGTGAGGGTCCAAGGGATACAGTATACCTGCACTGGTGCATCGGAATCTAATACTGGTCTCCCAGGAGCCGGTCAATACACAAACTCCTAGAAGATTCATTCTTCTTGTACTTAAGTCGCCATTGTCCATTTTGTATTCAATCCCGACGCAATTTCTGTGATTCATGGTCAATGTGAAGGTCCAAGGAATACAGTTATCCGGCACTGGTGCATCGGAAAATAATACTGGACTCCCATGAGCCACTAAAACCACAAAATCTTAGAAGATTCACTCTTCTTGTTCTTAAGTCGTCATTGTGCATTTTGTATTCAATCGGGATGCGATTTATGTGTGTCATGGTCAATTTGAAGGTGCAAGGGATACAGTAAACCTGCACTGGTGCATCGGATTCTAATACTGGTCTCCCTGCAGCCGTTCAAAGTACAAACTCATAGAAGATTCACTCTACTTGTACCTAAGTCGGCAATGTGCCTTTTGTATTCAATCCCGATGCGATTTCTGTGTTTCATGGTCAATGGGAAGGTCCAAGGGATACAGTAAACCTGCACTGGTGCATCGGATTCTAATACTGGTCTCCCAGGAGCCGCTCACACCACAAACTCTTAGGAGATTCACTGTTCTTGTACTTAAGTCGGCATTGTGCATTTTGTATTCATTCCAGATGCAATTTCTCTGTTTCATGGTCAATGTGAAGATCCAAAAGATACAGTCAACCTGCACTGGTGCATCGGAATCTAATACTGGTCACGCAGGAGCCGCCGAAATCACAAACTCTTAGAAGATTCGCTCTTCTTGTAGTTAAGTCTGCTTTGTGCCTTATGTTTTCAATCCTGATGCAATATCTGCGTTTCATGGTCAATGTGAAGGTCCAAGGGATACAGTAAACCTGCACTGATGCATCGGAATATAGTACTGAGCTCCCTCGAGCCGCTCAAAGTACAAACTCTTAGAAGATTCACTCTTCTTGTACTTAAGTAGGGATTGTGCTTTTTGTATTCAACCCCGATGCAATTTCTGTGCTTCATGGTCAATGTGAAGGGCAAAAGGGATACAGTAAACTTGCACTGGTGCATCGGAATCAAATGCTGGTCTCCTAGGAGCCGCTGAAAGCACAATTCCTAGAAGATTCATTCTTCTTGTACTTAAGTCGGCATTGCCCCTTTAGTATTCAATCCCGATGCAATTACTGTGTTTCATGGTCAATGTGAAGGTCAAAGGGATACTGGAAACGTGCACTGGTGCATCGGAATCTAATACAGGTCTCCCAGGAGACGCTCAAAGCACAATCTCTTCGAAGATTCACTCTTCTTGTACTTAAGTTGGCATTGTGAGTTTTTTACTCAATCCCGATGCAATTTCTTTGTTTCTTGGTCAATGTGAATGTCGAAGGGATACAGTAAACCAGCACTGGTGCATCGGAATCTAAAATTTGTCTCCCAGGAGCCGCTCTAAGCACAAATTCTTAGAAGATTCACTCTTCATATACCAAAGTCTTCACTGTGGATCTTGTATTCAATCCCGATTCAATTTCTGTGTTTCATGGTCAAGCTGAAGGTCCAAGGGATACCGCAAACCTACACTGTTACATCGGAATCTAATACTGGTCTCCCATAAGCCGCTCAAAGCACAAACTCTTAGAAGACCCGTTCTTCTTGCAGTTAAGTCGGCATGGTCCTTTTGTATTCAATCGCGATGCGATTTCTGTGTTTCTTGGACAATGTGAAGGTGCAAGGGATACAGTAAACCTGCACTGGTGCATTGGAATCTAATACTGGTCTCCGAGGAGCCGCTCAAAGCACTGCCTCTAAAAAAATTCACTCATCATGTACTAAAGATGGTATTGACCCTTTTGTATTTAATCCCGATGCAATTTCTGTGATTCATGGTCAATGTGAAGGCCCAAAAGACACACTCAACCTGCACTGGTTCATCGGAATGTAATAATGGCCTCCCAGGAGCCGCTCAAAGCACAAACTATTAGAAGAACACTCTGCTTGCATTTTAGTCGGCATTGTGCCTTTTGTATTCAATCCCGATGCAATCTCTGTGTTTCATGGTCAATGAGTAGGTCCAAGTAATACTGTAAATTTGCACTGGTTCATCGGAATCTGATACTGGTCTCCCATGATCCGCTCAAACCACAAACTCTTAGAAGATTCCCTCATCTTAAACTTAAGTCGGCAATGTGCCCTTTGTATTAAATCCCGATGCGATTTCTGTGTTTCGTGGTCAATGTGAAGGTCCAAGAGATTCAGTGAACCTGCACTGGTGCATCGGAAGCTAATACTGGTCTCCCAGGAGCCGCTAAAATCACAAACTCCTAGAGGATCCATTCTTCTTGTACTTAAGTCGGCATTGTCCCTTTTGTATTCAATCTCGATGCAATTTCTGTGTTTCATGTTCAATTTGAAGGTCCAAATGATACAGTCAACCTGCACTGGTGCATCGGAAAATAATACTGGACTCCCATGAGCCACTAAGACCACAAACTCTTAGAAGATTCACTCTTCTTGTACTTAAGTCGTCATTGTGCCTTTTGTATTCAATCCCGATGCGATTTATGTGTTTCATGGTCAATTTGAAGGTGCAAGGGATACAGTAAGCCTGCACTGGAGCATCGGAGTCTAATACTGGTCTCTCAGGAGCCGCTCAAACCACAAACTTTTAGAAAATTCACCTTCTTGTACTTAAGTCGGCATTGTCCCTTTTGTATTCAATCCCGATGCAATTTCTGTGTGTCATGGTCAATGTGAAGGTCCAAGGGATACAGTAAATCTGCACTGGTGCATCGGAATCTAATACTGGTCTCCCAATAGCAACTGAAAGCACAAACTCCTAGAGGATTACTTCTTGTTGTACTTAAGTCGACATTGTCACTTTTGTATTCAATCCGGATGCAATTTCTTTGTTTCATGGTCAATGTGAAGGTCCAAGTGATACAGTAAACATGCACTGGAACATCGGGTTCTAGTACTGGTCTTTCAGGAGCTGCTCAAACCACAAAATCGTAGAAAATTCACCTTCTTGTACTTAAGTCGGCATTGTCCCTTTTGTTTTCAATCTCGATGCAATTTCTGTGATTCATGGTCCATGTGAAAAGCCAAGGGATACACTTATCCTGCACTGGTGCATCGGAATATAATACAGGTCTCCCAGGAGCCTCTGAAAGCACAAACTCTTAGAAGATTCACTCTTCTTGTACTTAAGTCGGCATAGTGCATTTTGTGTTCAATCGCGATGCAATTTCTGCGTTTCATATTCAATGTGAAGGTCAAAATGATACAGTAAACCTGCACTGGTGCATCGGAATCTAATACTGGCCTCCCAGGAGCCCCTCAAAGTACAAACCCTTAGAAGATTCACTCTTCTTGTACTTAAGTCGGTATTGTGCATTTTGTATTCAATCCCGATGCAATTTCTATGTTTCATGGTCAATGAGAATGTCCAAGGTATACAGTAAACCTGCACTGGTTCATCGGAATCTAATACTGGGATCCCATGAGCCGCTCAACCCACAAACTCTTAGAAAATTCACTTTTCTTGTACTTATGTCGTAATTGTCCCTTTCGTAAACAATCCCGATGCAATTTTTGTGTTTCATGATCAATATGAAGGTCAGAGCGATACATATGACATGCACTGGTGCATCGGAATTTAATACTGGTCTCCCAGGAGCCGCTCAAAGCACAAACTCTTAGAAGATTCACTCTTCTTGTACTTAAGTCGGCATTGAGCCTTTGGTATTCAATCCAGATGCAATTTCTGCCTTTCATGGTCAATTTGAAGGTAATAATGATAAAGTCAAGCTGCACTGGTGCATCGGAATCTAATGCTGGTACCCCATGAGCCGCTTAAACCACAAACTCTTAGAAGTTCACTCTTCTTGTTCTTAAGTCGGCATTGTGTCTTTTGTTTTCAATCCCGATGCGATTTCTGGGTTTCATGGTCAATGTGAAGGTCCCAGGGATACAGTAAACCTGCACTTGTGCATCGAAATCCAATACTGGTCTCCCAGGAGCCGCTCAAAGCACAAACTCTTACAAAATTCACTCTTGTTAAACTTAAGTCGGTATTGTCCCTTATGTATTCCATCCCGATGCAATTTTTGCGTTTCATGGTCAATGTGAAGGTGCAAGGGATACAGTAAACCTGCACTGGTGCATCAGAATCTAATACTGGTCTCCTTGCAGCCGTTCAAAGTACAAACTCATAGAAGATTCACTCTTCTTGTACTTAAGTCGGCATTGTGCCTTTTGTATTCAATCCAAATGCAATTTCTGTGTTTCATGGTCAATGTGAAGATCCAAAAGATACAGTCAACCTGCACTGGAGCATTTGAATCTAATACTGGTCACGCAGGAGCCGCCGAAATCACAAACTCTTAGAAGATTCACACTCCTTGTACTTAAGTCGGCATTGTGCCTTATGTTTTCAATCCTGATGCAATATCGGCGTTTCATGGTCAATGTGAAGGTCCAAGGGATACAGTAAACCTGCACTGATGCACCGGAATGTAGTACTGAGCTCCCTGGAGCCGCTCAAAGCACAAACTCTTAGAAGATTCATTCATCTTGTACTTAAGTCGGCATTGTCCCTTTAGTAGTCAATCCCGATGCAATTACTGTGTTTCATGGTCAATGTGAAGGTCAAAGGGATACTGGAAACGTGCACTGGTGCATTGGAATCTAATACAGGTCTCCCAGGAGACGCTAAAAGCACAATCTCTTCAAGATTCAATCTTCTTGTACTTCAGTTGGCATTGTGCGTTTAGTATTCAATCCCGATGCAATTTCTGTGTTTCATGGTCAATGTGAAGGTCCAAGGGATACCGTAATCCTGCACTGGTGCATTGGAATCTAATACTGGTCTCCCAGGAGCCGCTCAAACCTCAAACTCTTAGAAGATTCACGCTTCTTGTACTTAAGTTGGCATTGTCCCTTTTGTATTCAATCCCGATGCAATTTCTGTCCTTCATGCTGAATTTGAAGGTCCAAAAGATACAGTAAACCTGCACTGGTGAATCAAAATCTAATAGTGGTCTCCCTGGAGCCGTTCAAAGTACAAACTCTTAGCAGATTCACTCTTCTTGTACTTAAGTCGGCATTGACCCTTTTGTATTCAATCCCGATGCAATTTCTGTCCTTCATGCTCAATTTGTAGGTCCAAAAGATGCAGTAAACCTGCACTGGTGAATCAAAATCTAATAGTGGTCTCCCTGGAGCCGTTCAAAGTACAAACTCTTAGTAGATTCACTCTTCTTGTACTTAAGTCGGCATTGTGACTTTTGTATTCAATCCCGATGAAATTTCTGTGATACATGGTCAATGTGAAGGTCCAAGGGATACAATAAACCTGCACTGGTGCATCGGAATCTAATACTGGTCTCTCAGGAGCCGCTGAAAGCACAAACCCCTAGAACATTCACTCTTCTTGTACTTAAGTCGGCATTGTGCATTTTGTATTCAATCCCGATGCAATTGCTGTGTTTCATAGTCAATGTGAAGTCCCAAATGATACAGTCAACCTGCACTGGTGCATCGGAATCTAATACTGGTCTCCCAGGAGCCGCTCAAAGCACAAACCTTCGAAGATTCACTCATCTTTTACATAAGGCGGTATTGTGCATTTTGTATTCAATCCCGATGCAATTTCTGTGTTTCATGATCAATGAGAATGTCCAAGTTAAACAGTACACCTGCACTGGTTCATCGGAATCTAATACTGGTCTCCCATGAGCCAGTCAAACCACAAACTCTTAGAAGATTCACTCTTGTTGTATTTAGGTCGCCATTGTGCTTTTGTATTCAATCCCGATGCGATGTCTGTGTTTCATGGTCAATGTGAAGGTCCAAGGAATATAGTATATCTGCACTGGTGCATCGGAATCTACAACTGGTCTCTCAGGAGCCACTGAAACCACAAACTCTTAGAAAATTCACCTTCCTGTACTAATGTCGGCATCGGCATTTTTGTATTCAATCCTGATGCAATTTCTGTGTTTAATGGTGAATGTGAAGGTCAAAGGGATACAGTAAACGTGCTCTGGTGCATCGGAATCTAATACAGGTCTCCCAGGAGCCGCTTAAAGCACAAACTCTTCCAAGATTCACATTACTTGTGCTTAAGTTGGCATTTGAGTTTTGTATTCAATCCCGATGCAATTTCTGTGTTTCATGGTAAATGTGAATGTCCAAGGGATACAAAAAACCTGGACTGGTGCATCGGAATGTAATACTGGTCAGCCAGGAGCCGCTCCAACCACAAACTCTTAGAAGACTCACTCTTCTTGTACTTAAGTCGGCATTGTGCCTTTTGTATTCAATCCCGAAGCAATTTCTGGGTTTCATACACAATGTGAAGGTCCAAGGGATACAGTAAACCTGCACTGGTGCATCGGAATAAAATACTGGTCTCCCAGGAGCCGCTCAAACAACAAACTCTTAGAAGATTCACTCTTCTTGTACTTAAGTCATCATTGTCCGTTTTGTATTCAATCCCGATGCAATTTCTGTGTTTAATGGTGAATGTGAAAGTCAAAGTGATACAGTAAACGTGCTCTCGTGCATCCGAATCTAATACAGGTCTCCCAGGAGCCGCTTGAAGCACATACTATTCGAAGATTCACTTTACTTGTGCTTATGTTGGCATTGTGAGTTTTGTATTCAATCACGATGCAATTTCTGTGTTTCATAGTAAATGTGAAGGTCCAAGGGATACAGTAAACCTGCACTGGTGCATCGGAATCTGAAACTGGTATATCAGGAGCCGCTCAAACCACGAACTCTTAGAAAATTCACCTTCTTGTACTTAAGTCGGCATTGTCCCTTTTGTATTCAATCCCGATGCAATTTCTGTGATTCGTGGTCAATGTGAAGGTCCAAGGGATACAGTAATCAGGCACTGGTGCATGGGAATGTAATACTGGACTCCCAGGAGCCGCTCAAAGCACAAACTCTTAGAAGATTCACTCTTCTTGTACTTTAGCCGGTATTGTGCATTTTGTATTCAATCCCGGTGCAATTTTTATGTTTCAACGTCAATGAAAATGTTCAAGGGATTCAGGAAACCTGCACTGGTTCATCGGAATCTAATACCGGTCTCCCATGAGCCGCTAAAACCACAAACTCTTAGAAGATTCACTCTTCTTGTACTTAAGTCGTCATTGTGCATTTAGTATTCAATCCCAATGCAATTTCTGTGTTTCATGGTCAATGTGAAGGTCCAAAGGATACAGTAAACCTGGACTGGTGAATCGGAATCTAATACTGTTCTCCCTGGAGCCGTTCAAAGTACAAACTCTTAGAAGATTCACTCTTCTTGTACTTAAGTCTGCATTGTGCCTTTTGTATTCAATCCCGATGCAATTTCTGTGATTCATGGTCAATGTGAGGGTCCAAGGGATACAGTATACCTGCACTGGTGCATCGGAATCTAATACTGGTCTCCCAGGAGCCGCTCAATACACAAACTCCTAGAAGATTCATTCTTCTTGTACTTAAGTCGCCATTGTCCATTTTGTATTCAATCCCGACGCAATTTCTGTGATTCATGGTCAATGTGAAGGTCCAAGGAATACAGTTATACGGCACTGGTGCATCGGAAAATAATACTGGACTCCCATGAGCCACTAAAACCACAAAATCTTAGAAGATTCACTCTTCTTGTTCTTAAGTCGTCATTGTGCATTTTGTATTCAATCGGGATGCGATTTATGTGTGTCATGGTCAATTTGAAGGTGCAAGGGATACAGTAAACCTGCACTGGTGCATCGGAGTCTAATACTGGTCTCTCAGGAGCCGCTCAAACCACAAACATTTAGAAGATTCACCTTCTTGTACTTAAGTCGTCATTTTCCCTTTTGTTTTCAATCCCGATGCAATTTCTGTGATTCAAGGTATATGTGAAAGGCCAAGGGATACACTAATTCTGCACTGGTGCATCGGAATATAATACAGGTCTCCCAGGAGCCTCTGAAAGCACAAACTCTTAGAAGATTCACTCTTCTTTTACTTAAGTCGGCATAGTGCATTTTGTGTTCAATCCCGATGCAATTTCGGCGTTTCATAGTCAATGTGAAGGTCAAAATGATACAGTAAACCTGCACTGGTGCTTCGGAATCTAATACTGGTCTCCCAGGAGCCCCTCAAAGAACAAACTCTTACAAAATTCACTCTTGTTAAACTTAAGTCGGTAATGTCCCTTATGTATTCCATCCCGATGCAATTTTCGCGTTTCACGGTCAATGTGAAGGTCCAAGGGATACAGTAAACCTGCACTGGTGCATCAGAATCTAATACTCGTCTCCGAGTAGCCGCTCAAAGCACAAACTCTTAGAAAATTCACTCTTCTTGTACTTAAGTTGGCATTGTGCATTTAGTATTCAATCCCATTGCAATTTCTGTGTTTCATGGTCAATGTGAAGGTCCAAGGGATACAGGAAACCTGCACTGGTGCATCGCAATCTAATACTGGTCTCCCAGGAGCCGCTCAAAGCACAAACTCTTAGAAGATACACTCTTCTTGTACTTAAGTCGGCAATGTGCCTTTTGTATTCAATCCCGATGCGATTTCTGTGTTTCATGGTCAATGGGAGAGTCCAAGGGATACAGTAAACCTGCACTGGTGCATCGGATTCTAATACTGGTCTCCCTGCAGCCGTTCAAAGTACAAACTCATAGAAGATTCACTCTACTTGTACCTAAGTCGGCAATGTGCCTTTTGTATTCAATCCCGATGCGATTTCTGTGTTTCATGGTCAATGGGAAGGTCCAAGGGATACAGTAAACCTGCACTGGTGCATCGGATTCTAATACTGGTCTCCCAGGAGCCGCTCACACCACAAACTCTTAGGAGATTCACTGTTCTTGTACTTAAGTCGGCATTGTGCATTTTGTATTCATTCCAGATGCAATTTCTCTGTTTCATGGTCAATGTGAAGATCCAAAAGATACAGTCAACCTGCACTGGTGCATCGGAATCTAATACTGGTCACGCAGGAGCCGCCGAAATCACAAACTCTTAGAAGATTCGCTCTTCTTGTAGTTAAGTCTGCTTTGTGCCTTATGTTTTCAATCCTGATGCAATATCTGCGTTTCATGGTCAATGTGAAGGTCCAAGGGATACAGTAAACCTGCACTGATGCGTCGGAATATAGTACTGAGCTCCCTCGAGCCGCTCAAAATACAAACTCTTAGAAGATTCACTCTTCTTGTACTTAAGTAGGGATTGTGCTTTTTGTATTCAACCCCGATGCAATTTCTGTGCTTCATGGTCAATGTGAAGGGCAAAAGGGATACAGTAAACTTGCACTGGTGCATCGGAATCAAATGCTGGTCTCCTAGGAGCCGCTGAAAGCACAATTCCTAGAAGATTCATTCTTCTTGTACTTAAGTCGGCATTGCCCCTTTAGTATTCAATCCCGATGCAATTACTGTGTTTCATGGTCAATGTGAAGGTCAAAGGGATACTGGAAACGTGCACTGGTGCATCGGAATCTAATACAGGTCTCCCAGGAGACGCTCAAAGCACAATCTCTTCGAAGATTCACTCTTCTTGTACTTAAGTTGGCATTGTGAGTTTTTTACTCAATCCCGATGCAATTTCTTTGTTTCTTGGTCAATGTGAATGTCGAAGGGATACAGTAAACCAGCACTGGTGCATCGGAATCTAAAATTTGTCTCCCAGGAGCCGCTCTAAGCACAAATTCTTAGAAGATTCACTCTTCATATACCAAAGTCTTCACTGTGGATCTTGTATTCAATCCCGATTCAATTTCTGTGTTTCATGGTCAAGCTGAAGGTCCAAGGGATACCGCAAACCTACACTGTTACATCGGAATCTAATACTGGTCTCCCATAAGCCGCTCAAAGCACAAACTCTTAGAAGACCCGTTCTTCTTGCAGTTAAGTCGGCATGGTCCTTTTGTATTCAATCGCGATGCGATTTCTGTGTTTCTTGGACAATGTGAAGGTGCAAGGGATACAGTAAACCTGCACTGGTGCATCGGAATCTAATACTGGTCTCCGAGGAGCCGCTCAAAGCACTGCCTCTAAAAAAATTCACTCATCATGTACTAAAGATGGTATTGACCCTTTTGTATTTAATCCAGATGCAATTTCTGTGATTCATGGTCAATGTGAAGGTCCAAAAGACACACTCAACCTGCACTGGTTCATCGGAATGTAATAATGGCCTCCCAGGAGCCGCTCAAAGCACAAACTATTAGAAGAACACTCTGCTTGCATTTTAGTCGGCATTGTGCCTTTTGTATTCAATCCCGATGCAATCTCTGTGTTTCATGGTCAATGAGTAGGTCCAAGTAATACTGTAGATTTGCACTGGTTCATCGGAATCTGATACTGGTCTCCCATGATCCGCTCAAACCACAAACTCTTAGAAGATTCCCTCATCTTAAACTTAAGTCGGCAATGTGCCCTTTGTATTAAATCCCGATGCGATTTCTGTGTTTCGTGGTCAATGTGAAGGTCCAAGAGATTCAGTGAACCTGCACTGGTGCATCGGAATCTAATACTGGTCTCCCAGGAGCCGCTAAAATCACAAACTCCTAGAGGATCCATTCTTCTTGTACTTAAGTCGGCATTGTCCCTTTTGTATTCAATCTCGATGCAATTTCTGTGTTTCATGTTCAATTTGAAGGTCCAAATGATACAGTCAACCTGCACTGGTGCATCGGAAAATAATACTGGACTCCCATGAGCCACTAAGACCACAAACTCTTAGAAGATTCACTCTTCTTGTACTTAAGTCGTCATTGTGCCTTTTGTATTCAATCCCGATGCGATTTATGTGTTTCATGGTCAATTTGAAGGTGCAAGGGATACAGTAAGCCTGCACTGGAGCATCGGAGTCTAATACTGGTCTCTCAGGAGCCGCTCAAACCACAAACTTTTAGAAAATTCACCTTCTTGTACTTAAGTCGGCATTGTCCCTTTTGTATTCAATCCCGATGCAATTTCTGTGTGTCATGGTCAATGTGAAGGTCCAAGGGATACAGTAAATCTGCACTGGTGCATCGGAATCTAATACTGGTCTCCCAATAGCAACTGAAAGCACAAACTCCTAGAGGATTACTTCTTGTTGTACTTAAGTCGACATTGTCACTTTTGTATTCAATCCGGATGCAATTTCTTTGTTTCATGGTCAATGTGAAGGTCCAAGTGATACAGTAAACATGCACTGGAACATCGGGTTCTAGTACTGGTCTTTCAGGAGCTGCTCAAACCACAAAATCGTAGAAAATTCACCTTCTTGTACTTAAGTCGGCATTGTCCCTTTTGTTTTCAATCTCGATGCAATTTCTGTGATTCATGGTCCATGTGAAAAGCCAAGGGATACACTTATCCTGCACTGGTGCATCGGAATATAATACAGGTCTCCCAGGAGCCTCTGAAAGCACAAACTCTTAGAAGATTCACTCTTCTTGTACTTAAGTCGGCATAGTGCATTTTGTGTTCAATCGCGATGCAATTTCTGCGTTTCATAGTCAATGTGAAGGTCAAAATGATACAGTAAACCTGCACTGGTGCATCGGAATCTAATACTGGCCTCCCAGGAGCCCCTCAAAGTACAAACCCTTAGAAGATTCACTCTTCTTGTACTTAAGTCGGTATTGTGCATTTTGTATTCAATCCCGATGCAATTTCTATGTTTCATGGTCAATGATAATGTCCAAGGTATACAGTAAACCTGCACTGGTTCATCGGAATCTAATACTGGGATCCCATGAGCCGCTCAACCCACAAACTCTTAGAAAATTCACTTTTCTTGTACTTATGTCGTAATTGTCCCTTTCGTAAACAATCCCGATGCAATTTTTGTGTTTCATGATCAATATGAAGGTCAGAGCGATACATATGACATGCACTGGTGCATCGGAATTTAATACTGGTCTCCCAGGAGCCGCTCAAAGCACAAACTCTTAGAAGATTCACTCTTCTTGTACTTAAGTCGGCATTGAGCCTTTGGTATTCAATCCAGATGCAATTTCTGCCTTTCATGGTCAATTTGAAGGTAATAATGATAAAGTCAAGCTGCACTGGTGCATCGGAATCTAATGCTGGTACCCCATGAGCCGCTTAAACCACAAACTCTTAGAAGTTCACTCTTCTTGTTCTTAAGTCGGCATTGTGTCTTTTGTTTTCAATCCCGATGCGATTTCTGGGTTTCATGGTCAATGTGAAGGTCCCAGGGATACAGTAAACCTGCACTTGTGCATCGAAATCCAATACTGGTCTCCCAGGAGCCGCTCAAAGCACAAACTCTTACAAAATTCACTCTTGTTAAACTTAAGTCGGTATTGTCCCTTATGTATTCCATCCCGATGCAATTTTTGCGTTTCATGGTCAATGTGAAGGTGCAAGGGATACAGTAAACCTGCACTGGTGCATCAGAATCTAATACTGGTCTCCCTGCAGCCGTTCAAAGTACAAACTCATAGAAGATTCACTCTTCTTGTACTTAAGTCAGCATTGTGCCTTTTGTATTCAATCCAAATGCAATTTCTGTGTTTCATGGTCAATGTGAAGGTCCAAAAGATACAGTCAACCTGCACTGGAGCATCTGAATCTAATACTGGTCACGCAGGAGCCGCCGAAATCACAAACTCTTAGAAGATTCACACTCCTTGTACTTAAGTCGGCATTGTGCCTTATGTTTTCAATCCTGATGCAATATCTGCGTTTCATGGTCAATGTGAAGGTCCAAGGGATACAGTAAACCTGCACTGATGCACCGGAATGTAGTACTGAGCTCCCTGGAGCCGCTCAAAGCACAAACTCTTAGAAGATTCATTCATCTTGTACTTAAGTCGGCATTGTCCCTTTAGTAGTCAACCCCGATGCAATTACTGTGTTTCATGGTCAATGTGAAGGTCAAAGGGATACTGGAAACGTGCACTGGTGCATTGGAATCTAATACAGGTCTCCCAGGAGACGCTAAAAGCACAATCTCTTCAAGATTCAATCTTCTTGTACTTCAGTTGGCATTGTGCGTTTAGTATTCAATCCCGATGCAATTTCTGTGTTTCATGGTCAATGTGAAGGTCCAAGGGATACCGTAATCCTGCACTGGTGCTTTGGAATCAAATACTGGTCTCCCAGGAGCCGCCCAGAGCACAAACTCTTTGAAGATTCACTCTCCTTGTACTAAAGTCGGCATTGTCCCTTTTGCATTCAATCCCGATGCAATTTCTGTGTTTGATGGTCAATATGAAGGTCCAAGGGATTCCGGAAAACCTGCACTGGTGCCTCGGAATCTAATACTGGTCTCCCAGGAGCCGCTCAAAGCACAAACTCTTAGAAGACTCATTCTTCTTGCAGTTAAGTCGGCATTGTGTTTTGTATTCAATCGCGATGCGATTTCTGTGTTTCTTGGACAATGTGAAGGTCCAAGGGATACAGTAAACCTGCACTGGTGCATCGGAATCTAATACTGGTCTCCGAGGAGCCGCTCAAAGCACTGCCTCTAAGAAAATTCATTCATCTTGTACTAAAGATGGTGTTGACCCTTTTGTATTTAATCCCAATGGAATTTCTGTGATTCATGGTCAATGTGAAGGTCCAAGGGATACAGTAAGTTTGCACTGGTGCATCGGAATCTAATACTGGTCTCCCAGGAGCCGCTCAAAGCGCAAATTCGTACAACATTCACTCTTCTTAACCTTAAGTCGCATTGTCCCTTATGTATTCCACCCCGATGCAATTTCTGTGCTTCATGGTCAATGTGAAGGTCCAAGGGATACAGTAAACCTGCACTGGTGCATCGAAATCTAATACTGGTCTCCGAGTAGCCGGTCAAAGCACTGTCTCTTTGAAAATTCATTCTTCTTGTACTAAAGATGGCAGTGTGCGTTTTGAATTCAATCCCGATGCAATTTCTTTGTTTCATGGTCAATGTGAAGGTCCAAGGGATACAGTAAACCAGCAATGGTGCATCGGAATCTAATACTGATCTCCCAGGTGCCTGTCAAAGCACAAACTCTTAGATGATTTACTCTCCTTGTACTTAAGTCGGCATTCTCGCTTTTGTATAGAATCCCGATGCAATGTCTATGTTTCATGGTCAATGTGAAGGTCCAAGGGATACAGTAAACCTGCACAGGTGCATTGGAACGTAATACTGGACTCCCAGAAGCCGA
Organism: Schistocerca piceifrons; assembly: GCF_021461385.2. Classification (NCBI taxonomy): domain Eukaryota; kingdom Metazoa; phylum Arthropoda; class Insecta; order Orthoptera; family Acrididae; genus Schistocerca; species Schistocerca piceifrons. The sequence continues at coordinate 964,960,950 of NC_060149.1, forward strand.
TCAAAACTCAAAACCTTAGAAGATTCACTGGCTTGTACTTAAGTCGGCATTGTGCCTCTAGTATTCAATCCCGATGCGAGATCTGTTTCATGGTCAATGTGAGGGTCCAAGGGATACAGTAAACCTGCACTAGTGAAACGGAAACTAATATTTGTCTCCCAGGACACGCTCAAAGCACCAACTCTTAGAAGATTTACTCTTCATGAACCAAAGTCGGCATTGTGGATTTTGTATTCAATCCCGATTCAATTTCTGAGTTTCATGGTCAAGCTGAAGGTCCAAGGGACACAGCAAACCTTCACTGGTGCATCGGAATCTTATACTGGTCTCCCATGAGCCGCTCAAAGCACAAACTCTTAGAAGATTCACTCATCTTGTACTTAAGTCGGAATTGTGCGTTTTGTATTCAATCGCGATGCAATTTCTGTGTTTCATGGTCAATGTGAAGGTCCAAGGGATACCGTAATCCTGCACTGGTGCATCGGAATCTAATACTGGTCTCCCAGGAGCCGCCCAGTGCTCAAACTCTTAGAAGATTCACTCTTCTTGTACTTAAGTCGGCATTGTGCCTCTTGTATTGAATCCAGATGCCATTTCTGTGTTTCTTGGTCAATGTAAAGGTCCTAAAGTTACAGTCAACCTGCACTGGTGCATCGAAATCTAATACTGGTCACCGAGGAGCCGCTCAAAGCACTGCCTCCTAGAAAATTCATTCTTCTCCTGCTAAAGATGGCAATGTGCATTTTGAATTCAATCCCGACGCAATTTCTTTGTTTCATGGTCAATGTGAAGGTCCAAGGCATACAGTAAACCTGCATTGGTGCATCGTAATCTAATACTGATTTACCAGGTGCCGGTCAAAGCACAAACTCTTAGAAGATTCACTCTCCTTGTACTTATTCGGCATTGTCACTTTGTATTCAATCCCAATGCAATTTCTGTGTTTCATGGTCAATGTGAAGGTCCAAGGGATACAGTAAACCTGCACTGGTGCATTGGAATCTAATACTGGACCCCCAGGAGCCGCTCAAAGCTCAAAATCTTAGAAGGTTCACTCTCTTGTACTTAAGTCGGCATTGTGTTTTTTGTAATCAATCCCGATGCGAGATCTCTTTCATGGTCAATGTGAGGGTGCAAGGGATACAGTAAACCTGCACTGGTGCAATGGAATCTAATATTTGTCTCCCAGGAGCCGCTCAAAACAAAAACTCTTAGAAAATTTACTCTTCATGTACCAAAGTCGGCATTGTGGATTTTGTATTCAATCCCGATTCAATTTCTGACTTTCATGGTCAAGCTGAAGGTCCAAGGGATACAGCAAACCTTCACTGGTGCATCGGAATCTAATACTGTTCTCCCATGAGCCGCTCACAGCACAAACTCTTAGACGATTCACTCAACTTGTACTTAAGTCGGCATTGTGCGTTTCGTTTTCAATCCCGATGCAGTTTCTGTGTTTCATGGCCAATGTGAAGGTCAATGGGATACTGTAAACCTTCACTGGTGCATTGGTATCTAATACTGGTCTCCCAGGAGCCGCCCAAACCACAAAATGTTAGGAGATTCACTCTTTTGTACTGAAGTCGGCATTGTGCCTTTTGTATCCAATGCCGATGCAATATCTGTATATCATGGTGAATGTGAAGGTCCACGGGATACAGTAAACCTGCTCTGTTGCATCGGAATCTAATACTTGTCTCCCAGGAGCCGATCACAGCACAGACTCTTAGAAGATTCACTCTTCTTGTCCATAAGTCGGCATTGTCCCTTATGTATTCCATCCCGAAGCAATTTCTGTGTTTCATGGTCAATGTGAAGGTCCAAGGGATACAGTAAACCTGCACAGGTGCATTGGAATGTAACTCTGGACTCCCAGGAGACGCTCAAAGCTCAAACTCTTAGAAGATTCACTGTTCTTGTACTTAAGTCGGCATTGTCCCTTTTGTATTCAATCCCGATGCAATTTCAGTGTTTGATGTTGAATATGAAGGTCCAAGGGATTCCGTAAACCTGCACTGGTGCATCGGAATCTAATACTGGTTTCCCAGGAGCCTCTCAAAGAACAAACTTTTCGAAGATTCACTCTTCTTGTACTTAATTCGGCATTGTCCGTTTTGTATTCAATCTCGATGCGATTTCTGTGTTTCATGGTCAATGTGAAGGTCAAAGGGATGCAGTAAACCTGCACTGGTGTATCGGAATCGAATACTGGTCTCCCAGGGGCCGCCCAAACCATAAAATCTTAGAAAATTCACTGTTATTGTACTTAAGTCGGCATTGACCCTTTTGTATTAAATCCCGATGCAATTTCTGTGTTTCATGGCCAATGTGAAGGTCAATGGGATACAGTAAACCTGCACTGGTGCATCGGAATCTAATACTGGTCTCCCAGGAGCCGCTCACACCACAAACGCTTAGGAGATTCGCTCTTCTTGTACTTAAGTCGGCATTGTGCCCTTTGTATTCAGCCCAGATGCAATTTCTGTGTTTCATGGTCAATGTGTAGGTCCAGAAGATACAGTCAACCTGCACTGGTGCATCGGAATCTAATACTGGTCTCCCAGGAGCCGCCCAAAACACAAACTCTTAGAAGATTCACTCTTCTTGTACTTAAGTCAGCGCTGTGCCTTGTGTATTTAATCCCGATGCAATTTCTGTGTTTCTTGGTCAATGTGAAGGTCCGAGGGATACAGTAAACCTGCACTGGTGCATCGGAATCTAGTACTGGTCTCCCAGGAGCCGACCAAAGCACAATATCTTAAAGGATCACTCCTCTTGTACTTAAGTTGGCATTGTGCCTTTTGCATTCAAACCTGATGCAATTTCTGTGTTTCATTGTCAATGGGAAGGTCCAAATGATACAGTCAACCTGCACAGGTGCATCGGAATGTAATACTTATCTCCAAGGAGCCGCTCAAAGCACAAACTCTTAGAAGACTCATTCTTCTTGCAGTGAAGTCGGCATTGTCTTTTGTGTTCAATCGCGATGAGATTTCTGTGTTTCTTGGTCAATGTGGAGGTGAAAGGGATACAGTAAACCTGCACTGGTGCTTCGGAATCTAATACTGGTCTCCCAGGGGCCGCCCAAACCATAAAATCTTAGAAAATTCACTGTTATTGTACTTATGTCGGCATTGACCCTTTTGTATTAAATCCCGATGCAATTTCTGTGTTTCATGGCCAATGTGAAGGTCAATGGGATACAGTCAACCTGCACTGGTGCATCGGAATCTAATACTGGTCTCCCAGGAGCCGCCCAAAACACAAATTCTTAGAAGATTCACTCTTCTTGTACTTAAGTCAGCGCTGTGCCTTATGCATTTAATCCCGATGCAATTTCTGTGTTTCTTGGTCAATGTGAAGGTCCGAGGGATACAGTAAGCCTGCACTGGTGCATCGGAATCTAGTACTGGTCTCCCAGGAGCCGACCAAAGCACAATATCTTAAAGGATCACTCCTCTTGTACTTAAGTCGGCATTGTGCCTTTTGCATTCAAACCTGATGCAATTTCTGTGTTTCATGGTCAATGTGAATGTCCAAGGGATACAGTAAACTTGCACTGGTGCATCGGAATCTAATACTGGTCTTCCAGGAGCCACTGTAAACACAAACTACTAGAAGATTCATTCTTCTTGTACTTAAGTCGGCATTGTGCCTTTTGCATTCAAACCTGATGCAATTTCTGTGTTTCATGGTCAATGTGAAGGTCCAAATGATACAGTCAACCTGCACTGGTGCATCGGAATCTAATACTGGTCTCCCAGGAGCCGCTCACACCATAAACTCTTAGGTGATTCACTCTTCATGTACTTAAGTCGGCATTGTGCCTCTTGTATTGAATCCAGATGCAATTTCTGTGTTTCTTGGTCAATGTGAAGGTCCAAAAGACATAGTCAACCTGCACTGGTGCATCGGAATCAAATACATGTCTACCAGGAGCCGCTCAAAGCACAAACTCCTGGAAGACTCACTCATCTTGTTCTTAAGTCGGCATTGTGCGTTTTTTATTCAATCCCGATGCAATTTCTGTGTTTCATGGTCAATGTGATGGTCCAAGGGATACTGTAAACCTGCACCGGTGCATCGGAATCTAATACTGGTCTCCCAGGAGCCGCCCAGAGCACAAACTCTTAGAAGATTCACTCTTCTTTTACTTAAGTCAGCATTGTCCCTTTTGTATTCAAGCCCGATGCAATTTCTGTGTTTGATGGTCAATATGAAGGTCCAAGTGATTCCGTAAACCTGCACTGGTGCATCGGAAACTAATACTGTTCTCTCAGGAGCCGCTCAAAGCACAAACTCTTAAAAAAATCACTCTTCTTAAACTTAAGTCGCATTGTCCCTTATGTATTCCATCCCGAAGCAATTTCTGTGTTTCATAGTCAATGTGAAGGTCCAAGGGAAACAGTAAACCTGCACAGGTGCATTGGAATGTAATTCTGGACTCCCAGGAGCCGCTCAAAGCTCAAACTCTTAGAAGATTCACTGTTCTTGTACTTAAGTCGGCATTGTCCCTTTTGTATTCAATCCCGATGCAATTTCAGTATTTGATGTTGAAAATGAATGTCCAAGGGATTCCGTAAACCTGCAGTGGTGCATCGGAATCTTATAGTGGTTTCCCAGGAGCCGCTCAAAGAACATACTTTTCGAAGATTCACTCTTCTTGTACTTAATTCGGCATTTTCCGTTTTGTATTCAATCTCGATGCGATTTCTGTGTTTCATGGTCAATGTGAAGGTGAAAGGGATGCAGTAAACCTGCACTGGTGCATCGGAATCTAATACTGGTCTCCCATGAGCCGCCCAAGACACAAACTCTTAGAAGATTCACTCTTCTTGTACTTAAGTCAGCACTGTGCCTTATGTATTTAATCCCGATGCAATTTCTGTGTTTCTTGGTCAATGTGAAGGTCCGAGGGATACAGTAAACCTGCACTGGTGCATCGGAATTTAGTACTGGTCTCCCAGGAGCCGACCAAAGCAGAATATCTTAGAAGGATCACTCCTCTTGTACTTAAGTCGGCATTGTGCTTTTTGCATTCAAACCTGATGCAATTTCTGTGTTTCATGGTCAATGTGAAGGTCCAAATGATACAGTCAACCTGCACTGGTGCATCGGAATCGAATACTGGTCTCCCATGAGCCGCTCAAACCACACACTCTTAAAAGATTCACTCTTCTTGTACTTAAGTCGGCATTGTGCATTTTCTATTCAACCCCGATGCGATTTCTGTGTTTAATGCCCAATGTGAAGGTCCAAGAGATAAAGTAAACCTTCACTGGTGAATCGGAATCTATTACCGGTCTCCCAGGATTAGCTCAAAGCACAAATTGTTCGAAGATCCACTCCTCTTGTACATATTCGGCATTGTCCCTATTGTATTCAATCCCGATGCAATTTCTGTGTTTCATGGTCAATGTGAATGTCAAAGGAATTCAGTAAACGAGCACTGGTGCATGGGAATCTAGTATAGGTCTCCCAGGAGACGCTCAAAACACGATCTCTTCGAAGATTCACTCTTCTTGTACTAAGTTGGCATTGTGAGTTTTTTAATCAATCCCGATGCAATTTCTGTGTTTCATTGTCAATGTGAAGGTCCAAAGCATACAGTAAAACGGCACTGGTGCATCGGAATCTAATACTGGTCTCCCATGAGCCGCTCAAAGCACAAGCTCTTAGAAGTTTCGCTGTTCTTGTACTTAAATCGGCATTGTGCCTTTTGTAAACAATCCCGATGCAATATCTGTGTTTTATGGTCAATGTGAAGGCCCAAGGGATACAGTAAACCTGCACTGGTGCATCGGAATCTAATACTGGTCCCCAAGAGCCGCCCAAAGCACAAAATCTTAGAAGACTCACTCTTCTTGTGCTGAAGTCGGCATTGTCCCTTTTGTATTGAATCCCGATGCGATTTCTGTGTTTCTTGGTCAATGTAAAGGTCAAAGGGATACAGTAAACCTGCAATGGAACATCCGAATCTAATACTGGTCTCCCAGGAGCCGCTCAAAGCAGAAACTCGTACAAAATTGTCTCTTCTTAACCTTAAGTCGGCATTGTCCTTTATGTATTCCATCCCGATGGAATATCTGTGTTCCATGGTCAATGTGATGGGCCAAGGGATACACTAAACCTGCACTGGTGCATTGAAATTAAATACTGGTCTCCGACGAGCCGCTCACAGCACTACCTGTTAGAAAAGAAATTCTTCTTGTACTAAAGCCTGCATTGTCGCTGTTGTATTCAATCCCGATGCAATTTGTTTGTGTCATGGTCAATGTGAAAGTCCTAGGGATACAGTAAACCTGCTCTTGTGGATCTGAATCTAATAGTGGACTCCCAGGAGCCGCTCAAAGCTCAAAATCTTAGAAGATTCACTCTTCTTGTACTTAAGTTGGCATTGTCGCTTTTGTATTCAATCCCGATGCATATTCTGTGTTTGATGGTCAATATCAAGGTCCTAGGGATTCCGTAAACCTGCACTGGTGCATCGGAATCTAATACTGGTCTCCCAGGAGCCGCTCAAAGCAGAAACTCTTAAAAGATTCACTCTTCATGTACTTAAGAAGGCATTGTTCATTTTGTAATCAATCCCGATGCAATGTCTGTGTTTCATGGTCAATGTGAAGGTCCAAGGGATACAGTAAACATGCACTGGTGCATCGGAATCTAAAACAGGTCTACCAGGAGACGCTCAAAGCACAAACCCTTAGAAGAATCACTCTTCTTGTCTTTAAGTTGGCATTGTGAGCTTTGTATCCAATCCCGATGCAATATCTGTGTTTCATGGTCAATGTGAAGGTGCAAAGGATACAGTAAACCTGCACTGGTGCATCGGAATCTAATACTGGTCTCCATGGAGCCGCTCATACCACAAACTCTTAGAAGGTTCACTCTTCTTGTACTTAAGTCGGCATTGTCACTTTTGTATTCAATCTCGATGCAATTTCTGTTTTTCATTGTCAATGGGAAGGTCCAAATGATACAGTCAACCTGCGCAGGTGCATCGGAATGTAATACTTGTCTCCAAGGAGCCGCTCAAAACACAAACTCTTACAAGATTCACTTTTCTTGTACTTAAGTCGTGATTGTGCCCTTTGTATTCAATCCCGATGCAATTTCTGTGTTTCATGGTCAATGTGAAGGTCCAAGGGATAAAGTAAACCTGCACTGGTGCATCGGAATCTAATACTGGTCTCCCATGTGCCGCTCAAACCACGAACTCTTAGAAGATTCACTCTTCTTGTACTTGATTCGGCATTGTGACTTTTGTATTCTATCACGTTGCGATGTCTATGTTTCATGGTCAATGTGGAGGTCCAAGGGATACAGTAAACGAGCACTGGTGCATCGGAATCTAATACAGGTCTCCCTGGAGCCGCTCAAACCACAAACTCGTAGACGATTCACTCTTCTTGTACTTAAGTATGCATTGAGCTTTTTGTATTCAATCCCGATGCAATTTCTTGTTTCATGGTCAATGTGAAGGTCCAAGGGATACAGTAAACCTGCACTGGTGCATCGGTATCAAATACTGGTCTCCCAGGAGCCCCTCAAAACACAAACTCTTAGAAGATTCACTCTTCTTGTACTTATGTCTGCATGCGCCTTATGTATTCAATCCCGATGCAATATCTGCGTTTCATGGTCAATTTGAAGGTCCACGGAATACAGTAAACGTGCACTGGTACATCGGAATCTAATACTGGTGTCCCAGTAGCCGCTCAAAGCACAAACTCTTAGAAAATTCACTCTTCTTGTACCTAAGTGGGCATTGTCCCTTTTATATTCAATCCCGATGCAATTTCTGTGTTACATGATAAATGCGAAGCTCCAAGGGATACAGTAAACCTGCACTGGTGCATCGGAATCTAATACTGGTCTTCCAGGATCGTTTCAAATCACAAACGCTTAGAAGAACCACTCATCTTGTACTTAAGTCGGCATTGTGACTTTTGTATTCATTCCCGATGCAATTTCTATGTTACATGGTCAATGTGAAGGTCCAAGGGATACAGTAAACCTGCACTGGTGCATCGGAATCTAATACTGGTCTCCCAGGATCCGCTCAAACACAAGTTCTTTGAAGATTCACTCTTCTTGTACTTAAGTCGGCATTGTCCCTCTTGTATTCAATCCCGATTCAATTTCTGTCTTATGGTCAATGTGAAGGTCCAAGGCATGCAGTAAATGTGCACTGGTTAATTGGAATGTAATACTGGTCTCCCAGGAGCCCCTCAAACACAAACTCTTAAAAAATTCATTCTTCTTGTACCTAAGTCGAAATTGTCCCCTTTGTATTCAATGCCGATGCAATTTCTGTGTTTCATGGTCAGTGTGAAGGTCCAAGGGTTACAGTAAACCGGCACTGGTACATCAGAATCTAATACTGGTCTCCCAGGAGCCGCTCATAGCACTATCTTTTAGAGGATTCACTCATCTTGTACTTAAGTCGGCATTGTGCTTTTCTATTCAAACCCGACGCAATTTCTGTGTTTCATCGTCAATATGAAGGACGAAGGGATACAGTAAACCTGCACTGGTGCATCGGAATCTAAAACTGGTCTCCCATGAGCCGATCAAACACAAACTCTTAGAAGATTTACTCTTCTTGGACTTAAGTCGGCATTGTCCCTTTTGTATTCAAGCCCGATGCAATTTCTGTAATTCATGGTCAATGTGAATGTCCAAGAGATACAGTTAACATGCACTGGTTCATCGGAATCTAATACTGGTCTCCCAGGAGCCGCTGAAAGCGCATACTCTTAGAAGATTCACTCTTATTGTACTTAAGTCGGCATTGTGCGCTGTGTATTCAATCCTGATGCAATTTTGGTGTTTCATGGTCAATGTGAAGGTCCGGATGATACAGTCAACCTGCACAGGTGAATCGGAATCTAATACTGGTATCCCAGGAGCCGTACAAATCACAAACTCTTAGAAGATTCACTCTACGTGTACCTAAGTCGTCATCGTGCCTTTTGTATTCTATCCCAATGCAATTTCTGTGTTACATGGTCAATGTGAAGGTCCAAGTGATACAGTAAACCTGCACTGGTGCATCGGAATCCAATACTGGACTCCAAGGAGCCTCTCAAAGTACAATATCTTAGAAGATTCACCCTTCTTGTACTTAAGTTGGCTTTGTGCCTTTTGTATTCAATGCCGATGCAATTTCTGTGTTTCATGGTCAGTGCGAAGGTCCAAAGGATACAGTAAACCGGCACTGGTGCATCGGAATCTAATACTGGTCTCCCAGGAGCGGCTCAAAACACAAACTCATCTTGTACTTAGGTCGGCATTGTGAATTTTGTATTCAATCCCGATGCCATTTCTGTGTTTCATGGTCAATGTGAAGGTCCAAGGGATACAGTAAACCTGCACTGGTGGATCGGAATCTAATAGTGGACACCCAGGAGCCGCTCAAAGCTCAAAATCTTAGAAGATTCACTCTTCTTGTACTTAAGTCGGCATTGTGCGTTTAGTATTCAATCCCGATGCAATTTCTGAGTTTCATGGTCAAAGGAAAGTCCAAGGGATACCGTAAACTTGCACTGGTGAATCGGGATCTAATACTGGTCTCCCAGGAGCCGCCCAAAGCACAAACTCTTAGAAGATTCACTCATCTTGTACTTAAGTCGGCATTATTCCTTTTGTATTCAATACCGATGCATATTCTGTGTTTGATGGTCAATATGAAGATCCAAGGGATTCCGTAAACCTGCACTGGTGCATTGAAATCTAATACTGGTCTCCCAGGAGCCGCTCAAAGCACAAACTCTTAGAAGATTCTCTCTTCATGTACTTAAGTCGGCATTGTCCCTTTTTCATTCAATCCCGATGCAATATCTGTGTTTCGTGGTCAATGTGAAGGTCAAAGTGATACAGTAAACGTTCACTGGTGCATTGGAATCTATTACAGGCCTAACAGGAGACGCTCAAAGCACAAAACCTTCGAAGATTCGCTCTTATTATCTATAAGTTGGCATTCTGAGCTTTGTAATCAATCCCGATGCAATTTCTGAGTTTCAAGGTCAATGTGAAGATGCAAGGGATACAGTAAACCTGCACTGGTGCATCGGAAACTAATACAGGTCTACATGGAGCCGCTCAAACCACAAACTCTCAGAAGGTTAACTCTTCTTGTACTTAAGTCGGCATTGTGCATTTTGTATTCAATCCCGATGCAATTTCTGTGTTTCATGGTCAATGTGAAGGGCAATTGATTCAGTAGATCTGCACTGGTGCATCGGAATTTTATACTGGTATCCCAGGAGCCGCTGAAAGCTTATACACTTAGATGATTCACTCATCTTGTACTTAAGTAGGCATTGTCACTTTTGTATTCAATCCCGATGCAATTTCTGTGCTTCATTGTCAATGTGAAGGTCCAAGGAATACAGTAAACTTGCACTGGTGCATCTGAATCTAATACTGGTATCCCATGTGCCGCTCAATTCACAAACTCTTATAAGATTCACTCTTCTTGTACTTGATTCGTCATTGTGACTTTTGTATTCTATCACAATGCAACGTCTGTGTTTCATGGTCAATGTGGAGGTCCAAGGGATACAACTGACGTGCACTGGTGCATCGGAATCTAATACAGGTCTCCCAGGAGCCGCTCAAACCACAAACTCGTAGAAGATTCACTCTTCTTGTACTTAAGTACGCATTGTGCCTTTTGTATTCTATGCCGATACAATTTCTTGTTTCATGGTCAATGTGAAGTCCCAAGGGTTACAGTAAACCGGCACTGGTGCATCAGAATCTAATACTGGTCTCCCAGGAGCCGCTCAAAGCACAAACTCTTAGAAGATTCACTCTTCTTGTAAAGTCGGCATTGTCCGATTTGTATTCAAACCCGATGCAATTTCTGTAAATCATGGTCAATGTGAAGGTGCAAGGGATACAGTAAACCTGCACTTGTGCATCGGAATCTAATACTGGTCTCCCAGGAGCCGCTCAAAGCACAATCTCTTAGAAGATTTACTCTTCTTGTAAAGTCGGCATTGTGCCTTTTGTATTCAATCTCGATACAAAATCTGTGTTTCATGGTCAATGTGAAGGTCCAAGGGATACCGTAAACCTGCACTGGTGCATCGAAATCTAATACTGGTCTCCCAGGAGCCGCTGAAAGCACAAATACTTAGAAGATTCACTCATCTTGTACATACGTCGGCATTGCGTCTTTTGTATTTATTCCCGATTCAATTTCTGTGTTTCATTGTCAATGTGAATGTCCAAAGGATACAATAAACCGGCACTGGTGCATCGGAATCTAATACTCTTCTCCCAGGAGCAGCTCAAAGCACAAACTCTTGTTGTACTTAGGTCGGCATTGTGCTTTTTGTATTCAATCCCGATGCAATTTCTGTGTTTCATGGTCAATGTGAAGGTCAAAGGCATACAGTAAACCTGCACTGGTGCATCGGAATCTAATACTGGTCTCCCAGGAGCCGCTGAAAACACAAATACTTAGAACTTTCACTCATCTTGTACTTAACTCGGCATTGCGCCTTTTGTATGTATTCCCGATGCAATTTCTGTGTTTCATTGTCAATGTGAATGTCCAAAGGATACAATAAACCGGCACTGGTGCGTCGGAATCTAATACTCTTCTCCCAGGAGCAGCTCAAAGCACAAACTCTTGTTGTACTTAGGTCGGCATTGTGCTTTTTGTATTCAATCCCGATGCAATTTCTGTGTTTCATGGTCAATGTGAAGGTCTAAGGGATACAGTAAACCTGCACTGGTGCATCGGAATCTAATACTGGTTTCCCAGGAGCCGCACAAATCACAAACTCTTAGAAGACTCACTCATCTTGTACTTAAGTCGGCATTGTCCCTTTTGTATTCAATCCCGATGCAATTTCTGTGTATCATGGTCAATGTGTAGGTCCAAGGGATACAGTAAACCTGCATTGGTGCAACGGAATCTAATACTGGTCTCCCATGAGCCGCTCAAATCAGAAATTATTAGAAGATTCTATCTTCTTGTACTTACGGCGGCATTGTCCCTTTTGTATTCAATCCCGATGCAATTTCTGTGTTTCATGGTCAATGTGAAGGTCCAAATGATACAGTCAACCTGCACTGGTGCATTGGAATCTAATATTGGCTTCCCAGGAGCCGCTCAAAGCACAAACTCTAAGAAGATTCTCTCTTCTTGTACTTAAGTCGGCATTGTGCCTTTTGTATTCAATCTCGATGCAATGTCTGTGTTTCATGGTCAAAGTGAAAGTCCAAGGGATACGGTAAACCTGCACTGGTGCATCGGAATCTAATACTGGTCTCCCATTAGCCGCTGAAAGCACAAACTCTTAGACGATTCACTCTTCTTGTACTTAAGTCGGTATTGCGCCTTTTGTATTTAATCGCGATGCAATTTCTGTGTTTCATTGGTTATGTGAAACCGCAAGGAATACGGTAAACCTGACCTGGAGCATCGGAATGTAATACTGGTCTCCCAGGAGCCGCTCAAAGCACAAACTCTTAGGTGATTCACTCTTCTTGTAGTTAAGTCGCCATTGTCCTTTTTGTATACAATCCCGATGCCATTTATGTGTTTCATGGTCAATGTGAAGGTTTAAGGGATACTGTCTAGCTGTACTGGTGCATCGGAATCTAATACAGGTCTCCCAGGAGCCGCTGAAAGCACAAACACTTAGAAGATTCACTCATCTTGTACTTAAGTCGGCACTGCGTTTTTTGTATTTAATCCCGATGCAATTTCTGTGTTTCATTGTCAATGTGAAGGTCCAAGGGATACAGTAAACCTGCACTGGTGCATCGGAATCTAATACTGGTCTCCCAGGAGCCGCTCAAAGCACAAACTCTTCGAAGATTCACTCTTCTTGTACTTAAGACAGCATTGTCCTTTTGTATTCAATGCCGATGCAATTTTGTGTGTTTAATGGTCAAAGTGAAGGTGCAAGGGATACAGTAAACCAGCACTGGTGCATCGGAATCTAAAACTGCTCTCCCATGAGCCGCTCAACGCACAAACTCTTAGAAGATTCACCCTTTTTGTGCTTATGTTGGCATTTTGCCTTTTGTATTCAATCCTGATGCATTTTCTGTGTTTCATGGTCAATGTGAAGGTCCAAGGGATACAGTAAACCGGCACAGCTGTATCGGAATCTAATACTGGTCTCCCAGGAGCCGCTCAAAGCACAAACTCTTAGAAGATTCACTCTTCTTGTAGAGTCGGCATTGTCCGATTTGTATTCAAACCCGATGCAATTTCTGTAAATCATGGTCAATGTGAAGGTGCAAGGGATACAGTAAACCTGCACTTGTGCATCGGAATCTAATACTGGTCTCCCAGGAGCCGCTCAAAGCACAATCTCTTAGAAGATTTACTCTTCTTGTAAAGTCGGCATTGTGCCTTTTGTATTCAATCCCGATACAAAATCTGTGTTTCATGGTCAATGTGAAGGTCCAAGGGATACCGTAAGCCTGCACTGGTGCATCGAAATCTAATACTGGTCTCCCAGGAGCCGCTGAAAGCACAAATACTTAGAAGATTCACTCATCTTGTACATACGTCGGCATTGCGTCTTTTGTATTTATTCCCGATTCAATTTCTGTGTTTCATTGTCAATGTGAATGTCCAAAGAATACAATAAACCGGCACTGGTGCATCGGAATCTAAAACTGGTCTCCCAAGGACCGCTCAAAGCACAAATTCTTAGAAGATTTACTCTTCTTGGACTTAAGTCGGCATTGTCCCTTATGTATTCAAACCCGATACAATTTCTGTAATTCATGGTCAATGTGAAGGTCCAAGGGATACAGTAAACCTGCACTGATGCATCGGAATATAATACTGGACTCCCAGGAGCCGCTCAAAGCACAAACCCTTAGAAGATTCACTCTTCTTGTACTTCAGTCCGCATTGTCCCTTTTGATTTCAATCACGATGCAATTTCTGTCTCTCATGGTCAATGTGAAGGTCCAAGGGATACAGTAAACCTGCACTGGTGCATCGAAATCTAATACTGGTCTCCCAGGAGCCGCTGAAAACACAAATACTTAGAACTTTCACTCATCTTGTACTTAAGTCGGCATTGCGCCTTTTGTATGTATTCCCGATGCAATTTCTGTGTTTCATTGTCAATGTGAATGTCCAAAGGTTACAATAAACCGGCACTGGTGCATCGGAATCTAATACTCTTCTCCCAGGAGCAGCTCAAAGCACAAACTCTTGTTGTACTTAGGTCGGCATTGTGCTTTTTGTATTCAATCCCGATGCAATTTCTGTGTTTCATGGTCAATGTGAAGGTCTAAGGGATACAGTAAACCTGCACTGGTGCATCGGAATCTAATACTGGTTTCCCAGGAGCCGCACAAATCACAAACTCTTAGAAGACTCACTCATCTTGTACTTAAGTCGGCATTCTCCCTTTTGTATTCAATCCCGATGCAATATCTGTGTATCATGGTCAATGTGTAGGTCCAAGGGATACAGTAAACCTGCATTGGTGCAACGGAATCTAATACTGGTCTCCCATGAGCCGCTCAAATCTGAAATTATTCGAAGATTCTATCTTCTTGTACTTACGGCGGCATTGTCCCTTTTGTATTCAATCCCGATGCAATTTCTGTGTTTCATGGTCAATGTGAAGGTCCAAATGATACAGTCAACCTGCACTGGTGCATCGGAATCTAATATTGGCTTCCCAGGAGCCGCTCAAAGCACAAACTCTAAGAAGATTCTCTCTTCTTGTACTTAAGTTGGCATTGTCCCTCTTGTATTCAATCCCGATGCAATTTCTGTGTTTCATGGTCAATGTGAAGGTCTAGGGGATACTGTATAGCTGCACTGGTGCACCCGAATCTAATACAGTTCTCCCAGGAGCCGCTGAAAGCACAAACACTTAGAAGATTCACTCATCTTGTACTTAAGTCGGCACTGCGTTTTTTGTATTTAATCCCGATGCAATATCTGTGTTTCATTGTCAATGTGAATGTCCAAGGGATACAGTAGACCTGCACTGGAGCATAGGAATCTAATACTGGTCTCCCAGGAGCCGCTCAAAGCGCAAACCCTTCGAAGATTCACTCTTATTGTACTTAAGCCAGCATTGTCCTTTTGTATTCAATGCCGATTCAATTTTGTATGCTTAATGGTCAAAGTGAAGGTCCAAGGGATCCAGTAAACCTGCACTGGTGCATCGGAATCTAAAACTGGTCTCCCATGAGCCTCTCAACGCACAAACTCTTAAAAGATTCACTCTTCTTGTACTTGTTTTGGCATTTTGCCTTTTGTATTCAATCCCCACGCAATTTCTGTGTTTCATGGTCAATGTGAAGGTCCAAGGGATACAGTAAAGCTGCACTGGTCCTTCGGAATCTAATACTGATCTCGCAGGAGCCGCTCAAAGCACAAACTCTTCGAAGATTCACTCTTCTTGTACTTAAGCCAGCATTGTCCTTTTGTATTCAATGCCGATGCAATTTTGTGTGTATAATGGTCAATGTGAAGGTCCAAGGGATACAGTAAACCTGCACTGGTGCATCGGAATCTAATACAGGTCTCCCTGGAGCCGCTCAAACCTCAAATTCTTAGGTGATTCACTCTTGTTGTACTTATGTTGACATTGTGCCTTATGTATTCTATCCCAATGAAATTTCTGTGTTTCATGGTCAATGTGAAGGTCCAAGGGATACAGTAAACCTGCACTGGTGCATCGGTGTCTAATACTGGTCTCCCTGGAGACGCTCAAACAACAAACTCTTAGAAGATTCACTCTCCTTGTACTTAAGTCGGCATTGTATCTTTTGTATTCAATCCCGATGCAATTTCTGTGTTTCATGGTCATTGTGAAGGTCCAAGGGATACAGCAATCCTGCACTGGTGCACCGGTATCTAATACTGGTCTCCCAGGAGCCGTTCAAATTACACACTCTTAGAAGATTCACTCTTCTTGTACTTAGGTCGACATTGTGCCTTTTGTATTCAATCCCGATGCATTTTCTCAGTTTCAAGTTCAATGTGAAGGTCCAAGGGGTACAGTATACCTGCACTGGTGCATCGGTATCTAATACTGGACTCCCAGGACACGTTGAAAGCGCAAACTCTTATAAGATTCACTCTTCTTGCACTTATGTCGCCATTGTCCATTTTGTATCCAATCTCGATGCAATTTCTGTGTTTCATGGTCAATTTGAAGGTCCAAGGGATACGGTATAGCCGCACTTGTGCATCGGAATCTAATACATGTCTCCCAGGAGCCGCTGAAAACATAAACACTTAGAAGATTCACTCATCTTGTACTTAAGTCGGCACTGCGTTTTTTGTATTCAATCCAAATGCAATTTCTGTGTCTCATGGTCAATGTGAAAATCCAAGGGATACAGTAAACCTGCACTGGTGCATCGGAGTCTAATACTGGTCTCCCAGGAGACGCTCAAAGCACAAACTCTTAGAAAATTCACTCTCCTTGTACTTAAGTCGGCATTGTGCCTTATGTATTCAATCCCGATGCAATTTCTGTGTTCCATGATCAATGTAAAGGTCCAAGGGATTCAGTATACCTGCTCTGGTGCATCGGTATCTAATACTGGTCTCCCAAGAGCTGCTGAAAGCGCAAACTCTTAGAAGATTCGCTCTTATTTTACTTAAGTCCGCATTGTCCCTTTTGTATTCAATCCCGATGCAATTTCTGTATTTCATGGTCAATGTGTAGGTCAAAATGATACAGTCAACCTGCACTGGTGCAACGGAATCTAATACTGGTCTCCCATGAGCCGCTCAAACCACAAATTCTTAGAAGATTCACAGTTCTTTACTTGATTCGGCATTGTGCCTTTTGTATTCAATCACGATGTGATTTCTGTGTTTCGTGGTCAATGTGAAGGTCCAAGGGATACAGTAAACCTGCACTGGTGCATCGGAATCTAATACTGGTCTCCCAGGAGCCGCTCAAACCACAATTTCTTAGAAAATTCGCTCTTCTTTTACCTAAGTCGGCATTGCCCTTTTGAATTCAATCCCGATGCAATATCTGCGTTTCAAGGTCACAGTGAAGGTCCAAGGGATACAGTAACTTTGCACTGGTGCATCGGAATCTTATACTGGTCTCCCAGGAGCCGCCCAAAGCACAAACTCTTAGAAGATTCACTCTGCTTGTAGTTAAGTCTGCATTATCCCATTTGTATTCAATCCCGATGCAATTTCTGTGTTTCATGGTCAATGTGAAGGTCCAAGGGATACGGTAAACCAGCACTGGTGCATCGGAATCTAATACTGGTCTCCCAGGAGCCGCTGAAAGCTCATACACTTAGAAGATTCACTCATCTTGTACTTAAGTCGGCATTGCGCCTTTTGTATTTATTCCCGATGCAATTTCTGTGCTTCATTTTCAATGTGAATGTTTAAAGGATACAGTAAACCGGCACTGGTGCATCGGAATCTAATACTGGACTCCCAGGAGCAGCTCAAAGCACAAACGCTTCTTGTTCTTAGGTCGGCTTTTGTGCCTTTTGTATTCAAATCCGATGCAGTCTCTGTGTTTCATGGTCAATGTGAAGGTCCAAGGGATACAGTAAACCTGCACTGGTGCGTCGGAATCTAATACTGGTTCCCCAGGAGCCGCTCAAATCACAAACTCTTACAAGACTTACTCATCTTGTACTTAAGTCGGCATTGTGCCTTTTGTATTCAATCCCGATGCAATTTCAGTGTTTCATGGTCAATGTGAAGGTCCAAGGGATACAGTAAACCTGCACTGGTGCATCGGAATCTAATACTGGTCTCCAATGAGCCGCTCAAAGCAGAAACTCTTAGAAGATTCTTTCTTCTTGTACTTACGGCGGCAATGTCTCATTTGTATCCAATCCCGATGCAATTTCTGTGTTTCAGTGTCAATGTGAGGGTCCAAATGATACAGTCAACCTGCACTGGTTCATCGGTATCTAGTACTGGTCTCCCAGGAGCCGCTCAAAGCACAAACTCTTAGAAGATTCACTCTTCTTGTACTTAAGTCGGCATTGTGCCTTTTGTATTCAATCTCGATGCAATTTCTGTGTTTCATGGTCAAAGTGAAAGTCCAAGGGATACGGTAATCCTGCACTGGTGCATCGGAATCTAATACTGGACTCCCAGGTGCAGCTCAAAGCACAAACTCTTCTTGTACTTAGGTCGACTTTGTGCCTTTTGTATTCAATCCCGATGCAGTTTCTGTGTTTCATGGTCAATGTGAAGGTCAAAGGGATACAGTAAACCTGTACTGGTGCATCGGAATCTTATACTGGTTTCCCAGGAGCCGCTCAAATCACAAACTCTTACAAGACTTACTCATCTTGTACTTAAGTCGGCATTGTGCCTTTTGTATTCAATCCCGATGCAATTTCAGTGTTTCATGGTCAATGTGAAGGTCCAAGGGATACAGTAAACCTGCACTGGTGCATCGGAATCTAATACTGGTCTCCCATGAGCCGCTCAAAGCAGAAACTCTTAGAAGATTCTATCTTCTTGTACTTACGGCGGCAATGTCCCTTTTGAATCCAATCCCGATGCTATTTCTGTGTTTCATTGTCAATAAGAAGGTCCAAATTATACAGTCAATCTGCACTGGTGCATCGGAATCTAATACTGGTCTCCCAGGAGCCGCCCAAAGCACAAACTCTTAGAAGATTCACTCTTCTTGTACTTAAGTCGGCATTGTGCCATTTGTACTCAATCCCGATGCAATTTCTGTAATTCATGGTCAATGTGAAGGTCCAAAGGACACAGTAAAACTGCACTGGTGCGTCGGAATGTAATTCTGGTCTCCCAGCAGCCGCCCAAACACAATTTCTTAGAAGATTCACTCTTCTTGTACTTAAGTGTGCATTGTCTCTTTTGATTTCAATCCCAATGCAATATCTGTCTTTCATAGTCATTGTGAAAGTCCAAGGGATACAGTAAAAATGCATTGGTGAATCGGAATCTAATACTGGTCTCCTAGGAGCCGCTCAAACCACAATTTCTTAGAAAATTCGCTCTTCTTGTACTTAAGTCGGCATTGTCCCTTTTGAATTCAATCCCGATGCAATTTCTGTGTTTCATGGTCAATGTGATGGTCCAAGACATACAGTAAACGTGCACTGGTGCATCGGATTCTATTACAGGTCTCCCAGGAGCCGCTCAAAAACAAACTCGTAGAAGATTCATTCTTCTTGTACTTAAGTTGGCTTGTGCCTTTTGTATTCAATCCCGATGCAATTTCCGAGTGTCATGGTCAATGTGAAGGTCCAAGGGATACAGTAAACCTGCACTGGTGCATCGGAATCTAATACTGGTCTTCTAGGAGCCGCTCAATCCACAATTTCTTAGAAAATTCGCTCTTCTTGTACTTAAGTCGACATTGTCCCTTTTGAATTCAATCCCGATGCAATTTCTGTGTTTTATGGTCAATGTGAAGGTCCAAGGGATACAGTAAACATGCACTGGTGCATCGGAATCTAATACTGGTCTCCCAGGAGCCGCTCAAAGCACAAACTCTAAGAAGATTCACTCATCTTGTACTTACGTCGGCATTGTGCCTTTTGTATTCAATCCCGATGCAATTTATGTGTTTCATGGTCAATATGAAGGTCCAAGGGATACAGTAAACGTGCACTGGTGCATCGGAATCTAATACAGGTCTAACAGCAGCCCCTCAAACCTCAAATTCGTGGAAGATTCACTCTACTGGTACTTAAGTCGGCATTGTCCCTTTTGATCTCAAGCCCAATGCAATTTCTGTCTTTCATGGTCAATGGGAATGGCCAAGGGATACAGTAAACCTGCTCTGGTGCATCG
This sequence comes from Schistocerca piceifrons, assembly GCF_021461385.2. Taxonomy (NCBI): domain Eukaryota; kingdom Metazoa; phylum Arthropoda; class Insecta; order Orthoptera; family Acrididae; genus Schistocerca; species Schistocerca piceifrons. The sequence goes on from NC_060149.1 coordinate 964,980,739, forward strand.
GAATCTAATACTGGTCTCCCAGGAGCCGCTAAAAGCACAAACTCATAGAAGAATCAGTCACCTTGTACTTACGTCGGCATTGTGCCTTTTGTATCCAATCGCGATGCAATTTCTGTGTTACTAGGTCAATTTGAAGGTCCAAGGGATACAGTAAACTTGCACTGGTGCTTCGGAATCTAATACTGGTCTCCCAGGAGCCGTTCAAAGTGCAATTTCTTACATGATTCACTCTTCTTGTACTTAAGTCGGCATTCTGCCTTTTGTATTCAATCCCGATGGAATTTCTGTGTTTCATGGTCAATGTGAAGGTCCAAGGGATACAGTAAACCTGCACTGGTGCATCGGAATCTAATACTGGTCTCCCATGAGCCGCTCAAAGCAGAAACTCTTAGAAGATTCTATCTTCTTGTACTTACGGCGGCAATGTCCCTTTTGAATCCAATCCCGATGCTATTTCTGTGTTTCATTGTCAATAAGAAGGTCCAAATTATACAGTCAATCTGCACTGGTGCATCGGAATCTAATACTGGTCTCCCAGGAGCCGCCCAAAGCACAAACTCTTAGAAGATTCACTCTTCTTGTACTTAAGTCGGCATTGTGCCATTTGTACTCAATCCCGATGCAATTTCTGTAATTCATGGTCAATGTGAAGGTCCAAAGGACACAGTAAAACTGCACTGGTGCGTCGGAATGTAATTCTGGTCTCCCAGCAGCCGCCCAAACACAATTTCTTAGAAGATTCACTCTTCTTGTACTTAAGTGTGCATTGTCTCTTTTGATTTCAATCCCAATGCAATATCTGTCTTTCATAGTCATTGTGAAAGTCCAAGGGATACAGTAAAAATGCATTGGTGAATCGGAATCTAATACTGGTCTCCTAGGAGCCGCTCAAACCACAATTTCTTAGAAAATTCGCTCTTCTTGTACTTAAGTCGGCATTGTCCCTTTTGAATTCAATCCCGATGCAATTTCTGTGTTTCATGGTCAATGTGATGGTCCAAGACATACAGTAAACGTGCACTGGTGCATCGGATTCTATTACAGGTCTCCCAGGAGCCGCTCAAAAACAAACTCGTAGAAGATTCATTCTTCTTGTACTTAAGTTGGCTTGTGCCTTTTGTATTCAATCCCGATGCAATTTCCGAGTGTCATGGTCAATGTGAAGGTCCAAGGGATACAGTAAACCTGCACTGGTGCATCGGAATCTAATACTGGTCTTCTAGGAGCCGCTCAATCCACAATTTCTTAGAAAATTCGCTCTTCTTGTACTTAAGTCGACATTGTCCCTTTTGAATTCAATCCCGATGCAATTTCTGTGTTTTATGGTCAATGTGAAGGTCCAAGGGATACAGTAAACATGCACTGGTGCATCGGAATCTAATACTGGTCTCCCAGGAGCCGCTCAAAGCACAAACTCTAAGAAGATTCACTCATCTTGTACTTACGTCGGCATTGTGCCTTTTGTATTCAATCCCGATGCAATTTATGTGTTTCATGGTCAATATGAAGGTCCAAGGGATACAGTAAACGTGCACTGGTGCATCGGAATCTAATACAGGTCTAACAGCAGCCCCTCAAACCTCAAATTCGTGGAAGATTCACTCTACTGGTACTTAAGTCGGCATTGTCCCTTTTGATCTCAAGCCCAATGCAATTTCTGTCTTTCATGGTCAATGGGAATGGCCAAGGGATACAGTAAACCTGCTCTGGTGCATCGGAATCTAATACTGGTCTCCCAGGAGCCGCTAAAAGCACAAACTCATAGAAGAATCAGTCACCTTGTACTTACGTCGGCATTGTGCCTTTTGTATCCAATCGCGATGCAATTTCTGTGTTACTAGGTCAATTTGAAGGTCCAAGGGATACAGTAAACTTGCACTGGTGCTTCGGAATCTAATACTGGTCTCCCAGGAGCCGTTCAAAGTGCAATTTCTTACATGATTCACTCTTCTTGTACTTAAGTCGGCATTCTGCCTTTTGTATTCAATCCCGATGGAATTTCTGTGTTTCATGGTCAATGTGAAGGTCCAAGGGATACAGTATACCTTCACTGGCAAATCGGAATCTAATACTGCTCTCCCAGGAGCCGCTGAAAGCGCAAACTCTTAGAAGAATCTTTCCCCTTGTACTTAAGGCGGCATTGTCCCTTTTGTATTCAATCCCGAAGCAATATCTGTGTATCATAGTTAATGTGAAGGTCCGAATGATACAGTCAGCTTGCACTGGTGCATCGGAATCAAATTTTGGTCTCCAAGGAGCTGCTCAAAGCACAAACACTTAGAAGATTCACTCTACTTGTACTTAAGTCGTCATTGTGCCTTTTGTATTCAATCCCGATGCAATTTTTGTGTTTCATGGTCAATGTGAGGGTCCAAGAAATACATTAAAGCTGCACTGGTGCAACGGAATCTAATACTGGTCTCCCATGAGCCGCTCAAACCACAAATTCTAAGAAGATTCACTGTTCTTTACTTGATTCGGCATTGTGCTTTTTGTATTCAACCACGATGCGATTTCTGTGTTTCGTGGTCAATGTGAAGGTCCAAGGGATACAGTAAACCTGCACTGGTGCTTCGGAATCTAATACTGCTCTCCCAGTATTCGCTCAAAGTACAAACTCTTAGAAGATTAACTCACCTTGTACTTAATTCGGCATTGTGCTTTTTGTATTTAATCCCGATGCAATTTCTGTGTTTCAATGTCAATGAGGAAGTCCAAGGGAAACAGTAAACCTGCACTGTTGCATCGGCATCTTATACTGTTCTCCCAGGAGCCGCTCAAAGCACAAACTCTTAGAAGATTCACTGTTCTTATACTTAAGTCGGCATTGTTCTTTTAGTATTCAATCCCGATGCAATTTCTGTGTTTAATGGTCAAAGTGAAAGTCCAAGTGACACGGTAAACCTGCACTGGTGCATCGGAATCTAATAGTGGTCTCCCTGGGGCCGCTGAAAGCACAAATTCTTAGAAATTTCGCCCTTCTTGTACTTAAGTCGCAATTGTCTTTTTGAATTCAATCCCGATGCAATTTCTGTGTTTCATGGTCAATGTGAAGGTCAAAGGGATACAGTAAACGTGCACTGGTGCATCGGAATGTAATACAGGTCTAACAGCAGCCACTCAAACCTCAAATTCGTAGAAGATTCACTCTACTTGTACATAAGTTGGCATTATCCCTTTTGTATTCAGTGCCGATGCAAATTCTGTGTATCGTGGTCAGTGTGAAGGACCATTTGACACAGTAAACATGCACTGGTGCATCGTAATCTAATGCTGGTCTCCCAGGAGCCGCTCAAAGCACAAACTCTTAGAAAATTTTCTCCTCTTGTACTTAAGTCGGCATTGTTTCTTTTATATTCTATCCCGATGCAATTTATGTGTTTCATATTCACTGTAAAGGTGCAGGGGATACTGTAGACCTGCACTGGTGCTACGGAATCTAATACTGGTTTCCCAGGGGCCGCTCAAATCACAAACTCTTAGAAGATTCAATCATCCTGTACTTACGTCGGCTTGTGCCTTTTGTATTCAATCCCGATGCAATTTATGTGTTTCATGGTCAATGTGAAGGTCCAGTGGATACAGTAAACCTGCACTGGTGCATCGGAATCTAATACAGGTCTCCCAGGAGCCGCTCAAAGCACGAAACTCTTAGAAGGTTCACTCTTCTTGTACTTAAGTCGGCATTGTGCCTTTTGTATTCAATCCCAATGCAATTTATGTGTTTCATGGTCAAAGTGAAAGTCCAAGGGATACCTTAAACATGCACTGGTGCTTCGGAATCTAATACTGGTGTCCCTGGAGCCGCCGAAAGCACAAACTCTTAGACGATTCACTCTTCTCGTATTTAATTCGTCATTGCAATTTTTGTATTTAATCCCGATGCAATTTCTATGTATCATAGTCAATATGATGGTCCAAGGGATACAGTAAACCGGCACTGGCGCATCGGAATCTAATACTTGTCTCCCAGGAGCCGCCCAAACACAAACTCTTAGAAGATTCACTCTTCTTGTACTTAAGTGTGCGTTTTCCTTTTTGATTTAAATCCCGGTGCAATTTCTGTCTTTCATAGACAATGTGAAAGTCCAAGGGACACAGTAAACATTCACTGGTGCATAGGAATCTAATACTAGTGTCTCAGGAGCCGCTCAAAGCACAAACTCATAGAAGGTTCATTCTTCTTGTACTTAAGTCAGCATTGTGCCGTTTGTATTCAATCCCGATGCAATGTCTGTGATTCATGGTCAATGTGAAGGTCCAAGGGATACAGTACACCAGCACTGGTGCATCGGAATCAAATTTTGGTCTCCCACCAGTCGCTCAAAGCACAAACTCTTAGGAGATTCATTCAACTTGTACTTAGGGCGTCATTGTGCCTTTTGTATTCTATCACGATGCGATTCCATTGTTTCGTGGTCAAAGTGAAAGTCCAAGTGATACGGTAAACATGCACTGGTGCATCGGAATCTAATACTTGTCTCCCTGGGGCCGCTGAAAGCACAAACTCTTAAACGAATCACACTTCTTGTACTTAAGTCGGCATTGCACCTTTTGTATTTAATCCCGATGCAATTTCTGTGTTTCATTGTCAATATGATAGTCTGAGGGTTACAGTAAACTGGCACTGGCGCATCGGAATCTATAACTGGTCTCCCAGGAGCCGCCCAAACACAAACTCTTAGACGATTCACTCTTCTTGTACATAAGTGTGTATTGTCCCTTTTGATTTCAATCGCGATGCTATTTCTGTCTTTCATAGTCAATGCGAAACTCCAAGGGATACAGTAAACATGCACTGATGCATCGGAATCTAATACTGGTCTCCCAGGAGCCGCTCAACGCACAAACTCTTAGAAGATTCTCTCATCTTGGTCTTAAGTCGGCATTGCGCCTTTTGCATTCAATCCCGATGCAATTTCTGTGATTCATGGTCAGTGTGAAGGTCCAAGGGATACAGTACACCAGCACTGGTGCATCGGAATCCAATACTGGTGTCCCAGGAGCCGCTGAAAACGCAAACTCGTAGAACATTCACTTTCTTGTACTGGAGTCGGCATTGTCCTTTTGTAATCAATCCCGATGCAATTTCTGTGTTTCATGGTCAATGTGAAGGTCCAAGGGATAAAGTAAACCTGCACTGGTGCTTCGGAATCTAATTTTGGTCTCCCAGGTGCCGCTCAAAGCACAAATTCTTAGAAGATTCACTGTTCTTGTACTTAAGTCGCAATTGTCCCTTTTGAATTCAAACCCGATGCAATTTCTGTGTTTCATGGTCAATGTGAAGGTCAAAGATATACAGTACACAAGCACTGGTGCATCGGAATCCAATACTGGTCTCCCAGGAGCCGCTGAAAGCGCAAACTCTTAGAACATTCACTCTTCTTGTACTGGAGTCAGCATTGTCCCTTTTGTAATCAATCCCGATGCAATTTCTGTGTTTCATGGTCAATGTGAAGGTTCAAGGGATAAAGTAAACCTGCACTGGTGCTTCGGAATCTAATTCTGGTCTCCCAGGAGCCGCTCAAAGCACAAACTCTTAGAAGATTCACTGTTCTTGTACTTAAGTCGCAATTGTCCCTTTTGAATTAAATCCCGATGCAATTTCTGTGTTTCATGGTCAATGTGAAGGTCAAAGGGATACAGTAAACGTGCACTGGTGCTTCGGAATCTAATACAGGTCTCCCAGGAGCCGCTCAAAGCACAAATTATTAGAAGATTAACTCACCTTGTACTTAAGCCGGGTTTGTGCATTTTGTATTCAATCCCGATGCAATTTCTTTGTTTCAATGTCAATGTGAAAGTGTAAGAGATACAGTAAATCTGCACTGGTGCATCGGCATCTAATACTGTTCTCCCAGGAGCCGCTCAAAGCACAAACTCTTAGAAGATTCACTGTTCTTGTACTTAAGTCGGCATTGTTCCTTTAGTATTCAATCCCTATGCAATTTCTGTGTTTCGTGGTCAAAGTGAAAGTCCAAGTGATACGGTAAACATGCACTGGTGCATCGGAATCTAATACTGGTCTCCCAGGAGCCGCTCAAAGCACAAACTCTTAGAAGGTTCACTCTTCTTGTACTTAAGCCGGCATTGTGCCTTTGGTATTCAATCCCGATGCAATTTCTGTGTTTCATGGTTAAAGTGATAGTCCAAGGGATACCTTAAACATGCACTGGTGCATCGGAATCTAATACTGGTCTCCCTGGAGCTGCTGAAAACACAAACTCTTAGGCGATTCACTCTTCTTGTACTTAAGTCAGCATTGCACCTTTTGTATTTAATCCCGAAGCAATTTCTGTGTATCATTGTCAATATGATGGTCCAAGGGATACAGTAAACCGGCACTGGTGCATCGGAATCTAATACTTGTCTCGCAGGAGCCGCCCAAACACAAACTCTTAGAAGATTCACTCTTCTTGTACTTAATTGCGCATTTTCCCTTTTGATTTCAATCCCGGTGCAATATCTGTCTTTCATAGAGAATGTGAAAGTCCAAGGGATACAGTAAACATTCATTGGTGCATAGGAATCTAATACTGGTGTCCCAGGAGCCGCTCAAACCAAGAACTCTTAGAAGGTTCACTGTTCTTGTACTTAAGTCGGCATTGTGCCTCTTGTATTCAGTCTCGATGCAATGTCTGTGATTCATGGTCAATGTGAAGGTCCAAGGGATACAGTACACCAGCACTCTGGTCTCCCAGGAGCCGCTGAAAGCGCAAATCTTAGACGATTAACTCTTCTTGTACTTAAGTCGACATTGTCCCTTTTGTATTCAATCCCTACGCAATTTCTGTGATTCATGGTCAATGTAAAGGTCCAAATGATACAGTCAACATGCACTGGTGCAGCGGAATCCAATACAGGTCTCCCAGGAGCCACTCAAATCACAAACTCTTAATAGTTTCACTCTTCTTGTACCTAAGTTGTCATTGTGCCTTTTGTATTCAATTCCAATGCAATTTCTGTGTTTCATGGCCAATGTGAAGGTCCGACGGATACAGTAAACGTGCACTGGTGGTTCGGAATCTAATTATGGTCTCCCAGGAGCCGCTCAAATCACAAACTCTTCGAAGATTCACTGTTCTTGTACTTAAGTCGGCATTGTCCCTTTTGATTTCAATCCCAATGCAATATCTGTCTTTCATGGTCAATGGAAATGGCCAGGGGATACAGTAAGCCTGCACTGGTGCATCGGTATCTAATACTGGTCTCTCAGGAACCGTCCAAAATGCAAACTCTTAGATGATTGACTCTTCTTGTACTTAAGTCGGCATTCTGCCTTTTGTATTCAATCCCGATGCAATTTCGGTGTTTCATGGTCAATGTGAAGGTCCAAGGGATACAGTAAACCTTCACTGGTAAATCGGAATCTAATACTGGTCACCCAGGAGCCGCTAAAAGCGCAAACTCTTAGAAGATTCTTTCTTCTTGTACTTAAGGCGGCATTGCCCCTTTTTAATCAATCCCGATGCAATTTTTATGTATCATGGTCAATGTGAAGGTCCAAATGATACAGTCAGCCTGCACTGGTGCATCGGAATCAAATTTTGGTCTCCCAGCAGCCGCTCAAAGCACAAACTCTCAGAAGATTCACTCTGCTTGTACTAAGGGCGTCATTGTGCCTTTTGTATTCAATCCCGATGCAATTTCTGTGTTTCATGATCAATGTGAAGATCCAAGGGATACAGTAAACCTGCACTGGTGCAACGGAATCTAATACTGGTCTCCCATGAGCCGCTCAAACCACAAATTCTTCGAAGATTCACTGTTCTTTACTTGATTCGGCATTGTGTTTTTTGTATTCTATCACGATGCGATTCCTGTGTTTCGTGGTCAATGTGAATGTCCAAGGGATACAGTAAACGTGCACTGGTGCATCGGAATCTAATACAGATCTCCCAGGAGCCGCTCAAAGCACAAAGTATTAGAAGATTAAATCACCTTGTACTTAAGACGGCATTGTGCATTTTGTGTTCAATCCCGATGCAATTTCGGTGTTTCAATGTCAATGTGAAGGTCCAAGGGATACAGTTATCCTGCACTGGTGCATCGGCATCTAATACTGGTCTCCCAGGAGCCGCTCAAAGCACAAACACCTAGAAGATTCACTGGTCTTGTACTTAAGTCGGCATTGTTCTTTAAGTATTCAATACCGATGCAATTTCTGTGTTTCATTGTCAAAGTGAAAGTCCAAGTGATAGGTAAACATGCACTGGTGCATCGGAATCTAATACTGGTCTCCCTGGGGCCGCTGAAAGCACAAACTCTTAAACGAATCACTCTTCTTGTACTTAAGTCACATTGCACCTTTTGTATTTAATCCCGATGCAACTTCTGTGTTTCATTGTCAATACGATAGTCTAAGGGATACAGTAAACTGGCACTGGTGCATCGGAATCTATAACTGGTGTCCCAGGAGCCGCCCAAACACAAACTCTTACACAATTCACTCTTCTTGTACTTAAGTGTGTATTGTCCCTTTTGATTTCAATCCCGATGTAATTTCTGTCTTTCGTAGTCAATGTGAAGTCCAAGGGATACAGTAAACAAGCACTGATGCATCGGAATCTAATAGTGGTCTCCCAGGAGCCACTCAAAGCACAAACTCTTAGAAGATTCACTCATCTTGGCGTTAAGTCGGCATTGTGCCTTTTGTATTCAATCCCGATGCAATTTCTGTGATTCATGGTCAATGTGAAGGTCCAAGGGATTCAGTACACCAGCACTGGTGCATCGGAATCCAATACTGGTCTCCCAGGAGCGGCTGAAAGCGCAAACTCTTAGAACATTCACTCTTCTCGTACTGGAGTCGACATTGTCCCTTTTGTAATCAATCCCGATGCAAATTATGTGTTTCATATTAACTGTAAAGGACCAAGGGATACAGTAGACCTGCACTGGTGCATCGAAATTCAATACTGGTTTCCCAGGAGCCGCTGAAAGCGGAAATCTTAGAAGATTCACTCTTCTTGTACTTAAGTCGGCAATTTGCCGTTTGTATTCAATCCCGATGCTATGTCTGTGATTCATGGTCAATGTGAAGGTCCAAGGGATACAGTACACCAGCACTGGTGCATCGGAATCTTATACTGGTCTCCCAGGAGCCGCTGAAAGCGCAAATCTTAGAAGATTCACTGTTCTTGTACTTAAGTCGGCATTGTTCTTTTAGTATTCAATACCGACGCAATTTCTGTGTTTCATTGTCAAAGTGAAAGTCCAAGTGATAGGTAAACATGCACTGGTGCATCGGAATCTAATACTGGTCTCCCTGGGGCCGCTGAAAGCAAAAACTCTTAAACGAATCACTCTTCTTGTACTTAAGTCGGCATTGCACCTTTTGTATTTAATCCCGATGCAATTTATGTGTTTCATTGTCAATATGATGGTCTAAGGGATATAGTAAACTGGCACTGGTGCATCGGAATCTATAACTGGTCTCCCAGGAGCCGTTGAAATCGCAAATCTTAGAAGATTCACTCTTCTTGTACTTAAGTCGGCATTGTCCCATTTGTATTCAATCCCTATGCAATTTCTGTGTTTCATGGTCAATGTAAAGGTCCAAATGATACAGTCAACATGCACTGGTGCAGCGGAATCTAATACAGGTCTCCCAGGAGCCGCTCAAAGCACAACCTCCTAGTAGTTTCACTCTTCTTGCACTTACGTTGTCATTGCGCCTTTTGTATTCAATTCCAATGCAATTTCTGTGTTTCATGGTCAATGTGAACGTCCAAGCGATACAGTAAACCTGCACTGGTGCTTCGGAATCTAATACTGGTCTCCCAGGAGCCGCTCAAAGCACAAATTATTAGAAGATTAACTCACCTTTTACTTAAGTCGGCATTGTGCATTTTGTATTCAATCCCGATGCAATTTCTGTGTTTCAGTGTCAATGTGAGGGTTCAAGGGATACAGTAAACCTGCACTGGTGCATCGGCATCTAATACTGTTCTCCCAGGAGCCGCTCAAAGCACAAACTCTTAGAAGATTCACTGTTCTGGTACTTAAGACGGCATTGTTCCTTTAGTATTCAATCCCGATGCAATTTCTGTGTTTCATGGTCAAAGTGAAAGTCCAAGTGACACGGTAAACATGCACTGGTGCATCGGAATCTAATACTGGTCTCCCTGGGGCCGCTGAAAGCACAAACTCTTAAACGAATCACTCTTCTTGTACTTAAGTCGGCATTGCACCTTTTGTATTTAATCCCGATGCAATTTCTGTGTTTCATTGTCAATATGATGGTCTAAGGGATACAGTAAACTGGCACTGGTGCATCGAAATCTATAGCTGGTCTCCCAGAAGCCGCCCAAACACAAACTCTTAAACGATTCACTGTTCCTGTACTGAAGTGTGTGTTGTCCCTTTTGATTTCTATCCCGATGCAATTTCTGTCTTTCATAGTCAATGCGAAAGTCCAAGGTATACAGTAAACATGCACTGATGCATCGGAATCTAATACTGGTCTCCCAGGAGCCGCTCAAAGTACAAACTCTTAGAAGATTCACTGCTCTTGGTCTTAAGTCGGCATTGTGCCTTTTGTATTCAATCCCGATGCAATTTGTGTGCTTCATGGTCAATGTGAAGGTCCAAGGGATACAGTACACCAGCACTGGTGCATCGGAATCCAATACTGGTCGCCCAGGAGCCGCTGAAAGCGCAAACTCTTAGATCATTCACTCTTCTTGTACTGGAGTCGGCATTGTCCCTTTTGTAATCAATCCCGATGCAATTTCTGTGTTTCATGGTCAATGTGAAGGTCCAAGGGATAAAGTAAACCTGCACTGGTGCTTCGGAATCTAATTCTGGTCTCCCAGGAGCCGCTCAAAGCACAAACTCTTAGAAGGTTCACTGTTCTTGTACTTAAGTCGACATTGTGCTTTTTGTATTCAATCTCGATGCAATGTCTGTGATTCATGGTCAATGTGAAGGTCCAAGGGATACTGTACACCAGCACTGGTGCATCCGAATCTAATACTGGTCTCCCAGGAGCCGCTGAAAGCGCAAATCTTAGAAGATTCACTCTTCTTGTACTTAAGTCGGCATTGTCCCTTTTGTAATCAATCCCTATGCAATTCCTGTGATTCACGGTCAATGTAAAGGTCCAAATGATACAGTCAACATGCACTGGTGCAGCGGAATCTAATACAGGTCTCCCAGGAGCCGCTCAAAGCACAAACTCTTAGTAGTTTCACTCTTCTTGTACTTAAGTTGTCATTGTGCCTTTTGTATTCAATCCCTATGCAATTTCTGTGTTACATGGTCAATGTGAAGGTCCAAGGGATACAGTAAACCTGCACTGGTGCTTCGGAATCTAATACTGGTCTCCCAGGAGCCGCTCAAATCACAAACTCTTAGAAGATTCAATGCTCTTGTACTTAAGTCGGCATTGTCCCTTTTGATTTCAATCCCGATGCAATTTCTGTGTTTCACGGTCAATGTGAAGGTCCAAGGGATACAGTATACCTTCACCGGTAAATCGGAATCTAATACTGCTCTCCCAGGAGCCGCTGAAACGCAATCTCGTAGAAGATTCTTTCTTTTTATACTTAAGGCGGCATTGTCCCTTTAGTATTCAATCCCGATGCAATTTCTGTGTATCGTGGACAATGTGAAGGTCCAAATGATACAGTCAGCCTGCACTGGTGCATCGGAATCTAATACTTATTTCCCAGGAGCCGCTCAAAGCACAAACTCTTAGAAGATTCACTCTACTTGTACTTAGGGCGTCATTGTGCCTTTTGTATTCAATCCCGATGCAATTTCTGTGTTTCGTGGTCAATGTGAAGATCCAAGGGATACAGTAAACCTGCACTGGGGCAACGGAATCTAATACTGGTCTCCCATGAGCCGCTCAAACCACAAATTCTTAGAAGATTCACTGTTCTTTACTTGATTCGGCATTGTGCTTTTTGTATTCTATCACGTTGCGATTCCTGTGTTTCGTGGTCAATGTGAAGGTCCAAGGGATACAGTAAACGTGCACTGGTGCATCGTAATCTAATACAGGTCTCCCAGGAGCCGCTCAAAGCACAAATTATTAGAAGATTAACTCACCTTTTACTTAAGTCGGCATTGTGCATTTTGTATTCAATCCCGATGCAATTTCTGTGTTTCAATGTCAATGTGAGGGTTCAAGGGATACAGTAAACCTGCACTGGTGCATCGGCATCTAATACTGTTCTCCCAGGAGCCGCTCAAAGCACAAACTCTTAGAAGATTCACTGTTCTGGTACTTAAGTCGGCATTGTTCCTTTAGTATTCAATCCCGATGCAATTTCTGTGTTTCATGGTCAAAGTGAAAGTCCAAGTGACACGGTAAACATGCACTGGTGCATCGGAATCTAATACTGGTCTCCCTGGGGCCGCTGAAAGCACAAACTCTTAAACGAATCACTCTTCTTGTACTTAAGTCGGCATTGCACCTTTTGTATTTAATCCCGATGCAATTTCTGTGTTTCATTGTCAATATGATGGTCTAAGGGATACAGTAAACTGGCACTGGTGCATCGAAATCTATAGCTGGTCTCCCAGAAGCCGCCCAAGCACAAACTCTTAAACGATTCACTGTTCCTGTACTGAAGTGTGTGTTGTCCCTTTTGATTTCTATCCCGATGCAATTTCTGTCTTTCATAGTCAATGCGAAAGTCCAAGGTATACAGTAAACATGCACTGATGCATCGGAATCTAATACTGGTCTCCCAGGAGCCGCTCAAAGTACAAACTCCTCTTGGCCTTAAGTCGGCATTGTGCCTTTTGTATTCAATCCCGATGCAATTTGTGTGCTTCATGGTCAATGTGAAGGTCCAAGGGTTCAGTACACCAGCACTAGTGCATCGGAATCCAATACTGGTCGCCCAGGAGCCGCTGAAAGCGCAAACTCTTAGATCATTCACTCTTCTTGTACTGGAGTCGGCATTGTCCCTTTTGTAATCAATCCCGATGCAATTTCTGTGTTTCATGGTCAATGTGAAGGTCCAAGGGATAAAGTAAACCTGCACTGGTGCTTCGGAATCTAATTCTGGTCTCCCAGGAGCCGCTCAAAGCACAAACTCTTAGATGGTTCACTGTTCTTGTACTTGAGTCGACATTGTGCTTTTTGTATTCAATCTCGATGCAATGTCTGTGATTCATGGTCAATGCGAAGGTCCAAGGGATACTGTACACCAGCACTGGTGCATCGGAATCTAATACTGGTCTCCCAGGAGCCGCTGAAAGCGCAAATCTTAGAAGATTCACTCTTCTTGTACTTAAGTCGGCGTTGTCCCATTTGTATTCAATCCCTATGCAATTCCTGTGATTCACGGTCAATGTAAAGGTCCAAATGATACAGTCAACGTGCACTGGTGCAGCGGAATCTAATACAGGTCTCCCAGGATCCGCTCAAAGCACAAACCCTTAGTAGTTTCACTCTTCTTGTACTTAAGTTGTCATTGTGCCTTTTGTATTCAATTCCAATGCAATTTCTGTGTTTCATGGTCAATGTGAAGGTCCAAGGGAAACAGTAAACCTCCACTGGTGCTTCGGAATCTAATACTGGTCTCCCAGGAGCCGCTCAAATCACAAACTCTTAGAAGATTCAACGCTCTTGTACTTAAGTCGGCATTGTCCCTTTTGATTTCAATCCCGATGCAATTTCTGTGTTTCACGGTCAATGTGAAGGTCCAGGGGATACAGTATACCTTCACCGGTAAATCGGAATCTAATACTGCTCTCCCAGGAGCCGCTGAAAACGCAATCTCTTAGAAGATTCTTTCTTTTTGTACTTAAGGCGGCTTGTCCCTTTAGTATTCAATCCCGATGCAATTTCTGTGTATCGTGGACAATGTGAAGGTCCAAATGATACAGTCAGCCTGCACTGGTGCATCGGAATCTAATACTTATTTCCTAGGAGCCGCTCAAAGCACAAACTCTTAGAAGATTCACTCTACTTGTACTTAGGGCGTCATTGTGCCTTTTGTATTCAATCCCGATGCAATTTCTGTGTTTCGTGGTCAATGTGAAGATCCAAGGGATACAGTAAACCTGCACTGGTGCAACGGAATCTAATACTGGTCTCCCATGAGCCGCTCAAACCACAAATTCTTAGAAGATTCACTGTTCTTTACTTGATTCGGCATTGTGCTTTTTGTATTCTATCACGTTGCGATTCCTGTGTTTCGTGGTCACTGTGAATGTCCAAGAGATACAGTAAATGTGCACTGGTGCATGGGAATCTAATACAGGTCTCCCAGGAGCCGCTCAAAGCACAAATTACTGGAAGATTAAATCACCTTGTACTTAAGTCGGCATTGTGCATTTTGTATTCAATCCCGATGCAATTTCTGTGTTTCAGTGTCAATGTGAAGGTCCAAGGGATACAGTAAACCTGCACTGGTGCATCGGCATCTAATACTGGTCTCCCAGGAGCCGCTCAAATCAGAAACACTTAGAAGATTCACTGTTCTTGTACTTAAGTCGGCATTGTTCCTTTAGTATCCAATCCCGATGCAATTTCTGTGTTTCATGGTCAAAGTGAAAGTCCAAGTGATAGGCAAGCATGCACTGGAGCATCGGAATCTAATACTGGTGTCCCAGGAGCCGCCCAAACACAAACTCTTACACGATTCACTCTTCTTGTACTTAAGTATGTATTGTCCCTTTTGATTTCAATCCCGATGTAACTTCTGTCTTTCATAGTCAATGCGAAAGTCCAAGGGATACAGTAAACATGCACTGATGCATCGGAATCTAATACTGGTCTCCCAGGAGCCGCTCAAAGCACAAACTCTTAGAAGTTTCACTCATCTTGGTCTTAAGTCGGCATTGTGCCTTTTGTATTCAATCCCGTTGCAATTTCTGTGATTCATGGTCAATGTGAAGGTCCAATGGATACAGTACACCAGCACTGGTGCATCGGAATCCAATACTGGTCTCCCAGGAGCCGCTGAAAGCGCAAACTCTTAGAACATTCACTCTTCGTGTACTGGAGTCGGCATTGTCCATTTTGTAATCAGTCCCGATGCAATTTCTGTGTTTCATGGTCAATTTGAAGGTCCAAGGGATAAAGTAAACTTGCACTGGTGCTTCGGAATCTAATTCTGGTCTCCCAGGGGCCGCTCAAAGCACAAACTCTAAGAAGATTCACTGTTCTTGTACTTAAGTCGCAATTGTCCCTTTTGAATTCAATCCCGATGCAATTTCTGTGTTTCATGGTCACTGTGAAGGTCAAAGGGATACAGTAAACGTGCACTGGTGCATCGGAATGTAATACAGGTCTAACAGCAGCCACTCAAACCTCAAATTCGCAGAAGGTTCACTCTACTTGTACATTAGTTGGCATTGTCCCTTTTGTATTCAATGCTGATGCAAATTCTGTGTATCATGGTCAGTGTGAAGGACCAATTGATACAGTAAAGCTGCACTGGTGCATCGGAATCTAATACTGGTCTCCCAGGAGCCGCTCAAAGCACAAACTCTTAGAAATTATTGTCCTCTTGCAATTAAGTGGACATTGTTTTTTTTATATTCTATCCCGATGCAATTTATGTGTTTCATATTAAATGTAAAGGACCAAGGGATACAGTAGACCTGCACTGGTGCATCGGAATCTAATACTGGTTTCCCAGGGGCCGCTGAAATCACAAACTCTTAGAAGATTCACTCATCTTGTACTTAAGAGTATATTTTCCCTTTTGATTTCAATCCCGGTGCAATTTCTGTCTTTCATAGACAATGTGAAAGTCCAAGGGATATAGTAAACATTCACTGGTGCATAGGAATCTAATACTGGTGTCCCAGGAGCCGCTCAAAGCACAAACTCATAGAAGGTTCACACTTCTTGTACTTAAGTCGGCAATGTGCCGTTTGTATTCAATCCCGATGCAATGTCTGTGATTCATGGTCAATGTGAAGGTCCAAATGATACAGTCAACATATACTGGTGCAGCGGAATCTAATACAGGTCTCCCAGGAGCCGCTGAAAACGCAAATCTTAGAAGATTCACTGTTCTTGTACTTAAGTCGGCATTGTCCCTTTTGATTTCAATCCCAATGCAATATCTGTTTTTCATGGTCAATGGGAATGGCCAAGGGATACAGTAAACCTGCACTGGTGCATCGGTATCTAATACTGGTCTCCCAGGAGCCGTTCAAAGTGCAAACTCTTAGATGACTCACTCTTCTTGTATATAAGTCGGCATTCTGCCTTTTGTATTCAATCCCGACGCAATTTCTGTGTTTCAATGTCAATGTGAAGGTCCAAGGGATACAGTAAACCTGCACTGGTGCATCGGCATCTAATACTGGTCTCCCAGGAGCCGCTCAAAGCAGAAACACTTAGAAGATTCACTGTTCTTGTACTTAAGTCGGCATTGTTCCTTTAGTATTCAATCCCGATGCAATTTCTGTGTTTCATGGTCAAAGTGAAAGTCCAAGTGATAGGTAAACATGCACTGGTGCATCGGAATCTAATACTGGTCTCCCTGGGGCCGCTGAAAGCACAAACTCTTAAACGAATCACTGTTCTTGTTCTTAAGTCGGTATTGCACCTTTTGTATCTAATCCCGATGCAATTTCTGTGTTTCATTGTCAATATGATGATCTAAGGGATACAGTAAACTGGCACTGGTGCATCGGAATCTATAACTGGTCTCCCAGGAGCCGCCCAAACACAAACTCTTACACGATTCACACTTCTTGTACTTACGTGTATATTGTCCCTTTTGATTTCAATCCCGATGCAACTTCTGTCTTTCATAGTCAATGCGAAAGTCCAAGGGATACAGTAAACATGCACTGATGCATCGGAATCTAATACTGGTCTCCCATGAGCCGCTGAAAGCGCAAACTCTTAGAACATTCACTCTTCTTGTACTGGAGTCGGCATTGTCCATTTTGTAATCAATCCCGATGCAATTTCTGTGTTTCATGGTCGATGTGAAGGTCCAAGGGAGACAGTATACCTTCACTGGTAAATCGGAATCTAATACTGCTCCCCCAGGAGCCGCAGAAAACGCAATCTCTTAGAAGATTCTTTCTTCTTGTACTTAATGCGGCATTGCCCCTTTTGTATTCAATCCCGATGCAATTTCTGTGTTTCATGGTCAATGTGAAGGTCCAAATGATACAGTCAGCCTGCACTGGTGTATCGGAATCTAATACTGGTTTCCCAGGAGCCGCTCAAAGTACAAACTCTTAGAAGATTCACTCTACTTGTACATAGGGCGTCATTGTGCCTTTTGTATTCAATCCCGAAGCAATTTCTGTGTTTCATGGTCAATGTGAAGATCCAAGGGATACAGTAAACCTGCACTGGTGCAACGGAATCTAATACTGGTCTCCCATGAGCCGCTCAAACCACAAATTCTTAGAAGATTCACTGTTCTTTACTTGATTCGGCATTGTGCATTTTGTATTCTATTACGATGCGTTTCCTGTGTTTCGTGGTCAATGTGAATGTCCAAGGGATACAGTAAACGTGCACTGGTGCATCGGAATCTAATACATGTCTCCCAGGAGCCGCTCAAAGCACAAATTATTAGAAGATTAAATCACCTTGTACTTAAGTCGGCATTGTGCATTTTGTATTCAATCCCGATGCAATTTCTGTGTTTCAATGTCAATGTGAAGGTCCAAGGGATACAGTAAACCTGCACTGGTGCATCGGCATCTAATACTGGTCTCCCAGGAGCCGCTCAAAGCAGAAACACTTAGAAGATTCACTGTTCTTGTACTTAAGTCGGCATTGTTCTTTAGTATTCAGTCCCGATGCAATTTCTGTGTTTTATGCTCAAAGTGAAAGTCCAAGTGATAGGTAAACATGCACTGGTGCATCGGAATCTTATACTGGTCTCCCTGGGGCCGCTGAAAGCACAAACTCTTAAACGAATCACTCTTATTGTACTTAAGTCGGCATTGCACTTTTGTATTTAATCCCAATGCAATTTCTGTGTTTCATAGTCAGTGTGATGGTCTAAGGGATACAGTAAACTGGCACTGGTGCATCGGAATCTATAGCTGGTCTCCCGGGAGCCGCTCAAATCACAAACTCTTAGAAGATTCACTGTTCTTGTACTTAAGTCGGCATTGTCCGTTTTGTAATCAATCCCGATGCAATTTCTGTGTTTCATGGTCAATGTGAAGGTCCAAGGGATACAGTAAACCTGCACAGGTGCTTCGGAATCTAATTCTGGTCTCCCAGGGGCCGCTCAAAGCACAAACTCTTAGAAGATTCACTCATCTTGTACTTACGTCGGCATTGTGCCTTTTGTACTGAATCCCGATGCAATTTATGTGTTTCATGGTCAATGTGAAGGTCCAAGGGATACAGTAACCCCTCACTGGTGCATCGGAATTTGATACTGGTCTCCCAGGAGCCGCTCAAAGCACAAACTCTTAGAAGGTTCACTGTTCTTGTTTTTAAGTCGGCATTGTGCCTTTTGTATTCAATCTCGATGCAATGACTGTGATTCATGGTCAATGTGAAGGTCCAAGGGATACAGTACACCAGCACTGGTGCATCGGAATCTAATACTGGTCTCCCAGGAGCCGCTGAAAGTGCAAATCCTAGAAGATTCACTCTTCTTGTAATTAAGTCGGCATTGTCCCTTTTGTATTCAATCCCTATGCAATTTCTGTTATTCAGGGTCAATGTAAATGTCCAAATGAAACAGTCAACATGCACTGGTGCAGCGGAATCTAATACAGGTCTCCCTGGAACCGCTCAAAGCACAAACTCTTAGTAGTTTCACTCTTCTTGTACTTAAGTTGTCATTGTGCCTTTTATATTAAATTCCAATGCAATTTCTGTGTTTCATGGTCAATGTGAAGGTCCAAGGGATACAGTAAACCTGCACTGGTGCTTCGGAATCTAATACTGGTCTCCCAGGAGCCGCTCAAATCACAAACTCTTAGAAGATTCACTGTTCTTGTACTTAAGTCGGCATTGTCCCTTTTGATTTCAATCCCAATGCAATATCTGTATTTCATGGTCAATGGGAATGGCCAAGGGATACAGTAAACCAGCACTGGTGCATCGGTATCTAATACTAGTCTCCCAGGAGCCGCTGAAAGCGCAAACTCTTAGAAGATTCTTTCTTCTTGTACTTAAGGCGGCATTGTCCCTTTTGTATGCAATCCCGACGCAATTTCTGTGTATCATGGTCAATGTGAAGGTCCAAATGATAAGGTCAGCCTGCACTGGTGCATCGGAATCAAATATTTGTCTCCCAGGACCCGCTCAAAGCACAACATCTTAGAAGATTCACTCTACTTGTACTTAGGTAGTCATTGTGCATTTTGTATTCAATCCCGATGCAATTTATGTGTTTCATTGTCAATGTGAAGATCCTAGGGATACAGTAAACCTGCACTGGTGCAACGGAATCTAATACTTGTCTCCCATGAGCCGCTCAAACCACAAATTCTTAGAAGATTCACTGTTCTTGACTTGATTCGGCATTGTGCTTTTTGTATTCTGTCACGATGCGATTCCTGTGTTTCGTGGTCAATGTGAATGTCCAAGGGATACAGTAAACGTGCACTGGTACATCAGAATCTAATACAGGTCTCCCGTGACCCGCTCAAAGCACAAACACTTAGAAGATTCACTCTTCTTGTACTTAAGTCAGCATTGTGCCTTTTGTATTCAATCCCGATGCAATATCTGTGTTTCATGATCAATGTGAAGGTCCAAGGGATGCAGTAAACGTTCACTGGTGCGTCGGAATCTAATATTGATCTCACAGGAGCCGCTCAAAGCACAAACTCTTAGAAGATTCACTCCTCTTGTACTTATGTCGGTATTGTACCTTTTTGAATTCAATCCCAATGCAATTTCTGTGTTTCACGGTCAATGTGAATGTCCAAGAGATACTGTAAACTTGCCCAGGTGAATCGGAATCTAATACTGGCTTCCCAGGAGCCGCTCAAAGCATAAACTCTTAGAAGATTCACCCTTGTTGAACTTATGCCGGCATTGTGCCTTTTGTATTCAATCCCGATGCAGTTTCTGCGTTTCATGGTCAATGTGAACGTCCAAGGGATACAGTAAACGTGCACTGGTACATCGTAAGCTGATACTGCTCTCCCAGGAGCCGCTCAAAGCAAAAATTTTTAGAATATTCACTCTTCTAGTACTTAAGTCGGCATTGTCCCTTTTGTATTCAATCCCGATGCAATTACTGTGTTTCATGGTCAATGTGAAGGTCCAAGGGAAACAGTTATTCTGCACTAGTGCATCGGAATGTATTACTGGTCTCCCATGAGCCGCTCAAACCACAAACTCTTAGAAAATTCACTCTTATTGTACTGAAGTTTGCATTGTCCCTTTTGTATTAAATCGCGATGCAATTTCTGTGTTTCAAGGTCAACGTGAAGGTCGAAGGGATTCACTAAACGTGCACTTCTGCATCGGAATCTAATACAGGTCTCCCAGGAGCCGCTCAAACCACAAACGTGTAGAATATTCACTCTTCTTCTCCTTTAGTTGGCATTGTGCATTTTGTATTCAATCCCGATGCAATTTCTGTGTTTCAAGATCAATGTGTAGGTCCAAGGGATACAGTAAACCCGCACTGGTGCATCGGAATCTAATAGTGGTCCCCCAAGGAGCTGCCCAAGATACAAACTCTTCGAAGATTCACTCATCTTGTACATAAGTCTTAATTGTGCCTTTTGTATCCAATCCCGATGCAATATCTGAGTTTCATGGTCTAGTTGAAGGTCCATGGGATACACTAAACGTGCACTGGTGCATCGGAATCTAATACTGGACTCCCAGGAGCCGCTCAAACCACAAACTCTTAGAAGATTTACTCTTCTTGTACTTAAGTCGGCAATGAGCCTTTTGTATTTAATCCCGTTGCAGTTTCTGTGTTTCATGGTCAATGTGAAAGTCCAAGGGATGCAGTAAATGTGAACTTGTACATAGGAATCTAATACTGGTCTCCCAGGAGCCGCTCAAAGCACAAATGCTAAGAAAATTCACTCTTCTTGTACTTAAGTAGGCATTGTGCCTGTTGTATTCATTCCCGTTGCAATTTCTGTGCATCATGGTCAATGTTAAGGGCCAAGTTATACAGTATACCTGCACTGGTGCATCGGAATCTGATACTGGTCCCCCATGAAACGCTCAAACCACAAACTCGAAGAAGAATCACTCTTCTTTTCCTTTAGTTGGCATTGTGCATTTAGTATTCAATCCCGATGCAATTTCTGTGGTTCATGGTCAATGTGAAAGTCCAAGGCATACAGAAAACCTGCACTGGTGCATCGGAATCTAATACTGGTCTCCCAGGAGCCGCTCAGAGCACAAACTCTTGGAGGATTCACCCTTCTTGTACTTAAGTCGGCATTGTCACGTTTGATTTTAATACGGATGCAATTTCTGTGTTTCATGGTCTATGTGAAGGTCCAAGGAATACAGTAAACCTGCACTGGTGCATCGGAATCTGATACTGGTCTCCCATGAGCCGCTCAAAGCACAAATTTTTAGAAAATTCACTCTTCTTGTACTTAAGTCGGCATTGTCCATTTTGTATTCAATCCCGATGAAATTTCTGTGTTTCATGGTCACTTTGAAGGTCCAAGGAATACAGTAAACCTGCACTGGTGCATCGCAATCTAATACTGGTCTCCCAGGAGCCGCTCAAAGCACAAACTCTTAGAAGATTCATTCATCTTGTACCTATGTCAGCATTGTGCCTTTTGTATTCAATCCCGATGCAGATTCTGCGTTTCATGGTCAATGTGAACGTCCAAGGGATACAGTAAACGTGCACTGGTACATCGTAATCTAATACTGGCCTCCCAGGAGCCGCTCTAAGCACAAATTCTTAGAAAGTTCACTCATCTTGTACTTAAGTCGGCATTGTCCCTTTTGTATTCAATCCCGATGCCATTTCTGTGTTTCATGGTCAGGTTGAAGGTCCATGGGACACAGAAACTTGCACATGTGCATCGGAATCTAATACTGGCCCCCCAGGAGCCGCTCAAAATACAAACTCTTAGACGATTCACTCTTCTTGTACTTAAGTCGGCATTGTGCCTTTTGTATTCAATCCCGATGCAGTTTCTGTGTTTCATTGTCAATTTGAAAGTCCAAGGGATACAGTAAACACGCACCGGTACATCTGAATCTAATACAGATCTCCCGAGACCCGCTCAAAGCACAAACAATTAGATGATTCACTCTTCCTGTACTTATTCGGCATTGTGCTTTTGTATTCAATCCCGATGCAATATCTGTGTTTCATAGTCAATGTGAAGGTCCAAGGCATACAGTAAACCTGCACTGGTGCATCGGTATCTAATACTGGGCTCCCTGGAGCCGCTCAAAACTCCAACTCTTAGAAGATTCACTCTTCTTGTAGATAAGTCGGCATTGTCCCTCTTGGATTCAATCCCGATGCAATTTCTGAGTTTCATGGTCAATGTGAATGTCCAAGGGATGCAGTAAATTTTCACTGGTGCGTCGGAATCTAATACTGGTCTCACAGGTGCCGCTCAAAGCACAAACTCTTGGAACATTCACTCTTCTTGTACTTATGTCGGTATTGTTCCTTTTTGTATTCAATCACGATGCAATTTCTGTGTTTCATTGTCAAGTTGAAGGTCCATGGGATACAGTAAAATTGCACTGGTGCATCGGAATCTAATACTGGTGTCCCAGGAGCCGCTCAAAGCACAAACCCTCAGAAGATTTACTCTTCTTGTACTTAAGTCTTCATTGTGCCTTTTGTATTCAATCCCGATGCAGTTTCTGTGTTTCATTGTCAATGTGAAAGTCCAAGGGATACAGTTAACATGCACTGGTACATCGAAATCTAATACAGGTCTCCCGTGACCCGCTCAAAGCACAAACACTTAGAAGATTCACTCTTCTTGTACTTAAATCAGCATTGTGCATTTTGTATTCAATCCCGATGCTTTATCAGTGTTTCATGATCAATGTGAAGGTCCAAGGGATACAGTAGACGTGCACTGGTGCATCGGTATCTAATACTGGCCTCCCAGGAGCCGCTCAAAACTCCAACTATTAGAAGATTCACTCTTCTTGTAGATAAGTCGGCATTGTCCCTCTTGGATTCAATCCCGATGCAATTTCTGTGTTTCATGGTCAATTTGAAGGTCCAAGGGATGCATTAAACTTTCACTGGTGCGTCGGAATCTAATACTGGTCCCACAGGAGCCGCTCAAAGCACAAACTCTTAGAAGATTCACTTCTTATGTACTTACGTCGGTATTGTACCTTTTTGAATTCAATCACGATACAATTTCTGTGTTTCATGTTCAAGTTGAAGGTCCATGGTATACAGTAAAATTGCACTGGTGCATCGAAATCTAATACTGGACTCCCAGGAGCCGCTCAAAGCACAAACCCTCAGAAGATTCACTCTTCTTGTACTTAAGTCGGCATTGTGCCTGTTGTATTGAATCCCGATGCAGTTTCTATGTTTCATGTTCAATGTGAAAGTCCAAGGGATACAGTAAACATGCACTGGTACATCGGAATCTAATACTGGCCTCCCTGGAGTGCTCAAATCACAAATTCTTAGAAAATTTACTCTTCTTGTACTTAAGTCAGCATTGTCCCTTTTGTATTCAATCCCGATGCAATTTCTGTGTTTCACGGTCAATGTGAATGTCCAAGAGATACAGTAAACTTGCCCAGGTGAATCGGAATCTAATACTGGATTCCCAGGAGCCGCTCAAAGCATAAACTCATAGAAGATTCACACTTCTTGTACTTAGGTGGGCATTGTCACTTTTGGTTTCAATCCCGATGCAATTTCTGTGTTTCACGGTCAATGTGAATGTCCAAGAGATACAGTAAACCTGCCCAGGTGAATCGGAATCTAATACTGGTCTCCCAAGGAGCCGCTCAAAGCACAACCACCTCGAAGGTTCACTCTTCTTGTACATAAGTCGCAATGTGCCTTTTGTATTCGATCCTGATGCCATAACTGTGTTTCATGGTCACATTGAAGGTCCAAGGGATACAGTAAACCTTTACTGGTGTATCGGAATCTAATACTGGTCTCGCACGAGCCGCTCATAGCACAATTTCTTAGAAAATTCACTCATCTTGTACTTAAGTCGGCATTGTCGCTTTTGTTATCAATCCCGATGCAATTTCTGTTTCATGGTCAAGTTGAAGGTCCATGGGACACAGAAACTTGCACAGGTGCATCGGAATCTAATACTGGTCTCCCAGGAGCCGCTCAAAACAGAAACTCTTAGACGATTCACTCTTCTTGTACTTAAGTCGGCATTGTGCCTTTTGTATTCAATCCCGATGCAGTTTCTTGGTTCATTGTCAATTTGAAAGTCCAAGGGATACAGTAAACATGCACCGGTACATCTGAATCTAATACGGGTCTCCCGAGACCCGCTCAAAGCACAAACACTTAGAAGATTCACTCTTCTTGTACTTAAGTCGGCATTGTGGTTTTGTATTCAATCCCGATGCAATATCTGTGTTTCATGGTCAATGTGAATGTCCAAGGCATACAGAAAA
Organism: Schistocerca piceifrons; assembly: GCF_021461385.2. Taxonomy (NCBI): domain Eukaryota; kingdom Metazoa; phylum Arthropoda; class Insecta; order Orthoptera; family Acrididae; genus Schistocerca; species Schistocerca piceifrons. The sequence goes on from NC_060149.1 coordinate 965,005,238, forward strand.
TGTGCACTGGTGCATCGGTATCTATAACTGGGCTCCCAGGAGCCGCTCAAGGCTCCAACTCTTAGAAGATTCACTCTTCTTGTAAATAAGTCGGCATTGTCCCTCATGGATTCAATCCCGATGCAATTTCAGTGTTTCATGGTCAATGTGAATGTCCAAGGGATGCAGTAAATTTTCACTGGTGCGTCGGAATCTAATACTGGTCTCACAGGAGCCGCTCAAAGCACAAACTCTTGGAAGATTCACTCTTCTTGTACTTATGTCGGTATTGTACCTTTTTGTATTCAATCACGATTCCTTTCGCTGTGTTTCATGGTCAAGTTGAAGGTCCATGGGATACAGTAAAATTGCACTGTTGCATCGGAATCTAATTCTTGTCTCCCAGGAGCCGCTCAAATCACAAACTCTTAGAAAATTCACTCTTCTTGTACTTAAGTCAGCATTGTCCCTTTTGTATTCAATCCCGATGCAATTTCTGTGTTTCATGGTCAATGTGAATGTCCAAGAGATACAGTAAACCTGCCCGGGTGAATCGGAATATAATACTGGCTTCCCAGGAGCCGCTCAAAGCATAAACTCTTAGAAGATTCACACTTCTTGTACTTAAGGGGGCATTGTCCATTTTGGTTTCAATCCCGATGCAATTTCTGTGTTTCATGGTCAATGTGAAGGTCCAAGGGATACAGTAAACCTGCACTGAAGCATCGGATTCGAATACTGGTCTCTGAAGGAGCCGCTCAAAGCTCAAAATCCTCGAAAGTTCACTCTTCTTGTACATAAGTTGGCAATGTGCCTTTGGTATTCGATCCCGATACAATTTCTGTGTTTCATGGTCACATTAAAGGTCCGAGGGATACAGTAAACCCGCACTGGTGTGTCGGAATCTAATACTGGTCTCCCACGAGCCGCTCATAGCACAAACTCTTAGAAGATTCACCCTTCTTGTACTTATGCCGGCATTGTGCCTTTTGTATTCAATCCCGATGCAGTTTCTGCGTTTCATGGTCAATGTGAACGTCCAAGGGATACAGTAAACGTGCACTGGTACATCGTAATCTGATACTGGTCTCCCAGGAGCCGCTCAAAGCACAAATTTTTAGAAAATTCACTCTTCATGTTCTTAAGTCGGCATTGTCGCTTTTCTATTCAATCCCGATGCAATTTCTGTCTTTCACGGTCAATGTGCAGGACCAAGGGATACAGTAAACCTGCACTGGTGCATCGGAATCTAATACTGGTCTCCCAAAGATCCGCTCAAAGCACAAACTCTTAGAAGATTCACTCTTGCTGTACTTAAGTCGGCATTGTGCCTTTTGTATTCAATTCCGATTCCATTTCTGTGTTTCATGGTCACGTTGGAGGTCCATGGGACACAGTAAACCTGCACTGGTGCATCGGAATCCAATACTGGTCTCCCAGAGGCCGCTCGAAGCACAAACTCTTAGAAGATTCACTGAGCTTGTACTTAAGTCGGCATTGTGCCTTTTGTATTCAATCCCGATGCAGTTTCTGTGTTTCATGGTCAATGTAAAAGTCCAAGTGACACAGTAAACGTGCACTGGTACATCGGAATCTAATACTGGTCTCCCAGGAGCTGCTCAAAGCACAAACTCTGAGATGATTCACTCTTCTTGTACTTAAGTCGCCATTGTGCCTTTTGTATTCAATCCCAATGCAATTTCTGTGTTACATGGTCAATGTGAAGATCGAAGGGATACAGTAAACCTGCACTGGTGCATCGGAATCTAATACTGGTCTCCCAGGAGCCGCTCAAAGCACAAACCCTTAGAAAATTCTTTCATCTTGTACTTAAGTTAGCATTGTCCCTTTTGTATTCATTCCCGATGCAATTTCTGTGTTTCATGGTAAATGTGAATGTCCAAGAGATAAGGTAAACCTGCACTGGTGCATCGGAATCTAATACTGGTCATCCAGGAGCCGCTCAAAGCACAAACTCTTAGAAGTTTCACAATTCTTATACTTAAGTCGGCATTGTCCCTTTTGGCTTCTATCCCGGTGCAATATCTGTCTTTCATGGTCAATGTGAATGTCCAAGAGATACAGTAAACCTGCCCAGGTGAATCGGAATCTAATACTGGATTCACAGGAGCCGCTCAAGGCACAAACTCTTAGAAGATTCACTACTCTTGTGCTTAAGTCGTCATTGTTCTCTTTGTATTCAATCACGATGCAATACATGTGTTTCATGCTCAATGTGAAGGTCGAAGTGACACAGTAAAGCTGCACTGTTGTATCGGAATCTAATACTGGTCTCCCATGAGCCTCTCAAACCAGAAACTCTTAGAAGATTCACTCTTCTTGTACTTCATTCCGCATAGTGCCTTTTCAATTTAATCACGATGCGAGTTCTGTTTCATGGTCAATTTGAAGGTCCAAGGGATACAATAAACCTGCACTGGAGCATCGGAATCTAATACTGGTCTCCGAAGGAGCCGCTCAAAACTCAAAATCCTCGAAGGTTCACTCTTCTTGTACATAAGTCAGCAATGTGCCTTTGGTATTCGATCCCGATGCAATTTCTGTGTTTCATGGTCACATTGAAGGTCCAATGGATACAGTAAACCCGCACTGGTGTATCGGAATCTAATACTGGTCTCCCACGAGCCGCTCAAAGCACAAATTTTTAGAAAATTCACAATTCATGTACTTAAGTCCGCATTGTCCCTTTTCTATTCAATCCCGATGCAATTTCTGTCTTTCATGGTCAATGTGAAGGACCAAGGGATACAGTAAACCTGCACTGGTGCATCGGAATCTAATACTGGTCTCCCAAAGATCCGCTCAAAACACAAACTCTTAGAAGATTCACTCTTGCTGTGCTTTCGTCGGGATTGTGCCTTTTGTATTCAATTCTGATGCGATTTCTGTGTTTCATGGTCACGTTGAAGGTCCGTGGGACACAGTAAACCTGCACTGGTGCATCGGAATCTAATACTGGTCTCCCAGAAGCCGCTCGAAACACAAACTCTTAGAAGATTCACTGAGCTTGTACTTAAGTCGGCATTGTGCCTTTTGTATTCAATCCCGATGCAGTTTCTGTGTCTCATGGTCAATGTAAAACTCCAAGTGACACAGTAAACGTGCACTGGTACATCGAAATCTAATAGTGGTCTCCCAGGAGCCGCTCAAAGCAAAAACTCTCAGAAGATTCACTCATCTTGTACTTAAGTCGCCATTTTGCCTTTTGTATTCAATCCCGATGCAATTTCTGTGTTACATGGTCAATGTGAAGATCGAAGGGATACAGTAAACCTGCTCTGGTGCATCGGAATCTATTACTGGTCTCCCAGGAGCCGCTCAAAGCACAAACCCTTAGAAAATTCTTTCATCTTGTACTTAAGTCAGCTTTGTCCCTTTAGTATTCATTCCCGATGCAAATTCTGTGTTTCATGGTCAATGTGAATGTCCAAGAGATACAGTAAACCTGCACTGGTGCATCGGAATCTAATACTGGTCATCCAGGAGCAGCTCAAATCACAAACTCTTAGAAGATTAACAATTCTTGTACTTAAGTCGGCATTGTCCCTTTTGGTTTCTATCCCGATGCAATATCTGTCTTTCATGGTCAATGTGAAGGTCCAAGGGATACAGTAAACCAGCACTGGTGCATCGGAATCTAATACTGGTCTCCCAGGAGCCGCTCAAACCACAATATCTTAGAAGATTCACTCATCGTGTACTTAAGTCGCCATTGTGCCTTTTGTATTCAGTCCCAATGCAATTTCTGTGTTTCATGGTCAATGTGAAGGTCCAAGGGATACAGTAAACCTGCGCTGGTGCATCGGAATCTAATACTGGTCCCCCATGAACCGTTCAAAACACTAACCCTTAGAAGATTCACACTTCTTGTACTTAAGACGGCAATGTGATGTTTGTAATCAATCCCGATGCAATTTCTATGTTTGATGGTTAATGTGAAGATCCAAGGAATACAGCAAATCTGCACTGGTGCATCGTAATCCCATACTGGTCTCCAAAGAGCCGCTCAAAGCACAAACTCTTAGAAGATTCAATATTCTTGTACTTAAGTCGTCATTGTGCCTTTTGTATTCAATCACGATGCAATTTCTGTGTTTAATGGTCAATGTGAAGGTCGAAGGGATACAGTAATCCTGCACTGGTGCATCGGAGTCAAATACTGGTCTCCCAGGAGCCGCCCAAAGCACAAACTCTAAGAAAATACACTCTTCTTGTACTTAAGTCGGCATTGTACCTCTTGTATTCAATCCCGATGCAATTTCTGTGTTTCATGGTCAATGCGAACGTCCAAGGGATACAGTAAACCTGCACTGGTGCATTGGAATCTAATACTGGTCTCCCAGGAGCCGCTCAAACAGAAACTCTTGGACGATTTACTCTTCTTGTACCTAAGTCGGCATTGTCCTCTTTGTATTCAACCCCGATGCAATTTCTGTGTTTCATGGTTAATGTGACGGTCCAAGGGATACAGTAAACCTGCACAGATGCATCAGAATCTAATACTGGTCTCCCAGGAGCCGTTCAAAGTACAAACTCTTAGAAGAATCACTCTTCTTGTACTTAAGTCGGCATTGTGCCTTTTGTATTCAATCACGATGCAATTTCTGTGTTTCATGGTCAATGTGAAGGTCCATGGGATACAGTATATCTGCACTGGTGCATCGGAATCTAATACTGGTCTCTCATGAGCCGCTCAAACCACAAACCCTTAGAAGATTCACTCTTCTTGTACTTGATTTGGCATTATGCCTATTCTATTCAATCACGATGCGATTTCTGTGTTTCATGGTAAATTTGAATGTTCAAGGGATATAGTAAACCTTCACTGGTGCATCGGAATCTAATACTGGTCTCCCAAGGAGCCGCTCAAAGCACAAACTCATAGAAGATTCACTCTTCATGTGTTTAAGTCGGGATTGTGCCTTTTGTATTCGATCGCGATGCAATTTCTGTGTTTCATGGTCAATCCGAAGGTCCAAGGGATATAGTTAACCTGCACTGGTGCATCGGAATCTAATACTAGTCTCCAAGGAGCTGCTCAAAGTACAAACTCTTAGAAGATTCACTCTTCTTGTACTTAAGTGGGCATTGTGCCTTTTACATTCAATCCCGATTCTATTTCTGAGCTTCATTAACACTGTGAAGGTCCGAGGGATACAGTAAACCTGCACAGGTGCATCGGAATCTAATACTGGTCTCCCAGGAGCCGCTCAAAGCTCAAAATCTTAGAAGATTCACTTTTCGTTTACTTAAGTAGCCAATGTGCCTTTTGTATTCATTCCCGATGCTATTTCTGTGTTTCATGGTCAATGTGAACGTCCAAGAGATACAGTAATCCTGCACTGGTGCATCGGAATCTAATACTGGTCTCCCAGGAGCCGCTCAAAACACAAACTCTTAGGAGATTCACTCTTCTTGTACTTAAGTCGGCATTGTCCACTTTGTATTCAATCCCGAAACAATTTCTGTGTTTCATTGTCAATGTGAAAGTCCAAGGGATACAGTAAACCTGCACTGGTGCATCGGAATCTAATACTGGTCTCCCAGGAGCCACTAAAAACACAAACTCTTAGGAGATTCACTCTTCTTGTACTTAAGTCGGCATTGTCCCCTTTGTATTCAATCCCGATGCAATTTCTGTGTTTCATTGTCAATGTGAAGGTCCAGTGGATACAGTAAACCCGCACTGGTGTATCGGAATCTAATACTGGTCTCCCACGAGCCACTCAAAGCACAAATTTTTAGAAACTTCACAATTCATGTACTTAAGTCCGCATTGTCCCTTTTCTATTCAATCCCGATGCAATTTCTGTCTTTCATGGTCAATGTGAAGGACCAAGGGATACAGTAAACCTGCACTGGTGCATCGGAATCTAATACTGGTCTCCCAAAGATCCGCTCAAAACACAAACTCTTAGAAGATTCACTCTTGCTGTGCTTTCGTCGGCATTGTGCCTTTTGTATTCAATTCTGATGCGATTTCTGTGTTTCATGGTCACGTTGAAGGTCCGTGGGACACAGTAAACCTGCACTGGTGCATCGGAATCTAATACTGGTCTCCCAGAAGCCGCTCGAAACACAAACTCTTAGAAGATTCACTGAGCTTGTACTTAAGTCGGCATTGTGCCTTTTGTATTCAATCCCGATGCAGTTTCTGTGTCTCATGGTCAATGTAAAACTCCAAGTGACACAGTAAACGTGCACTGGTACATCGAAATCTAATAGTGGTCTCCCAGGAGCCGCTCAAAGCAAAAACTCTCAGAAGATTCACTCATCTTGTACTTAAGTCGCCATTTTGCCTTTTGTATTCAATCCCGATGCATTTTCTGTGTTACATGGTCAATGTGAAGATCGAAGGGATACAGTAAACCTGCTCTGGTGCATCGGAATCTATTACTGGTCTCCCAGGAGCCGCTCAAAGCACAAACCCTTAGAAAATTCTTTCATCTTGTACTTAAGTCAGCTTTGTCCCTTTAGTATTCATTCCCGATGCAAATTCTGTGTTTCATGGTCAATGTGAATGTCCAAGAGATACAGTAAACCTGCACTGGTGCATCGGAATCTAATACTGGTCATCCAGGAGCAGCTCAAATCACAAACTCTTAGAAGATTAACAATTCTTGTACTTAAGTCGGCATTGTCCCTTTTGGTTTCTATCCCGATGCAATATCTGTCTTTCATGGTCAATGTGAAGGTCCAAGGGATACAGTAAACCAGCACTGGTGCATCGGAATCTAATACTGGTCTCCCAGGAGCCGCTCAAACCACAATATCTTAGAAGATTCACTCATCGTGTACTTAAGTCGCCATTGTGCCTTTTGTATTCAGTCCCAATGCAATTTCTGTGTTTCATGGTCAATGTGAAGGTCCAAGGGATACAGTAAACCTGCGCTGGTGCATCGGAATCTAATACTGGTCCCCCATGAACCGTTCAAAACACTAACCCTTAGAAGATTCACACTTCTTGTACTTAAGACGGCAATGTGATGTTTGTAATCAATCCCGATGCAATTTCTATGTTTGATGGTTAATGTGAAGATCCAAGGAATACAGCAAATCTGCACTGGTGCATCGTAATCCCATACTGGTCTCCAAAGAGCCGCTCAAAGCACAAACTCTTAGAAGATTCAATATTCTTGTACTTAAGTCGTCATTGTGCCTTTTGTATTCAATCACGATGCAATTTCTGTGTTTAATGGCCAAGGTGAAGGTCCAAGGGATACAGTAATCCTGCACTGGTGCATCGGAGTCAAATACTGGTCTCCCAGGAGCCGCCCAAAGCACAAACTCTAAGAAAATACACTCTTCTTGTACTTAAGTCGGCATTGTACCTCTTGTATTCAATCCCGATGCAATTTCTGTGTTTCATGGTGAATGCGAACGTCCAAGGGATACAGTAAACCTGCACTGGTGCATTGGAATCTAATACTGGTCTCCCAGGAGCCGCTCAAACAGAAACTCTTGGACGATTTACTCTTCTTGTACCTAAGTCGGCATTGTCCTCTTTGTATTCAATCCCGATGCAATTTCTGTGTTTCATGGTTAATGTGACGGTCCAAGGGATACAGTAAACCTGCACAGATGCATCAGAATCTAATACTGGTCTCCCAGGAGCCGTTCAAAGTACAAACTCTTAGAAGAATCACTCTTCTTGTACTTAAGTCGGCATTGTGCCTTTTGTATTCAATCCCGATGCAATTTCTGTGTTTCATGGTCAATGTGAAGGTCCATGGGATACAGTATATCTGCACTGGTGCATCGGAATCTAATACTGGTCTCTCATGAGCCGCTCAAACCACAAACCCTTAGAAGATTCACTCTTCTTGTACTTGATTTGGCATTATGCCTATTCTATTCAATCACGATGCGATTTCTGTGTTTCATGGTAAATTTGAATGTTCAAGGGATATAGTAAACCTTCACTGGTGCATCGGAATCTAATACTGGTCTCCCAAGGAGCCGCTCAAAGCACAAACTCATAGAAGATTCACTCTTCATGTGTTTAAGTCGGGATTGTGCCTTTTGTATTCGATCGCGATGCAATTTCTGTGTTTCATGGTCAATCCGAAGGTCCAAGGGATATAGTTAACCTGCACTGGTGCATCGGAATCTAATACTAGTCTCCAAGGAGCTGCTCAAAGTACAAACTCTTAGAAGATTCACTCTTCTTGTACTTAAGTGGGCATTGTGCCTTTTACATTCAATCCCGATTCTATTTCTGAGCTTCATTAACACTGTGAAGGTCCGAGGGATACAGTAAACCTGCACAGGTGCATCGGAATCTAATACTGGTCTCCCAGGAGCCGCTCAAAGCTCAAAATCTTAGAAGATTCACTTTTCTTTTACTTAAGTAGCCAATGTGCCTTTTGTATTCATTCCCGATGCTATTTCTGTGTTTCATGGTCAATGTGAACGTCCAAGAGATACAGTAATCCTGCACTGGTGCATCGGAATCTAATACTGGTCTCCCAGGAGCCGCTCAAAACACAAACTCTTAGGAGATTCACTCTTCTTGTACTTAAGTCGGCATTGTCCACTTTGTATTCAATCCCGAAACAATTTCTGTGTTTCATTGTCAATGTGAAAGTCCAAGGGATACAGTAAACCTGCACTGGTGCATCGGAATCTAATACTGGTCTCCCAGGAGCCACTAAAAACACAAACTCTTAGGAGATTCACTCTTCTTGTACTTAAGTCGGCATTGTCCCCTTTGTATTCAATCCCGATGCAATTTCTGTGTTTCATTGTCAATGTGAAGGTCCAGTGGATACAGTAAACCCGCACTGGTGTATCGGAATCTAATACTGGTCTCCCACGAGCCACTCAAAGCACAAATTTTTAGAAACTTCACAATTCATGTACTTAAGTCCGCATTGTCCCTTTTCTATTCAATCCCGATGCAATTTCTGTCTTTCATGGTCAATGTGAAGGACCAAGGGATACAGTAAACCTGCACTGGTGCATCGGAATCTAATACTGGTCTCCCAAAGATCCGCTCAAAACACAAACTCTTAGAAGATTCACTCTTGCTGTGCTTTCGTCGGCATTGTGCCTTTTGTATTCAATTCTGATGCGATTTCTGTGTTTCATGGTCACGTTGAAGGTCCGTGGGACACAGTAAACCTGCACTTGTGCATCGGAATCTAATACCGGTCTCCCAGAAGCCGCTCGAAACACAAACTCTTAGAAGATTCACTGAGCTTGTACTTAAGTCGGCATTGTGCCTTTTGTATTCAATCCCGATGCAGTTTCTGTGTCTCATGGTCAATGTAAAACTCCAAGTGACACAGTAAACGTGCACTGGTACATCGAAATCTAATAGTGGTCTCCCAGGAGCCGCTCAAAGCAAAAACTCTCAGAAGATTCACTCATCTTGTACTTAAGTCGCCATTTTGCCTTTTGTATTCAATCCCGATGCAATTTCTGTGTTACATGGTCAATGTGAAGATCGAAGGGATACAGTAAACCTGCTCTGGTGCATCGGAATCTATTACTGGTCTCCCAGGAGCCGCTCAAAGCACAAACCCTTAGAAAATTCTTTCATCTTGTACTTAAGTCAGCTTTGTCCCTTTAGTATTCATTCCCGATGCAAATTCTGTGTTTCATGGTCAATGTGAATGTCCAAGAGATACAGTAAACCTGCACTGGTGCATCGGAATCTAATACTGGTCATCCAGGAGCAGCTCAAATCACAAACTCTTAGAAGATTAACAATTCTTGTACTTAAGTCGGCATTGTCCCTTTTGGTTTCTATCCCGATGCAATATCTGTCTTTCATGGTCAATGTGAAGGTCCAAGGGATACAGTAAACCAGCACTGGTGCATCGGAATCTAATACTGGTCTCCCAGGAGCCGCTCAAACCACAATATCTTAGAAGATTCACTCATCGTGTACTTAAGTCGCCATTGTGCCTTTTGTATTCAGTCCCAATGCAATTTCTGTGTTTCATGGTCAATGTGAAGGTCCAAGGGATACAGTAAACCTGCGCTGGTGCATCGGAATCTAATACTCGTCCCCCATGAGCCGTTCAAAACACTAACCCTTAGAAGATTCACACTTCTTGTACTTAAGACGGCAATGTGATCTTTGTAATCAATCCCGATGCAATTTCTATGTTTGATGGTTAATGTGAAGATCCAAGGAATACAGCAAATCTGCACTGGTGCATCGTAATCCCATACTGGTCTCCAAAGAGCCGCTCAAAGCACAAACTCTTAGAAGATTCAATATTCTTGTACTTAAGTCGTCATTGTGCCTTTTGTATTCAATCACGATGCAATTTCTGTGTTTAATGGCCAATGTGAAGGTCCAAGGGATACAGTAATCCTGCACTGGTGCATCGGAGTCAAATACTGGTCTCCCAGGAGCCGCCCAAAGCACAAACTCTAAGAAAATACACTCTTCTTGTACTTAAGTCGGCATTGTACCTCTTGTATTCAATCCCGATGCAATTTCTGTGTTTCATGGTCAATGCGAACGTCCAAGGGATACAGTAAACCTGCACTGGTGCATTGGAATCTAATACTGGTCTCCCAGGAGCCGCTCAAACAGAAACTCTTGGACGATTTACTCTTCTTGTACCTAAGTCGGCATTGTCCTCTTTGTATTCAATCCCGATGCAATTTCTGTGTTTCATGGTTAATGTGACGGTCCAAGGGATACAGTAAACCTGCACAGATGCATCAGAATCTAATACTGGTCTCCCAGGAGCCGTTCAAAGTACAAACTCTTAGAAGAATCACTCTTCTTGTACTTAAGTCGGCATTGTGCCTTTTGTATTCAATCCCGATGCAATTTCTGTGTTTCATGGTCAATGTGAAGGTCCATTGGATACAGTATATCTGCACTGGTGCATCGGAATCTAATACTGGTCTCTCATGAGCCGCTCAAACCACAAACCCTTAGAAGATTCACTCTTCTTGTACTTGATTTGGCATTATGCCTATTCTATTCAATCACGATGCGATTTCTGTGTTTCATGGTAAATTTGAAGGTTCAAGGGATATAGTAAACCTGCACTGGTGCATCGGAATCTAATACTGGTCTCCCAAGGAGCCGGTCAAAGCAGAAACTCATAGAAGATTCACTCTTCATGTGTTTAAGTCGGGATTGTGCCTTTTGTATTCGATCGCGATGCAATTTCTGTGTTTCATGGTCAATCCGAAGGTCCAAGGGATATAGTTAACCTGCACTGGTGCATCAGAATCTAATACTAGTCTACAAGGAGCTGCTCAAAGTACAAACTCTTAGAAGATTCACTCTTCTTGTACTTAAGTGGGCATTGTGCCTTTTACATTCAATCCCGATTCTATTTCTGAGCTTCATTAACACTGTGAAGGTCCGAGGGATACAGTAAACCTGCACAGGTGCATCGGAATCTAATACTGGTCTCCCAGGAGCCGCTCAAAGCTCAAAATCTTAGAAGATTCACTTTTCTTGTACTTAAGTAGCCAATGTGCCTTTTGTATTCATTCCCGATGCTATTTCTGTGTTTCATGGTCAATGTGAACGTCCAAGAGATACAGTAATCCTGCACTGGTGCATCGGAATCTAATACTGGTCTCCCAGGAGCCGCTCAAAACACAAACTCTTAGGAGATTCACTCTTCTTGTACTTAAGTCGGCATTGTCCACTTTGTATTCAATCCCGAAACAATTTCTGTGTTTCATTGTCAATGTGAAAGTCCAAGGGATACAGTAAACCTGCACTGGTGCATCGGAATCTAATACTGGTCTCCCAGGAGCCACTAAAAACACAAACTCTTAGGAGATTCACTCTTCTTGTACTTAAGTCGGCATTGTCCCCTTTGTATTCAATCCCGATGCAATTTCTGTGTTTCATTGTCAATGTGAAGTCCAAGGGATACAATGAACCTGCACTGGTGCATCGGAAACTAACACTGGTCTCCGAGGAGCCGCTAAATGCACAAACTCTTAGAAGATTCACTCTTCTTGATCTTATGTCGGCATTGTCCCTTTTGTATTCAATCCCGATGCAATTTCTGTGTTTCATGGTCAATGTGATGTTCAAAGTGATACAATTAACCTGCACTGGTGCATCGGAATCTAAAACCAGACTCCCAGGAGCCGCTCAAAGCACAAACTCTTGGAAGATACACTCTACTTGAACTTAAGTCGGCATTGCCTTTTTGATTTCAATCCTGAGGCAATCTCAGTGTTTCATGGTCAATGTGAGGGTCCAAGGGATACAGTGAACTTGCACTGGTGCATCGGAATCTAATACTGGTCTCCCAGGAGCCGCTCAAAGCACAAACTCTTAGAAGATTCACTCATCTTGTTCTTAAGTCGGCATTGTCCCAATTGTATTCAATCCCGATGCAGTTTCTGTGTTTCATGGTCAATGTGAAGGTCCTAGGGATACAGTAAAACTGCACAGGTCATCGGAATCTAATACTGGTCTCCCAGGAGCCGCCCAAAGCGCAAAATGTTAGAAGATTCACTTTTCTTGTACTTAAGTAGGCATTGTGCCTTTTATATTCAATCCCAATGCAATTTCTGTGTTTCATGGTCAATGTGAACTTCCAAGGGATACAGTAAACCTGCACTGGTGCATCGGAATCAAGTACTGGTCTCCCAGGGGCCACTCGAATCACAAACTCATAGACGATTCACTCTTCTTGTACTTAAGTCGGCATTGTTCCTCTTGTATTCAATCCCGATGCAATTTCTGTGTTTCATGATCAATGTGAAGGTCCAAGAGATACAGTAAACGTGCACTGGTGCATTCGAATCTAATACTGGTCTCCCAGGAGCCACTAAAATCACAAACTCTTAGAAGATTCACTCTTCTTGTACTTAAGACGGCATTGAGAAGCTTGTATTCAATCCCGATGCAATTTCTATGTTTCATGGTTAATGTGAAGACCTAAGGAATACAGTAAACCTTCACTGGTGCATTAGAATCTAATACTGGTCTCCCAGGAGCCGCTCAACGCACAAAGACTTGGAAGATTCACTCTTCTTGTACTTATGTCGGCATTGTCCTTTTTGTATTCTATTCCGATGCAATTTCTGTGTTTCATGGTCAATTTGAAGGTCCAAGTGATACAGTAATCCTGCACTGGTGCAACGGAAACTAATAATGGTCTCCCCGGAGCCGCTCAAAGCACAAATTGTTAGTAGATTCACTCTTCTTGTACTTAGGTCGGCATTGCCCCTTTTGTATTCAATCCCGATGTAAACTCTGTGTTTCATGGTCAATGTGAAGGTGAAATAATACATTAACGTGCACTGGTGCCTCGTAATCTAATAAAGGTCAACCAGGAGCCGCTCAAACCACAATCTCGTAGAAGATTCACTCTTCTTGTGCTTAAGTTGGCATTGTCCCTTTTGTATTCAATCGCGATGCAATTTCTGTGTTTCATGGTCAATGTGAAGGTCCAACGGATACAATAAATCAGCACTGGTGCATCGGAATGTAATACTGGCCTCCCAGGAGTCGCTCAAAGCACAAACTCTTAGAAAATTAACTCTTCATGTACTTAGGTCGGAATTGTGCACTTTGTATTCAATCCAAATGCAATTTCTGTGATTCATGGTCAATGTGAAGGTCCAAGTGATACAGTAGACCTGCACTGGTGCTTCGGAATCTCTTACTGGTCTCCCAGAAGCTGCTCAAAGCACAAACTATTAGAGGATTCACTCTTCCTGTACTTAAGTCTGCATTGTGCCTTTTGTATTCATTCCCGATGAAATATCTGAGTTTCATGGTCAATGAGAAGGTCCTAGGGATACACTAAACCAGCGCTGGTGCATCGGAATCAAATACTGATCTCCCAGGAGCCGGTCAAATCACAACCTCATAGAAGATTCACTCTTCTTGTACTTAAGTCCGCATTGTGTCTTTTGTATACAATCCCGATGCAATTTCTGTAAATCATGGTCAATGCGAAGGTCCAAGGGATACGGTAAACCGGCACTGGTGCCTCCGAATCTAATACTGGTTTCCCAGGAGCCGCCCAAACCACAAACTCTTAGAAGATTCACTCTTCTTGTACTTAAGTTGGCACTGTCCCTTTTGTATTCAATCCCGATGAAGTTTCTGTTTTTCATGGTCAATGTGAAGGTCCAAGGGATACACTAAACCTGCACTGGTGCCTCGTAATCTAATACAGGTCTCCCAGGAGCCGGTCAAACCACAAACTCGGTGAAGGTTCACTCTTCTTGTACTTTAGTTGGCATTGTGCATCTTGCATTCAATCCCGATGCAATTTCTGTGTTTCACGGTCAATGTGAAGGTCCTAGGGATACAGTAAAACTGCACAGGTGCATCGGAATCTAATACTGGTTACCCAGGAGCCGCTCAAAGCACAAGATCTTAGAAGATTCACTCATCTTGTACTTAAGTCGGCATTGTCCCCTTTGTATTCAATCCCCATTCAATTTCTGTGTTTCATGGTCAATGTGAAGGACCAAGGGATACAGTAAACCTTCACTGGTGCATCAGAATCTAATACTGGTCTCCCAGGAGCCGCTCAATGCACAAAGACTTGGAAAATTCAGTCCTCTTGTACTTAAGACGGCATTATGAAGTTTGTATTCAATCCCGATGCAATTTCTGTGTTTCATGGTCATTGTGAAGGTCCAAAGAGATACAGTAAAGCTGCACTGGTGCATCGGAATCTAATACTGGTCTCCCAGGAGCCGCTCAATGCACAAACTCTTAGGATATTCACTCTTCTTGTATTAATGTCGGCATTGACCCTTTTGTATTTAATCCCGATGCAATTTCTGTGTTTCATGGTCAATTTGAAGGTCCAAGTGATACAGTTATCCTGCACTGGTGCAACGGAAACTAATACTGCTTTCTCAGGAGCCGCTCAAAGCACAAATTGTTTGTAGATTCACTCTTCTTGTACTTAAGTCGGCATTGCCCCTTGTGTATTCAATCCCGATGTAAACTCTGTGTTTCATGGCCAATGTGAAGGTCAAAGGGATACAGTAAACGTGCACAGGTGACTCGTAATCTATTAAAGGTCAACCAGGAGCCGCTCAAACCACAATCTCGTAGAAGATTCACTCTTCTTGTGCTTAAGTTGGCATTGTCCCTTTGGTATTCAATCCAGATGCAATTTCTGTATTTCATGTTCAATGTGAAGGTCCAACGGATACAATACACCTGCACTGGTGAATCGGAATCTAATACTGGCCTCCCAGGAGCCGCTCAAAGCACAAACTCTTAGAAGATTAACTCTTCATGTACTTAGGTCGGCAGTGTGCATTTTGTATTCAATCCAAATGCAATTTCTGTGATTCATGGTCAATGTGAAGGTCCAAGTGATACAATAAATCTGCTGTGGTGCATCGGAATCAAATACTGGTCTCCAAGGAGCCTCTCAAATGTCAAATTCTTAGAAGATACCATCTTCTTGTAGTTAAGTCGGCATTGTGCATTTGGTACCCAATCCCGATGTAATTTCTGTGTTTCATGGTCAATGTGAAGATCCAAGGGTTACAGTAAACCTGCACTAGTGCATCAGAATCTAATACTGGTCTCCCAGGAGCCGCTCAAAGCACAAACTCTTAGGAGATTCACTCTTCTTGTACTTAAGGCGGCGTTGTGCCTTTTGCATTCAGTTCCGATGCAATTTCTATGTTTCATGGTCAATGTGAAGGTCCAAGCAATTCAGTGAACCTGCGCTGGTGCATCGGAATCTCATACTGGTCTCCCAGGAGCCACTCAATGCACAAACTCGTAGAGGATTCATTCTTCCTGTACTTAAGTCGGCATTGTGCTTTTGTTTTCATTCCCGATGTAATATCTGATTTTCATGGTCGATGAGAAGGTCCAAGGGGTACACTAAAGCTGCACTGGTGCATCGGAATCAAATACTGATCTCCCAAGAGCCGCTCAAATCACAAACTCATAGAACATTCACTCTTCTTGTACTTAAGTCGGCATTGAGCGTTTTGTATTCAATCCCGATGCAATTTCTATGTATCATGGTCAATGTGAAGGTCCAAGGGATACGGTAAACCAGCACTGGTGCGTCCGAATCAAATACTGGTCTCCCAGGAGCCGCCCACACCACACACTCTTATTAGATTCACTCTTCTTGTACTTAAGTTGGCACTGTCCCTTTTGTATTCAATCCCGACGCTGTTTCTGTGTTTCATGGTCAATGTGAAGGTCCAAGGGATACAGTAAACTTGCATTGGTGCCTCGTAATCTAATACAGGTCTCCAAGGAGCCGCTCAAACCACAAACTCATAGAAGATTCACTTTTCTTGTACTTGAGTAGGCATTGTGCTTTTTGTATTCAATCCCAATGCAATTTCTGTGTTTCATGGTCAATGTGATGTTCCAAGCGATAGAGTAAACCTGCACTGGAGCATCGGAATCTAATACTGGCCTACGAGGAGCCGCTAAAGCACAAACTCTTACGCCGCTTTCACACTATACGGTTTTGACCGTACGGCAAAAAGCCGTACGAGTTTTAGCCGTGCCTGTGTTGCTTTCACATTACACGGCTTTTTGACGTGACCAGTTGTTGGTGTCTATTCAGTTTGCTTAATGTGTGTATCAAGATGAACCGTAAACGAGTTGTTGCTTTGTGGTTGCTTCATCGTCGCCGCAAAAGAAAAGGTCGTCTTTTGTGGGTACACCCCATTAACCAGAGAAGAGACGAAGTGGGTTTATTTTATACACTCTTTGAAGATTTGAGGAACGACGGAAATAAATTCTTTAACTATTTCCGAATGTCTATTACCTCGTTTGACGAATTACATAGAAAACTAAAGGATGTGTTACAACGACAAAACACACAATTCCGCAATTGCATCCAACCTGTTCAAATGCTGGCTATCACGTTAAGGTAATTTAATACATAAAAACTAGTTCTGTTTATTTACTTATTTATTTGTGTTTTACATTTTTATTACGCTCAGATTATGAAGTAGAAAAGTCAATATCAATATCAGCAGTTGAAACCAAAGAGTTTGTAGCAGGACTGACTGTACTGTCACTTTGTGGCGACAGGCTCTCTGCAAAAACGTTGTAGAACTGCGTTGTTGATGGTGGGCCTTCATGGCTACTTGTGGAAGGCGAAGGGTATGGTGGTGGCACTTTATTAATTCGTTGATAAGAACTGCGACCTTGAGAAGTCTGTAATGGTTGTTCGAGAAAAGTAGTTGGGTTTGGTGCAGCTGGAGGAGGACGAATCTGATGCGTATGGTAAGAGGATATTGGAGCAGCATTTTCCATAGGTGAATAAGAATAAGCTTGAAATCTATTATTATAGGGCATGGGAGGTGTGTAATGGGTAAATGGAGGAGGTTGAGCTGTCAATATATTTCTCCTTTCATATATATTTTCTATAACTTTGAGGACTCCCATCTGAAACTGAAGATAATCCTGTTCATCAAATTTTTCCAGATGAGGCTTCAGACTAAGTAAAAATGACATTTTGCTGCAAGGTTTGTCTTCTTCCAGAGCTCGTAATATTTTCATTTCGATTGCATCAGGTTTTCTATGTTTTCTGTTTGTATGGCACTCGCTTTTGGATGTTTGTTGTGTGGGTGCTGTATCAAATGGCCCAGAAACATTCTCAGTATTTTCGACGGAGCCCTGCGTTTCTATATCTTCTTCCAGTCTGGCGGTGCGTTCCGATTGAAAACTGTCCTCCGTCTCTCGAGCATCATACAGCTTTTTTAGAAACTGCAGCTGATCAGAATATACATACTTTTTCATTTTCTTTGCTGCTGAGCCACTTTTTTTCGCAGCTTGAATTTTTATGTTTGACTTCACAAAGGAGTCTCGTAGATTGGTCCACCTCCGTATTACTTCTATACCTACATCAAAAGAAAACAAAACTGTATGAAAACATTTTAATTTTGTATAGAAAAAAGCAAAACTGTAACAAAAAATGTCCACTGCAAACTAAATGTCACTGATTTTTTTTCGTTTTGTTCAGGTATCTGGCAAGCGGTTGTTCCTTCACTGACTTACATTTCCAGTACAGAATTGGGATTTCTACAGCAAGTAAAGTGGTTAATGATGTATGCACAGCAATTTGGTCATCACTGCGGGAAGAATGTATACAAAGACCGACCAAAGAGGTATGGGAATCAATAGCGGCTGGATTTGAACGTACTGCTAATTTCCCCCACTGCTTAGGAGCGGTGGATGGAAAACATATCCGTCTTACTGCCCCATTTAATAGCGGATCAATGTACTTCAATTACAAAGAATACTTTTCTGTGGTTCTGATGGCTGTAGCGGATTCCAACTACAGGTTCATTTATGTCGACGTAGGAAGTTATGGCAAAGACTGTGACTCTTCAGTGTTCAGACGGTCCAGTTTATGGAAGTCAATAGAAAGTAATTCCCTGGAATTTCCAGACGTCCAATGTCTGCCTGGTACGGAAGGTCCAAAAGTACCCTACTTCTTCGTGGGAGACGCAGCATTTGGCCTACACACGCATTTGCTCCGGCCTTTTGGGGGAACAAACTTGACAGTTGAGAAACGTGTATTTAATTACCGTTTGTGCAGAGCAAGGAGGTATGTGGAATGTGCTTTTGGCATCCTCACCAATAAGTGGCGGTTGTTTCACCGACCTTTAAATGTTCATCCAGATTTTGCAGTAAAAATGGTTAAAGCTTGCATTGTTTTACACAATTTTGTACGTCAGAGAGATGGATTTATAATTGAAGACACCACATCCTTCACTGGTTTGGAAGACTTAGCCCAAGATGCCAACATAAGAGGAGGACTGACAGCCAACGCCATAAGGAACACTCTTTGTAAATATTTTATGACAAATGCTGGAAGCGTGTCATGGCAGATGTCAAAGATATAAATTAACAAGCCTTTTCCTTTTTGTAGATTGTTTGTGAAAGCCTGCGACTGTATAGTAAATAGTTTTCTTTATAAATAAATTACTGCTACCACTCACGTTTTTAATCGTTTTGTTTATATTTTGTACGACGCGTTTCGGGAAATAATTCCGATCTTCAAGTGCGTTTTTTTCTCTAAGTTTTCATTATGTGTAGTGTTTTTTTATTTGTGAGGTCTTGTGCGTGTTTCTCTTATAAATTACAGTAAAGAAAACAGAATGCAAGACCTGACACATAAAAAGACACCACACATGATGAAAACTTAGAGAAAAACGCACTTAAGGATGGGAATTATTTCCCGAAACGCGTCGTGCAAAATATAAACAAAACAAAAAAAACGTGACTGGTAGCAGTAATTTACTTATAAACAAACGATTTACTTTTAGAATAAAATTTATAACGTTAAATAAAAACTGTTTAAAACGTATTAAATGTAATATTAATATATTAAATAAATACTTACCAAACGCATTTTTATCTTTGTCTTCCATCTCATCAAAATCTTGCTTCAGTGCTACGCAAACTTCCCGCCAAGCATTCTTTGTAGCAATACGATCTCTATACGCATCTAGAGTTTTGTCCCACAGAACAGGTCTTACTTCCACCAAGGTTATCAAAAGTTCAGTATCAATTTCATCCATTCTTCTACACTTTTCAGTAAACAAGAATAAACACAAATGAATAAAACGACACTACAACGAACTAGTCGACGCCGTACGGCTCAAAACCGTCCAGTGTGAAAGCATGCACTTAGTCACGTAGGCCACTGTTGTCGAACTTGCCGTACGGCGACCGTCTGTTGTAGTGGCAAGACACGGCTGCAGCACGGCACGGCAGCGGCATTTTGCCGTCGCCGTATAATGTGAAAGGCGCCATACATTTCTTCACACCTACAGCCGTACGGCTTTTTGCCGTACGGTCAAAACCGTATAGTGTGAAAGCGGCGTTAGAGGATTCACTCTTCTTGCACTTTAGTCGGCATTGTCCCCTTTTTATTCAATCCCGATGCAATTTTTTTGTTTCATTGTCAATGTCAATGACCAAGGGATACAGTAAACCTGCACTGGTGCATCGGAATCTAATACTGGTCTCCCAGGAGCCGCTCAAAGCACAAACTCTTAGAAGATTCACTCTTCTTGAACTTATGACGGCATTGTGATGTTTGTATTCAATCCCGATGCAATTTCTTTGTTTCATAGTTAATTTGAATATCCAAGGAATACAGTAAACCTGAACTGGTGCATCGGAATCTAACACTGGTCTCCGAGGAGCCGCTAAAAGCACAAACTCTCAGAGGATTCACTCTTCTTGTACTTAAGTCGGCATTTTCCATTTTGTACTCAATCCCGATGCATTCTCTGCGTTCATGGTCAATTTGAAGGTCCAGGTGATACAGTAATCCTGCACTGGTGCATCGGAATCTAATACTGGTCTCCCAGGAGCCGCTCAAAGCACTAACTCTTAGAAGTTTCACTCCTCTTGTACTTAAGTCGGCATTGTGTGTTTTGTATTGAATTCCAATGCAATTTCTGTGTTTCATGGTCAATGTGAAGGTGTGAGGGATACAGTAAACCTCCACTGGTGCCTCGTAATCTAATACAGGTCTCCCAGGAGCCGCTCGAAGCACAAACTCGTAGAAGACTCACACTTCTTGTACTTAAGTTGGCATTGTGCATTTTGCATTCAATCCCGATGAAATTTCTGTGTTTCATGGTCAATGTGAAGGTCCACGGGATACAGTAAACCTGCTCTGGTGCATCGGAATCTATTACTGGTCTTCCAGGAGCCACTCAAAGCACAAACTCGTAGAAGGTTCACTCATCTTGTACTTAAGTCGGCATTGTGCCAATTGTATTCAATCCCGATGCAATATCTGTGTTTCATGGTCAATGTGATGTTCCAAGCGATAGGGTAAACCTGCACTGGAGCATCGGAATCTAATACTGGCCTACCAGGAGGCGCTAAAGCACAAATTCTTAGAGGATTCCCTCTTCTTGCACTTTAGTCGGCATTGTCCCCTTTTTATTCAATCCCGATGCAATTTTTTTGTTTCATTGTCAATGTCAATGACCAAGGGATACAGTAAACCTGCACTGCTGCATCGGAATCTAATGCTGGTCTCCCAGGAGCCGCTCAAAGCACAAACTCTTAGAAGATTCACTCTTCTTGAACTTATGACGGCATTGTGATGTTTGTATTCAATCCCGATGCAATTTCTATGTTTCATAGTTAATTTGAATATCCAAGGAATACAGTAAACCTGAACTGGTGCATCGGAATCTAACACTGGTCTCCAAGGAGCCGCTAAAAGCATAAACTCTCAGAGGATTCACTCTTCTTGTACTTAAGTTGGCATTTTCCATTTTGTACTCAATCCCGATGCATTCTCTGCGTTCATGGTCAATTTGAAGGTCCAGGTGATACAGTAATCCTGCACTGGTGCATCGGAATCTAATACTGGTCTCCCAGGAGCCGCTCAAAGCACAAACTCTTAGAAGTTTCACTCCTCTTGTACTTAAGTCGGCATTGTGTGTTTTGTATTGAATCCCAATGCAATTTCTGTGTTTCATGGTCAATGTGAAGGTGTGAGGGATACAGTAAACCTCCACTGGTGCCTCGTAATCTAATACAGGTCTCCCAGGAGCCGCTCGAAGCACAAACTCGTAGAAGACTCACACTTCTTGTACTTAAGTCGGCATTGTCCCTCTTGTATTGAATCCCAATGCAATTTCTGTGTTTCATGGTCAATGTGAAGGTCCAAGTGTTACAGTAAACGTGCACTGCTGCATTGGAATCTAATACTGCTCTCCCAGGAGCCGCTCAAACACAAGCACTTGGAAGATTCCATCTTCTTGTACCTATGTCGGCATTGTCCCCTTTGTATTCAATCCCAATGCAATTTCTGTGTTTCATTGTCAATGTGAAGGTCCAAGGGATACAGTAAAAAAGCATTGGTGCAACGGAATCTAATACTGGTCTCCCAGGGGCTGCGAAAGCACAAACTCTTAGAAGATTCACTCTTCTTGTATTTAAGTCGCCATTGTCCCCTTTGTATTCAATCCCGATGCAATTTCTGTGTTTCATTGTCAATGTGAAGGTCCAAGGGATACAGTAAACCAGCACTGGTGCATCGGAATTTAAAACTGGTCTCCAGGGAGCTGCTCAAAGCACAAACTCTTAGAAGATTCACTCTTCTGGTAATTAAGCCGGCATTGTCCCTTTTTATTCAATCCCAATGCAATTTCTGTGTTTCATGGTCAATGTGAAGGTCCAAGGGATACCGTAAACTTTCACTGGTGCATCGGAATCTAATACTGGTCTCCCAGGAGCCGCCCAAAGCACAAAATCTTAGAAGATTCACTCTTCTTGTACTTAAGCCGGCATTGTGATGTTTGTATTCAATCCCGATGCAATTTCTTTGTTTCATGTTTAATGTGAAGATCCAAGAAATACAGTAAACCTGCACTGGTGCATCGTAATCTCACACTGGTCTCCCAGGAGCCGCTCAAAGCACAAACTCGTTGAGGATTCACTCGTTTTGTACTTAAGGGGGCATTGTCCCGTTTGTATTCATTCCCGGTGCAATTTCTGTGTTTCATGGTCACGTTGAATGTCCAAGGGATACATTAAAACTGCACTGTTGTATCGGCAACCAATACTGGTCTCCGAGGAGCCGCTCAAAGCACAAATTCTTAGAAGATTAATCCACATGGACTGAAGTCGGCATTGTGCCTTTTGTATTCAATCCCGATGCGATTTCTCCGTTTCATGGTCAATGTGGAGGTCCAAGGGATACAGTAAACGTGCACTGGTACATCGGAATCTAATACTGGTCTCCCAGGAGGCGCTCAAAGCACGAACTCTTAGAAAAATCAGTCTTCTTGTACTTAAGTCGGCATTGTACATTGTATACCCCATCCCGATGTAATTTCTGTGTTTCATGGTCAATGTGAAGGTCCAAGGGTTACAATAAACCTGCAGTAGTGCATCAGAATCTAATACTGGTCTCTCAGGAGCCGCTCAAAGCACAAACTCTTAGGAGATTCACACTTCTTGTACTTATGGCGGCATTGTGCCTTTTGTATTCAATCCCGATGCAATTTCTATGTTTCATGGTCAATGTGAAGGTCCAAGGAATACAGTGAACCAGCACTGGTGCATCGGAATCTCATACTGGTCTCCCTGGAGCCGCTCAAAGCACAAATTCGTAGAGGATTCACTCCTCCTGTACTTAAGTCGACATTGTGCTTTTTGTATTCATTCCCGATGCATTATCTGAGTTTCATGGTCAATGAGAAGTTCCAAGGAATACACTAAACATGCACTGGTGCATCGGAAACTGATACAGATCTCCCAGGGGCCGCTCAAATCACAAACTCATAGAAGATTCACTCTTCTTGTACTTACGTCGGCATTGTGCCTTTTGTATTCAATCCCGAAGCATTTTCTGTGTATCATGCTCAATGTGAAGGTCCAAGGGATACGGCCAACCTGCACTGGTACATCGGAATCTAATACTGAACTCACAGGAGCCGCTCAAACCACAAACTCTTATAAAATTGACTCTTCCTGTACTTAAGGCGGCAGTGTCCCTTTTGTATTCAATCACGATGCAATTTCTGTTTTTCATGGTCAATGTGAGGGTCCACGGGATACACTAATCCTGCACTGGCGCATCGGAATCTAATACTGGCCTCCCAGAAGCCGCTCAAAGCACAAACTCTTGGAAGATTCACTCTTCATCTACTTAAGTCGGCATTGTGCCTTTTGGATTCAATCCCGATGCAATTTCTGCGATTCATGGTCATTGTGAAGGACCAAGGGATACAGAAAACTTGCACTGGTACATCGGATTCTAATACTGAACTCACAGGAGCCGCTCAAACCACAAACTCTTAGAAAACTCAGTCTTCTTGTACTTAAATCGGCATTGTCCATTTTGCATTCAATCCTGATGCAATAACTGTGTTTCATGAACAATGAGAAGGTAATAGGGATACAGTAAAACTGCACTGGCACATCGGAATCTAATACTGGCCTCCCAGGAGCCGCTCAAAACACAAAATCTTAGAAGATTCACTCTTCATGTACTTAGGTCGGCATTGTGCCATTTGAATTCAATCCCGATGCAATTCCTGTGTTTCATGGTCAGAGTGAAGGTCCAAAGAGATACAGTAAACCTGCACTGGTGCATCGGAATCTAACACTGGTCTCCCAAGGAGCCGCTGAAAGCACAAACTCTTAGAAGGTTCACTCTTCTTGTACTTAATTTGGCATTGTGCCTTTTGCATTCAATCCCGATGCAATTTCTGTGTTACATGGTCAACGTGAAGGTCCAAGGTATACGGTAAACCTGCACTGGATCCCCGGAGTCTAATACTGGTCTTCTAGGAGCCGCTCAAAGCACAATTTCTTAGAAGATTCACTCTTCTTGTACTTAAGTGCGCTTTGTCGCTTTTGTATTCAATGCCGATGCAATTTCTGTGCCCCATGGTCAATGTGATATTCCAAAGGATACAGTAAACCTGCACTGGTGCATCGAAATCTAATACTGGTCTCCCAGGAGCCGCTCAAAGCACAAACTCGTAAAGGATTCACTCTTCTTTTACTTAAGTCGGCATTGTCCCGTTTGTATTCATTCCCGATGCAATGTCTGTGTTTCATGGTCAATGTGAAGGTCCAAAGAGATACAGTAAACCTGCACTGGTTAATCGGAATCTAACACTGGTCTCCCAAGGAGCCGCTGAAAGCACAAACTCTTAGAAGGTTCACTCTTCTTGTACTTAATTTGGCATTGTGCCTTTTGCATTCAATCCCGATGCAATTTCTGTGTTACATGGTCAACGTGAAGGTGCAAGGTATACGGTAAACCTGCACTGGTTCCTCAGAATCTAATACTGGTCTTCTAGGAGCTGCTCAAAGCACAATCTCTTAGAAGATTCACTCTTCTTGTACTTAAGTCGGCTTTGTCGTTTTTGTATACAATGCCGATGCAATTTCTGTGCTTCATGGTCAATTTGAAATTCCAAGGGATACAGTAAACCTGCACTGGTGCATCGGAATCTAATACTGGTCTCCCAAGGAGCCGCTGAAAGCACAAACTCTTAGAAGATTCACTCTTCTTGTACTTATTTCGGCATTGTGCCTTTTGTATTCGATCTCGATGCAATTTCTGTGTTTGATGGTCACATTGAACGTCCAAGGGATACAGTAAACCTGCGCTAGTGCATCGGAATCTAATACTGGTCTCCCAGGAACCGCTGAAAGCACAAATTCTTAGAAGATTCACTCTTCTTGTACTTTAGTCGGCATTGTGCCTTTTAATTCAATCCCGATGCAGTTTCTGCGTTTCATTGTCAATGTGAAGGTCCAAGGGATACAGAAAACGTGCACTGGTACATCGGAATCTAATACTGAACTTCCAGGAGCCGCTCAAACCACAAACTCTTAGAAAATTCACTATTCTTGTACTTAAGTCGGCATTGTCCCTTTTGTATTCCATCCCGATGCAATATCTGTGTTTCATGGACAATTTGAAGGTCCAAGGGATACAGTAAACCAGCACTGGTGCCTCGTAATCTAATACAGGTCTCCGAGGAGCCGCTCGAACCACAAACTCATAGAAGATTCACTTTTCTTGTACTTAAGTAGGCATTGTGCCTTTTGAATTGAATCCCAATGCAGTTTCTGTGTTTCATGGTCAATGTGATGTTCCAAGCGATAGAATAAACCTGCACTGGTGCATCGGAATCAAATACTGGTCTCCCAGGAGCCGCTCAAATCACAAACTCATAGACGATTCACTCTTCTTGTACTTAAGTCGGCATTGTCCCTCTTGTATTCAATCCCGATGCAATTTCTGTGTTTCATGATCAATGTGAAGGTCCAAGAGATACAGCAAACGTGCACTGGTGCATTCGAATCTAATACTGGTCTCCCAGGAGCCACTAAAATCACAAACTCTTAGAAGATTCACTCTTCTTGTACTTAAGACGGCATTGAGAAGCTTGTATTCAATCCCGATGCAATTTCTATGTTTCATGGTTAATGTGAAGACCTAAGGAATACAGTAAACCAGCTCTGGTGCATCGGAATGTAACACTGGTCTCCGAGGAGCCGCTAAATGCACAAACTCTTAGAAGATTCACCTTTCTTGTACTTATGTCGGCATTGTCCCTTTTGTATTTAATCCCGATGCAATTTGTGTGTTTCATGGTCAATGTGATGTTCCAAGTGATACAGTAAACCTGCTCCGGTGCATCGGAATCTAAAACCGGTCTCCCAGGAGCCGCTCAAAGCACAAACTCTTAGAACATACACTTTGCATGAACTTAACTCGGCATTGCCTCTTTTGATTTCAATCCTGAGGGAATCTCTGTCTTTCATGGTCAATGTGAGGGTCCAAGGGATACAGTGAACTGGCACTAGTGCATCGGATTCTAATACTGGTATCCCAGGAGCCACTCAAAGCACAAACTCTTAGAAGTTTCACTCATCTTGTTCTTAAGGCGGCATTGTCCAAATTGTATTCAATCCCGATGCAATTTCTGTGTTTCATGGTCAATGTGAATGTCCTAGGGATACAGTAAAAATGCACAGGTGCATCGGAATCTAATACTGGTCTCCCAGGAGCCACTCAAAACACAAAATCTTAGAAGATTGCCTTTTCTTGTACTTTAGTAGGCATTGTGCCTGTTGTGTTCAATCCCAATGCAATTTCTGTGTCTCATGGTCAATGTGAAGGTCCAAGGGATACAGTAAACCTGCACAGGTGCATTGGAATCAAATACTGGTCTCCCAGGAGCCGCTCAAATCACAAACTCATAGAAGATTCACACTTCTTGTACGTAAGTCGGCATTGTCCCTCTTGTATTCAATCCCGATGAAATTTCTGTGTTTCATGGTCAATGCGAAGGACCAAGGGATACAGTAAGCCTTCACTGGTGCATTAGAATCTAATACTGGTCTCCCAGGAGCCGCTCAACGGACAAAGACTTAGAAGATTCACTCTTCTTGTGCTTAAGTTGGCATTGTCCCTTTTGTATTCAATCCCGATGCAATTTCTGTGTTTCATGGTCAATGTGAAGGTCCAACGGATACAATAAATCTGCACTGGTGCATCGGAATCTAATACTGGCCTCCCAGGAGCCGCTCAAAACACAAACTATTAGAAGATTAACTCTTCATTTACTTAGGTCGGAATTGTGCACTTTGTATTCAATCCAAATGCAATTTCTGTGATTCATGGTCAATGTGAAGGTCCAAGTGATACTGTAAACCTGCAGTGGTGCTTCGGAATCTCTTACTGGTCTCCACAGGAGCCGCTCATAGCACAAACTATTAGAGGATTCACTCTTCCTGTACTTAAGTCTGCATTGAGCCTTTTGTATTCATTCCCGATGAAATATCTGAGTTTCATGGTCAATGAGAAGGTCCTAGGGATACACTAAACCTGCACTGGTGCATCGGAATCAAATACTGATCTCCCAGGAGCCGGTCAAATCAGAACCTCATAGAAGATTCACTCTTCTTGTACTTAAGGTCGCATTGTGTCTTTTGTATACAATCCCGATGCAATTTCTGTAAATCATGGTCAATGCGAAGGTCCAAGGGATACGGTAAACAGGCACTGGTGCCTCCGAATCTAATACTGGTCTCCCAGGAGCCGCCCAAACCACAAACTCTTAGAAGATTCACTCTTCTTGTACTTAAGTTGGCACTGTCCCTTTTGTATTCAATCCCAATGCAGTTTCTGTTTTTCATGGTCAATGTGAAGGTCCAAGGGATACAGTAAACCTGCACTGGTGCCTCGTAATCTAATACAGGTCTCCCAGGAGCCGGTCAAACCACAAACTCGGAGAAGGTTCACTCTTCTTGTACTTTAGTTGGCATTGTGCATCTTGCATTCAATCCCGATGCAATTTCTGTGTTTCATGGTCAATGTGAAGGTCCTAAGGATACAGTAAAACTGCACAGGTGCATCGGAATCTAATACTGGTCTCCCAGGAGCCGCTCAAGGCACAAAATCTTAAAAGATTCCCTTTTCGTGTACTTCAGGAGGCATTGTGCCTTTTGTATTCGACCCCAATGCAATATCTGTGTTTCATGGTCAATGTGAAGGTCCAAGGGATACAGTAAACCTGCACTTGTGCATCGGAATCAAATACTGGTCTCCCAGGAGCCGCTCAAATCACAAACTCATAGAAGATTCACTCTTCTTGTACTAATGTCGGCATTGTCCCTTTTGTATTCAATCCCGATGCAATTTCTGTGTTTCATGGTCAATTTGAAGGTCCAAGTGATACAGTTATCCTGCACTGGTGCAACGGAAACTAATACTGCTCTCTCAGGAGCCGCTCAAAGCACAAATTGTTTGTAGATTCACTCTTCTTGTACTTAAGTCGGCTTTGCCCCTTTTGTATTCAATCCCGATGTAAACTCTGTGTTTCATGGCCAATGTGAAGGTCAAAGGGATACAGTAAACGGGCACTGGTGACTCGTAATCTAATAAAGGTCAACCAGGAGCCGCTCAAACCACAATCTCGTAGAAGATTCACTCTTCTTGTGCTTAAGTTGGCATTGTCCCTTTGGTATTCAATCCAGATGCAATTTCTGTGTTTCATGTTCAATGTGAATGTCCAACGGATACAATACACCTGCACTGGTGAATTGGAATCTAATACTGGCCTCCCAGGAGCCGCTCAAAGCACAAACTCTTAGAAGATTAACTCTTCATGTACTTAGGTCGGCATTGTGCATTTTGTATTCAATCCAAATGCAATTTCTGTGATTCATGGTCAATGTGAAGGTCCAAGTGATACAATAAACCTGCTCTGGTGCATCGGAATCAAATACTGGTCTCCAAGGAGCCTCTCAAATGTCAAATTCTTAGAAGATACACTCTTCTTGTAGTTAAGTTGGCATTGTGCATTTTGTACCCAATCCCGATGTAATTTCTGTGTTTCATGGTCAATGTGAAGATCCAAGGGTTACAGTAAACCTGTACTAGTGCATCAGAATCTAATACTGGTCTCCCAGGAGCCGCTCAAATCACAAACTCATAGAAGATTCACACTTCTTGTACTCAAGTCGGCATTGTCCCTCTTGTATTCAATCCCGATGAAATTTCTGTGTTTCATGGTCAATGCGAAGGACCAAGGGATACAGTAAACCTTCACTGGTGCATTAGAATCTAATACTGGTCTCCCAGGAGCCGCTCAACGGACAAAGACATAGAAGATTCACTCTTCTTGTACTTATGTCGGCATTGTCCTTTTTGTATTCTATTCCGATGCAATTTCTGTGTTTCATGGTCAATTTGAAGGGCCAAGTGATACAGTAATCCTGCACTGGTGCAACGGAAACTAATAATGGTCTCCCCGGAGCCGCTCAAAGCACAAATTGTTAGTAGATTCACTCTTCTTGTACTTAAGTCGGCATTGCCCCTTTTGTATTCAATCCCGATGTAAACTCTGTGTTTCATGGTCAATGTGAAGGTCAAAGGGATACATTAACGTGCACTGGTGCCTCGTAATCTAATAAAGGTCAACCAGGAGCCGCTCAAACCACAATCTCGTAGAAGATTCACTCTTCTTGTGCTTAAGTTGGCATTGTCCCTTTTGTATTCAATCCCGATGCAATTTCTGTGTTTCATGGTCAATGTGAAGGTCCAACGGATACAATAAATCTGCACTGGTGCATCGGAATCTAATACTGGCCTCCCAGGAGCCGCTCAAAACACAAACTATTAGAAGATTAACTCTTCATTTACTTAGGTCGGAATTGTGCACTTTGTATTCAATCCAAATGCAATTTCTGTGATTCATGGTCAATGTGAAGGTCCAAGTGATACTGTAAACCTGCAGTGGTGCTTCGGAATCTCTTACTGGTCTCCACAGGAGCCGCTCATAGCACAAACTATTAGAGGATTCACTCTTCCTGTACTTAAGTCTGCATTGAGCCTTTTGTATTCATTCCCGATGAAATATCTGAGTTTCATGGTCAATGAGAAGGTCCTAGGGATACACTGAACCTGCACTGGTGCATCGGAATCAAATACTGATCTCCCAGGAGCCGGTCAAATCACAACCTCATAGAAGATTCACTCTTCTTGTACTTAAGTCGGCATTGTGTCTTTTGTGCACAATCCCGATGCAATTTCTGTAAATCATGGTCAATGCGAAGGTCCAAGGGATACGGTAAACCTGCACTGGTGCCTCGTAATCTAATACAGGTCTCCCAGGAGCCGGTCAAACCACAAACTCGGTGAAGGTTCACTCTTCTTGTACTTTAGTTGGCATTGTGCATCTTGCATTCAATCCCGATGCAATTTCTGTGTTTCATGGTCAATGTGAAGGTCCTAGGGATACAGTAAAACTGCACAGGTGCATCAGAATCTAATACTGGTCTCCCAGGAGCCGCTCAAAGCACAAAATCTTAGAAGATTCCCTTTCAGTGTACTTAAGGAAGCATTGTGCCTTTTGTATTCAATCCCAATGCAATTTCTGTGTTTCATGGTCAATGTGAAGGTCCAAGGGATACAGTAAACCTGCACTGGTGCATCGGAATCAAATACTGGTCTCCCAGGAGCCGCTCAAATCACAAACTCATAGAAGATTCACTCATCTTGTACTTAAGTCGGCATTGTCCCTTTTGTATTCAATCCCGATGCATTTTCTGTGTTTCATGGTCAATGTGAAGGACCAAGGGGACCAGTAAACCTTCACTGGTGCATCAGAATCTAATACTGGTCTCCCAGGAGCCGCTCAAAGCACAAAGACTTAGAAAATTCACTCCTCTTGTACTTAAGACGGCATTATGAAGTTTGTATTCAATCCCGATGCAATTTCTGTGTTTCATGGTCATTGTGAAGGTCCAAAGAGATACAGTAAACCTGCACTGGTGCATCGGAATCTAATACTGGTCTCCCAGGAGCCGCTCAATGCACAAACTCTTAGGAGATTCATTCTTCTTGTACTAATGTCGGCATTGTCCCTTTTGTATTCAATCCCGATGCAATTTCTGTGTTTCATGGTCAATGTGAATGTCCAACGGATCCAATACACCTGCACTGGTGAATCGGAATCTAATACTGGCCTCCCAGGAGCCGCTCAAATCACGAACACTTAGGAGTTTCACTCTTCTTGTACTTAAGGCGGCATTGTGCCTTTTGCATTCAATCCCGATGCAATTTCTGTTTCATGGTCAATGTGAAGGTCCAAGCAATTCAGTGAACCTGCACTGGTGCATCGGAATCTCATACTGGTCTCCCAGGAGCCGCTCAATGCACAAACTCGTAGATGATTCATTCTTCCTGTACTTAAGTCGGCATTGTGCTTTTTTTTTTCATTCCCGATGTAATATCTGATTTTCATGGTCGATGAGAAGGTCCAAGGGGTACACTAAAGCTGCACTGGTGCATCGGAATCAAATACTGATCTCCCAGGAGCCGCTCAAATCACAAACTCATAGAAGATTCACTCTTCTTGTACTTAAGTCGGCATTGAGTGTTTTGTATTCAATCCCGATGCAATTTCTATGTATCATGGTCAATGTGAAGGTCCAAGGGATACGGTAAACCAGCACTGGTGCGTCCGAATCAGATACTGGTCTCCCAGGAGCCGCCCACACCACACACTCATAGTAGATTCACTCTTCTTGTACTTAAGTTGGCACTGTCCCTTTTATATTCAATCCCGATGCAGTTTCTGTGTTTCATGGTCAATGTGAAGGTCCAAGGGATACAGTAAACCTGCACTGGTGCCTCGTAATCAAATACAGGTCTCCCAGGAGCCGCTCAAACCACAAACCCATAGAAGATTCACTTTTCTTGTACTTAAGTAGGCATTGTGCTTTTTGTATTCAATCCAAATGCAATTTCTGTGTTTCATGGTCAATGTGATGTTCCAAGCGATAGAGTAAACCTGCACTGGAGCATCGGAATCTAATACTGGCCTACCAGGAGCCGCTAAAGCACAAACTCTTAGAGGATTCCCTCTTCTTGCACTTTAGTCGGCATTGTCCCCTTTTTATTCAATCCCGATGCATTTTTTTGTTTCATTGTCAATGTCAAGGTCCAAGGGATACAGTAAACCTGCACTGGTGAATCGGAATCTAATACTGGTCTCCCAGGAGCCGCTCAAAGCACAAACTCATAGAAGATTCACTCTTCTTGTACTTATGACGGCATTGTGATGTTTGTATTCAATCCCGATGCAATTTCTATGTTTCATAGTTAATTTGAATATCCAAGGAATACAGAAAACCTGATCTGGTGCATCGGAATCTAACACTGGTCTCCGAGGAGCCGCTAAAAGCACAAACTCACAGAGGATTCACTCTTCTTGTGCTTAAGTCGGCATTTTCCATTTTGTACTCAATCCCGATGCATTCTCTGCCGCCATGGTCAATTTGAAGGTCCAGGTGATACAGTAATCCTGCACTGGTGCATCGGAATGTAATACTGGTCTCCCAGGAGCCGCTCAAAGCACAAACTCTTAGAAGTTTCACTCTTCTTGTACTTAAGTCGGCATTGTGTGTTTTGTATTCAATCCCAATGCAATTTCTGTGTTTCATGGTCAATGTGAAGGTGCGAGGGATACAGTAAACCTCCACTGGTGCCTCGTGATCTAATACAGGTCTCCCAGGAGCCGCTCGAAGCACAAACTCGTAGAAGACTCACACTTCTTGTACTTAAGTTGGCATTGTGCTTTTTGCATTCAATCCCGATGAAATTTCTGTGTTTCATGGTCAATGTGATGGTCCAAGGGATACAGTAAACCTGCTCTGGTGCATCGGAATCTATTACTGGTCTTCCAGGAACCGCTCAAAGCACAAACTCTTAGAAGATTCACTCATCTTGTACTTAAGTCGGCATTGTGCCAATTGTATTCAATCCCGATGCAATATCTATGTTTCATGGTCTATGTGATGTTCCAAGCGATACAGTAAACTTGCACTGGTGCATCGGAATCTAATACTGGTCTCCCAGGAGCCGCTCAAAGCACAAACTCTTAGAAGATTCACTCATCTTGTTCTTAAGTAGGCATTGTCCCAATTGTATTCAATCCCGATGCAATTTCTGTGTTTCATGGTCAATGTGGAGTTCCTAGGGATTCAGTAAAACTGCACCGGTGCATCGGAATCTATTACTGGTCTTCCAGGAGCCGCTGAAAGCACAAACTCTTAGAAGATTCACTCTTCTTGTACTTAAGTCGGCATTGTCCCTCTTGTATTCAATCCCAATGCAATTTCTGTGTTTCATGGTCAATGTGAAGGTCCAAGGGTTAGAGTAAACGTGCACTGGTGCATTGGAATCTAATACTGATCTCCCAGGAGCCGCTCAAACACAAACACTTGGAAGATTCCATCTTCTTGTACCTAAGTTGGCATTGTCCCCTCTGTATTCAATCCCAATGCAATTTCTGTGTTTCATTGTCAATGTGAAGGTCCAAGGGATACAGTAAACCAGCACCGGTGCAACGGAATCTAATACTGGACTCCCAGGGGCCGCCAAAGCACAAACTCTTAGAAGATTCACTCTTCTTGTATTTAAGTCGCCATTGTCCCCTTTGTATTCAATCCCGATGCAATTTCTGTGTTTCATTTTCAATGTGAAGGTCCAAGGGATACAGTAAACCAGCACTGGTGCATCGGAATTTAAAACTGGTCTCCAGGGAGCTGCTCAAAGCACAAACTCTTAGAAGATTCAGTCTTCTGTTAATTAAACCGGCATTGTCCCTTTTTGTTCAATCCCAATGCAATTTCTGTGTTTCATGGTCAATGTGAAGGTCCAAGGGATACCGTAAACTTTTACTGGTGCATCGGAATCTAATACTGGTCTCCCAGGAGCCGCCCAAAGCACAATCACTTAGAAGATTCACTCTTCTTGTACTTAAGCCGGCATTGTGATGTTTGTATTCAATCCCGATGCAATTTCTTTGTTTCATGTTTAATGTGAAGATCCAAGAAATACAGTAAACCTGCACTGGTGCATCGTAATCTCATACTGGTCTCCCAGGAGCCGCTCAAAGCACAAACTCGTTGAGGATTCACTCGTTTTGTACTTAAGGCGGCATTGTCCCGTTTGTATTCATTCCCGATGCAATTTCTGTGTTTCTTGGTCACGTTGAATGTCCAAGGGATACATTAATACTGCACTGTTGTATCGGCATTCAATACTGGTCTCCGAGGAGCCGCTCAAAGCACAAACTCTTAGAAGATTAATCCACATGGACTGAAGTCGGTATTGTGCCTTTTGTATTCAATCCCGATGCGGTTTCTGCGTTTCATGGTCAATGTGGAGGTCCAAGGGATACAGTACGCGTGCACTGGTACATCGGAATCTAATACTGGTCTCTCAGGAGCCGCTCAAAGCACAAACTCTTAGAATAATCAGTCTTCTTGTACTTAAGTCGGCATTGTGCCTTTTGTACCCAATCCCGATGTAATTTCTGTGTTTCATGGTCAATGTGAAGGTCCAAGGGTTACAATAAACCTGCAGTAGTGCATCAGAATCTAATACTGGTCTCTCAGGAGCCGCTCAAAGCACAAACTCTTAGGAGATTCACACTTCTTGTACTTAAGGCGGCATTGTGCCTTTTGTATTCAATCCCGATGCAATTTCTATGTTTCATGGTCAATGTGAAGGTCCAAGGAATACAGTGAACCAGCACTGGTGCATCGGAATCTCATACTGGTCTCCCTGGAGCCGCTCAAGGCACAAACTCGTAGAGGATTCACTCCTCCTGTACTTAAGTCGGCATTGTGCTTTTTGTATTCATTCCCGATGCATTATCTGAGTTTCATGGTCAATGGGAAGTTCCAAGGAATACACTAAACCTGCACTGGTGCATCGGAAACTAATACAGATCTCCCAGGAGCCGCTCAAATCACAAACTCATAGAAGATTCACTCTTCTTGTACTTACGTCGGGATTGTGCCTTTTGTGTTCAATCCCGAAGCATTTTGTGTGTATCATGCTCAATGTGAAGGTCCAAGGGATACGGCAAACCTGCACTGGTACATGGGAATCTAATACTGAATTCACAGGAGCCGCTCAAAGCACAAACTCTTAGAAGATTCACTCTTCTTGTGCTTACGTCGGCTTTGTCCCTTTTGACCTCAATCCCGATGCAATTTCTGTGTTTCATGGTCAATTTGAAGTTCCAAGTGATACAGTAAATCTGGCCTGGTGCATCGGAATTTAATACTGGTCTCCCAGGAGCCGCTCAAACCACAAACTCTTAGAAAATTCACTCTTCTTGTACTTAAGTCGGCATTGTCGCTTTTGTATTCAATCCCGATGCAATTTCTGTGTTTCATGGTCAATGTGAAGATCCAAAGGATACCCTGAACCTGCACTGGTGCATCGTAATCTAATAAAGGTTTCCCAGGAGCCGCTCAACCCACTAACTCTTAGAAGATTCACTCTTGTTGTACTTAAGGCGGCATTGTGCATATTGTATTCAATCCCAATGCACTTTCAGTGTTTCATGGTCAGTGTTAAGGTCCAAGGGATACAGTAAACCTGCACTGGTTCCTAGGAATCTAATACTGGTCTGCCAGGAGCTACTCAAACTCAAACTCTTAGAAGATTCACTCTTCTTGTACTTAAGTCGGCATTGTGCATTTTGTATCCAATCCCGATAGAATTTCTGTGTTTCATGGTCAATGTAAATGTCCAAGGGATACAGTACACCTGCACTGGTGCATCGGAATCTAATATTGGTCTCCGAGGAGCCGCTCAAAGCACAAACTCGTAGAGGATTTACTCTTCTTGCACATAAGTCGGCATTGACCCGTTTGTATTCATTCCTGATGCAATATCTGTGTTTCATGGTGAATGTGAAGGTCCAAAGGGATACAGTAAACCTGCACTGGCGCATCGGAATCTAATACTGGTCTCAGAGGAGCCACAAAAGGAACAAACTCTTAGAAGATTCACTCTTTTTGTACTTAAGTCGGCATTGTCCATTTTGTATTCAATCCCGATACAATATCTGTGTTTCATGTTCTATTTGAAGGTCCAAGTGATACAGTAAACCAGCACTGGCGCATCGGAATCTAATACTGGTCTCCGAGGAGCCGCAAAAAGAACAAACTCTTAGAAGATTCACTCTTTTTGTACTTAAGTCGGCATTGTCACTTTTGTATTCAATCCCGATACAATTTCTGTGTTTCATGTTCTATTTGAAGGTCCAAGTAATACAATACACCTGCACTGGTGCATCGGAATCTAATAATGGTCTCCCAGAGCCTCTCAAAACTCAGACTCTTATAAGATTCACTCTTCTTGTACTTAAGTCGGCATTGTACCTTTCGTATTTAATCCTGATGCAATATCTGTGTTTCATGGTCAATGCGAAGGTCCATGCGATACGGTAAACCTGCACTGGCACCCCGGAAACTCTTACTGGTTTCCCAGGAGCTGCTCAAACCACAAACTCTTAGTAGATTCACTCTTCTTGTACTTAAGTCGGCATTGTGTGTTTTGTACTCAATCCCGATGCAATTTCTGTGTTTCATGGCCAATGTGAAGGTCCAAGGGATGCAGTAAACCTGCATTGGTGCATCGGAATCTAATACTGGTCTCCCAGGAGCCGCTCAAAGCACAAACTCTTCGAAGATTCACTTTTCTCGTACTTAAGTCGGCATTGTACCTTTTGTATTCAATCCCGATGCAATTTCTGTGTTTCATGGTCAATGTGAAGGTCCATGGGATACAGTAAACCTGCACTGGTGCATTGGAATCTAGTACTGGTCTCCCAGGAGCCGCTCAAAGCACAAACACATTGAAGATTCTATCTACTTGTACTTAAGACGGCATTGTGATTTTTCTATTCAATCCCGATGCGATTTCTGTGTTTCATGGTCAATGTGAAGATCCAAGGAATACAGTAAACCTGCACTGGTGCATCGGAATCTCATAGTGGTCTCCCAGGAGATGCACAAAGCACAAACTCGTAGAGGATTTACTCTTCTTGTACTTAAGTCAGCATTGAGCATTTTGTATTCAATCCCGATGCATTTTCTGTGTTTCATGGACAATGTGAAGGTCCAAGGGATACTGTAAACCTGCAATGGTGCATCGGAATGTAATACTGATCTCCCAGGAGCCGCTCAAAGCATAAACTCGTAGAGTATTCACTCTGCTTGTACTTAAGTCGGCATTGTACCTTTTGTATTCAATCCCGATGCAATATATGTGTGTCGTGGTCAATGCGAACGTCCAAGGGATACGGTAAACCTGCACAGGTGCCTCGGAATCTAATACTGGTCTCCCAGGAGCTGCTCAAACCACACACTCTTAGTAGATTCACTCTTCTTCTACTTTAGTCGGCATTGTCACTTCTGTATTCAATCCCGGTGCAATTTCTGTGTTTCATGGTCAATGTGAAGGTCAAAGGGATACAGTAAACGTGCACTGGTACCTTGTAAACTAATACAGGTCTCCCAGGAGCCGCTCAGACCACAAACACGTAGAAGATTCACTCTTCTTCTTCTTAAGTTGGCATTGTGCTTTTTGCATTCAATCCTGATGCAATTTCTGTGTTTCGTGGTCAATGTGATGGTCCAGGGGATACAGCAAACCTGCTCTGCTGCATCGGAATCTAATACTGGTCTTCCAGGAGCCGCTCAAAGCACAAATTCTTAGAAGAATCACTCTTCTTGGACTTAAGTCAGCTTTATCCCTTTTGTATTCAATGCCGGTGCAATTTCTGTGTTTCACGGTCAACGTGAAGGTCCAAGGGATACAGTAAACCAGCACTGGTGCATAGAAATCTAATACTGGTCTCCCAGAGTCTCTCAAAACTCAAACTCGTAGAAGATTCACTCTTCTCGTACTTAAGTCGGCATTGTGCATTTTGTATCCAATCCCGATACAATTTCTGAGTTTCATGGTCACTGTGAAGGTCCAAGGGATACAGTAACCCAGCACTGGTGCATCGCAATCTAATACTGGTCTCCGAGGCGCCTCTCAAAACTCAAACTCTTAGAAGATTCACTCTTCTTGTAGTCAAGTCGGCATTGTACATTTTGTATCCAATCCCTATACA
Organism: Schistocerca piceifrons; assembly: GCF_021461385.2. NCBI lineage: Eukaryota > Metazoa > Arthropoda > Insecta > Orthoptera > Acrididae > Schistocerca > Schistocerca piceifrons. The sequence goes on from NC_060149.1 coordinate 965,043,152, forward strand.
ATATCAGTGTTTCATGGTCAATGTGAATGTCCAAGTGATACAGTAAACCTGCACTGGTGCATCGGAATCTAATACTGGTCTCGCAGGAGCCACTCAATGCACAAACTCTTTGAAAATTCACTTTTCTTGTACTTAAGTCGGCGTACCCCCACTTGTATCCAATCTCTAACCAATTTCTGTGTTTCATGGTCAATGTGATGTCCCAAGCGATAAAGTAAACCTGCACTGGTGCAGCGGAAACTAATACTGGTCTCCCAGGAGCCGCTTAGAGCACAAATTCTTAGAAGATACCCTGTTGTTGTAATTAACTCGGCATTGCCCCCTTTGATTTCATTCCCGATGAATTTCTGTCTTTCATGGTCAATGTGAAGGTCCAAGGCATACGGTAACCCTGCACTAGTTCATCGGAATCTAATACTGGTCTCCCAGGGGCCGCTCAAAGCACAAACTCTTAGAAGATTCACTTATCTTGTCCTTAAGTCGGCATTGTCCCAATTGTATTCAATCTCGATGCAAGTTCTAGGTTTCATGGTCAATGTGAAGGTCCTAGAGATACAGTAAAACTGCACTGGTGCATCGGAATGTAATACTGGTCTCACAAGGAGTCGCTCAAACCACAAACTCTTAGAAGATTCACTCTTCATGTACTTAAGTGGGCATTGTGCCTTTTGTATTCGATCTCTATGCAATTTCTGTGTTTCATGGTCAAGTTGAAGGTCCAAGGGATACAGTAAACCTGCGCTGGTAGGTCGGAATCTAATACAGGCCTCCCAGGAGCCGTTCAAAGACACAAACTCTTAGAAGACTCACTCTTCTTGTACTTAAGTCGCCATTGTGCATTTTGTATCCAATCCCGATACAATTTCTGTGTTTCATGGTCTATGTGAATGTCAAAGGGATTCAGTAAACCTGCAATGGTGCATCGGAATCTAATACTGACTTCCCAGGACCCGCTCAAAGCATAAAACTCGTAGATAATTCACTCTTCTTGTACTTAAGTCGGCATTGTCCCGTTTGTATTCATTCCCAATGCAATTTCTGTGTTTCATGGTCAATATGAAGGTCCAGGGGGTACAGTAAACCTGCATGGGTGCATCGGAATCTAATACTGGTCTCCTAGGAGCCGCTCAAACCACAAACACTTAGTAGATTCACTCTTCTTGTACCTAAGTTGGCACTGTCCCTTTTGAATTCAATCCAGATGCAATATCTGTGTTTCATGGTCAATGTGAAGATCCAAGGGATACAGTAAACCTGCACTGGTGCATCGGAATCTAATACTGGTATCCCAGTAGCCGCTCAAAGCACAAACATTTGGAAGATTCCCTCTACTTGTATTCAATCCCGATGCAATATTTGTGTTTCATGGTCAATTTGAAGGTCCAAGTGGTACAGTAAACCTGCACTGGTGCATCGGAATCTAATACTGGTCTCCCAGGAGCCGCTCAAAGCACAAACTCTAAGAAATTTCACACTTCTTGTACTTAAGTAGGCATTGTGTGTTTTGCATTCAATCCCGATGCAATTTCTGTGTTTCATGGCCAATGTGAAGGTCCAAGGGATACAGTAAACCTGCACTGGTGCATCGGAATCTAATACTTGTCTCCCAGGAGCCGCTCAAAGCACAAACTCTTAGAAGATTCACTCTTCTTGTACTTAAGTCGGTATTGTACCTTTTGTATTCAATCCCGATGCAATATCTGTGTTTCATGGTCAATGCGAAAGTCCAAGCGGTATGGCAAACCTGCACTGGTGCCTGGGAAACTCTTATTGGTCTCCCAGGAGCTGCTCAAACCACAAACTCTTACTAGATTCACTCTTCTTGGACTTAAGTCAGCTTTATCCCTTTTGTATTCAATGCCGGTGCAATTTCTGTGTTTCATGGTCAACGTGAAGGTCCAAGGGATACAGTAAACCAGCACTGGTGCATCGGAATCTAGTACTGGTCTCCCAGGAGCCGCTCATAGCACAAACTCTAAGAAGTTTCACTCAACTTTTACTTAAGTCGGCATTGCGTGCTTTGTATTCAATCCCGATGCAATATCTGTGTTTCATGGTCAATTTGAAGGTCCAAGTGATACAGTAAACCTGCACTGGTGCATCGGAATCTAATACTGGTCTTCCAGGAGCCGCTCAAGGCACAAACTCTTAGAAGATTCACTCATCTTGTACTTAAGTCGGTTTTGTCCCTTTTGTATTCAATGTCGATGCATTTTCTGTGCTCCATGGTCAATGTGAATGTCCAAGGGATACAGTAAACCTGCACTGGTGCATCGGAATCTAATACTGGTCTCCCAGGAGCCGATCAAAGAACAAACTCTTAGAAGATTCACTCGTCTTCTACTTAAGTCGGCATTGTGCATTTTGTGTTCAATTCCGATGCAATTTCTGCGTTTCATGGTCAATGTGACGGACCAAGGGATACGGTAAACCTGCACTGGTGCCCCGGAATCAAATACTGGTCTCCCAGGAGCCGCTCAAAATTCAAACTCTTACAAGATTCACTCGTCTTGTACTTAAGACGGCAATGTGCCTTTTGTGTTCAATCCCGATGCAATTTCTATGTTTCACGGTCAATGTGAAGGTCCAAGGGATACAGTAAACCTGCACTGGTGCATCGGAATCTAATACTGGGCTCCAAGAAGCCTCTCAAAACTCAAACTTTTAGAAGATTCACTGTTCTTGTACTTAAGTCGGCATTGTGCATTTTGTATCCAATCCCGATACAATTATTGTGTTTCATGGTCAATGTGAATGTCCAATGGATACAGTAAACCTGCACTGGTGCATCGGAATCCAATACTGGTCTCCCAGGAGCCGCTCAAAGCACAAACTCTTGGAAGATTCACTCTTCTTTTTCTTAAGTTGGCATTGTCCCTAATGTGTTCAAACCCGATGCTATTTCTGTGATTCATGGTCAATGTAAAGGTCCAAGTGATACAGTAAACCTGCACTGGTGCATCGGAATCTAGTACTGGTCTCCCAGGAGCCGCTTATAGCAGAAACTCTAAGAAGTTTCACTCAACTTTTACTTAAGTCGAAATTGCGTGTTTTGCATTCAATCCCGATGCAATATCTGTGTTTCATGGTCAATGTGAAGGTCCAAGGGTTACAGTAAAAAATGCATTGGTGCATCGGAATCTAATACTGGTCTCCCAGGAGCCGCTCAAAACACAAACTCTTAGAAGATTCACTCATCTTGTACATAAGTCGGTTTTGTGCCTTTTGTATTCAATGCCGATGCATTTTCTGTGCTCCATGGTCAATGTGAAGGTCCAAGGGATACAGTAAACCTGCACTGGTGCATCGGAATCTAATACTGGTCTCTCAAGGAGTCGCTCAAACCACAAACTCTTAGAAGATTCACACTTCTTGTACTTAAGTGGGCATTGTGCCTTTTGTATTCGATCTCGATGCAATTTCTGTGTTTCACAGTCACGTTGAAGGTCCAAGGGATACAGTAAAAATGCGCTGGCACGTCGGAATCTAATACTGGTCTTCCAGGAACCACTCAAAGTACAAATTCTTATAAGATTCACTCTTCTTGTACTTAGGTCGGCATCGTCCTTCTTGTATCCAATCCCGATGCAATTTCTATGTTTCATGGTCAATGTGAAGATCCAAGGAATACAGTATACCTGCACTGGTGCATCGGAATCTCATACTGGTCTCCCAGGAGCCGCTCAAAGCACAAACTCGTAGAGGATTCACTCTTCTTGTACTTACGTCGGCATTGTCCCGTTTGTATTCCGTCCCGATGCAATTTCTGTGTTTCATTGTCAATGTGAAGGTACAAAGAGATACAGTAGACCTGCACTGTTGCATCAGAATCTAATAGTGTTCTCCGAGGAGCCGCTAGAAGCACAAACTCTTAGAATATTTACTCTTCTTGTACTTAAGTCGGCATTGTGCATTTTGTATTCAATCTCGATGCAATTTCTGTGTTTCATGGTCAATTTGAAGGTCCAAGTGATACAGTAAACCCGCACTGATGCATCGGAATCTAATACTGGTCACCCAAGAGCCGATAAAAGCACAAACTCTTAGAAGATTCACTCTTCTTCTACTTAAGTCGGCATTGTGCATTTTGTATTCAATCCCGATGCAATTTCTGCGTTTCATGGTCAATGTGACGGCCCAAGGGATACGGTAAACATGCACTGGTGCCTCGGAATCAAATACTGGTCTCTCAGGAACCGCACAAACCACAAACTCTTAGAAGATTTACTCTTCTTGTACTTAAGTCGGCATTGTGCATTTTGTATTCAATCTCGATGCAATTTCTGTGTTTCATGGTCAATTTGAAGGTCCAAGTGATACAGTAAACCTGCACTGATGCATCGGAATCTAATACTGGTCTCCCAGGAGCAGATCAAAGCACAAACTCTTAGAAGATTCACTCGTCTTCTACTTAAGTCGGCATTGTGCATTTTGTATTCAATCCCGATGCAATATCTGTGTTTCATGGTCAATGTGAATGTCCAAGGGATACACTAAATCAGCACTGGTGCATCGGAATCTAATGCTGGTCTCCCAGGAGCCGCTCAAAGCACAAACTCTAAGAAGATTCTCTCTTCTTGTACTTAAGTCGGCATTGTGAATTTTGCATCCAATCCCGATACAATTTCTGAGTTTCATGGTCAATGTGAATGTCCAAGGGATACAGTAAACCTGCACTGGTGCATCAGAATAAAATACTGGTCTCCCAGGAGCCGCTCAAACCACAAATTCTTAGAAAATTCACTCTTCTTGCACTAAGTCGGCAATGTGCATTTTGTATTCAATCCCCATGCAATTTCTGTGTTTCATGGTCAATGTGAAGGTCCAAGGGATACAGTTAACCTGCTCTGGTGCATCGGAATTTAATACTGGTCTCCCAGGAGCCGCTCAAAGCACAAACTCTTAGAAGATTCACTCATCATGTACTTAAGTCGGCATTGTGGAATTTGTATTCAATCCCGATGCAATTTCTTCGTTTTATGGTCAACGTGAAGGTCCAAGGGATACAGTGAATCTGCACTGGTGCATCGGAATCTAATGCTGGTCTGCCAGGAGCCTCTCAAAGCTCAAAGTCTTAGAAGATTCACTGTTCTTGTATTTAAGTCAGCATTGTGCATTTTGTATTTACTCCCGATGCAATTTCTTTGTTTCATGGTCAATGTGAATGTCCAAGGGATACACTAAACTTGCACTGGTGCATCGGAATCCAATACTGGTCTCCCTGGAGCCGCTCAAAGCACAAACTCTTAGAAGAATCACTAATCTTGTACTTAAGTTGGCATTGTCCCTTTTGTATTCCATCCCGATGCAATTTCTGTGATTCATGGTCAATGTGAAGGTCCAAGGGTTACAGTAAACCTGCACTGGTGCATCGGAATCTAATACTGGTCTGCCAGGAGCCGCTCAAAGCACAAACACTTAGACGATTCGCACTTCTTGTACTTAAGTTGGCATTGTCCCTATTGTATTCAATCCCGATGCAATTTCTGTGTTTCATGGTCTATGTGAAGGCCCAAGGGTTACAGTAAACCTGCGCTGGGGCATCAGAATGTAATACTGGTTCCCCCAGGAATCACTCAGAGCACAAACACGTAGAAGATTCACCTTTCTTTACTTAAGTAGGCGTTAACCCATTTGTAATCAATCCCGTTGCAATTTCTGTGTTTCATGGTCAATGTAAAGGTCCACATAATACAGTAAACCTGTACAGGTGCATCGGAATCTACTACTGGTCTCCCAGGAGCCGCACATAGAACAAACTCTTAGAAAATTCACTCTTCTTGTACTTAAGTCGGCATTGTGCATTTTGTATTCAATCCCGATGCAATATCTGTGCATCATGGTCAATGTGAAGGTCCAAGGGGTACAGTAAACCTGCACTGGTGCATCCTAATCTAATACTGGTGTCCCAACTAGCCGCTCAAAGCACAAACTCTTAGAAGATCCACTCTTCTTGTACTTAAGTCGACATTGTGCCTTTTGTAATCGATCCCGATGCAATTTCTGTGTTTCATGATCAAGCTGAAGGTCCAAGGGATACAGTAAACCAGCACTGGTGCATTGGAATCTAATACTGGTCTCCAAGGAGCCACTCAAAGCACAAACTTTTAGGAGATTAACTCATCTTGTTCTTAAGTCGACATTGTCCCATATGTATTCAATCTCGATGCAATTTCTGTGTTTCATGGTCAATGTGGAGGTCCAAGGGATACAGTAACCCTGCACTGTTGCATCGGAATCTAATACTGGTCTCCCAGGAGCCGCTCAAAGCACAAACTCTTAGAAGAATCACTCTTCTTGTACTTAAGTTGACATTGTCCCTTTTGTATTCCATCCCGATGCAATTTCTGTGATTCATGGTCAATGTGAAGGTCCAAGGGTTACAGTAAAAATGCACTGGTGCATCAGAATCTGATACTGGTCTGCCAGGAGCCGCTCACAGCACAAACACTTAGACGATTCACACTTCATGTACTTAAGTTGGCATTCTCCCTTTTGTATTCAATCCCGATGCAATTTCTGTGATCCATGGTCAATGTGATGGTCCAAGGGTTACTGTAAACCTGCGCTGGTGCATCAGAATCTAATACTGGTCCCCCAAGAGCCGATCAAAGCACAGTCTCTTAGAAGATTCACTCTTATTGTACTTTAGGAGACATTGTGCATTTTGTATCCAATCCCGATGCAATTTCTATGTTTCATGGTCAATGAGAAGGTCCAAAGAATACACTGAACTTGCACTGGTGCATCGGAATCTGATAGTGGTCTCCCAAGAGCAGCTCAAAGCATAAACTCGTAGAGGATTCACTCTTCTTGTACTTAGGTTGGCATTGTACCTTTTGTATTCATTCCCGATGCAATTTCTGTGTTTCATGGTCAATGTGAAGGTCCAAGGGATCAGTAACCCTGCACTGGTGCATCGGAATATAAGACTGGTCTGCCAGGATTCTCTCAAAACTCAAACTCCTAGAAGATTCACTGTACTTGTACTTAAGTCGACATTGTGCGTTTTGTATCCAATACTGATACAATTTCTATGTTTCATGGTCAATGTGAATGTCCAAGGGATATAGTAAACCTGCACTGGTACATCAGAATCTCATACTGGTCTCCCAGGAGCCGCTCAAAGCACAAACTTGTACTTAAGTCGGCATTGTAACTTTTGTATTCATTCCCGATGCAATCTCTGTGATTCATGGTCAATGTGAAGGTCCAAGGGGTACAGTAAACCTGCACTGGTGCATCAGAATCTAATACTGGTGTCCCAAGGAGCCGCTCAATGCACAAATTCTTAGAGTATTCACTCTTCTTGTACTTAAGTCGGCATTGTGCGTTTTGTATTCAATCCCGATGCAATTTCTGTGCCTCATGGTCAATGTGAAGGTCCAAGGAATACACTAAACCTGGACTGGTGCATCGGAATCTAATACTGGTGTCCCAAGGGGCCGCTCAAAGCACTAACTCTTAGAAGATCCACTCTTCTTGTACTTAAGTCGACATTGTGCCTTTTGTAATCGATCCCGAAGCAATTTCTGTGTTTCATGGTCAAGCTGAAGGTCCAAGGGATACAGTGAACCAGCACTGGTGCAACGGAATCTAATACTGGTCTCCAAGGAGCCACTCAAAGCACAAACTTTTAGGAGATTAACTCATCTTGTTCTTAAGTCGACATTGTCCCATATGTATTCAATCCCGGTGCAATTTCTGTGTTTCATGGTCAATGTGATGTCCCAAGCGATACAGTAAGCCTGCGCTGGTGCAGCGGAATCTAATACTGGTCTCCCAGGGCCCGCTCAAAGCTCAAACTCTTAGAAGATTCACTCATCTTGTCCTTAAGTCGGCATTGTCCCAAAGGTATTCAATCTCGATGCAATTTCTGTGTTTCATGGTCTATGTGAAGGTCCAAGGGATACAGTAAACCTGCACAGTTTCATCGGAATCTAATTCTGGTCTCCTAGGAGCCGCTAAAATCACAAACTCATAGAAGATTCACTCTTCATGTACTTAAGTCGGCATCGTCCCCCTTGTATTCAATCCCGATGCAATTTCTGTGTTTCATGGTCTATGTGAAGGCCCAAGGGTTACAGTAAACCTGCGCTGGGGCATCAGAATGTAATACTGGTTCCCCCAGGAATCACTCAGAGCACAAACACGTAGAAGATTCACCTTTCTTTACTTAAGTAGGCGTTAACCCATTTGTAATCAATCCCGATGCAATTTCTGTGTTTCATGGTCAATGTAAAGGTCCAAGTAATACAGTAAACCTGTACAGGTGCATCAGAATCTACTACTGGTCTCCCAGGACCCGCACATAGAACAAACTCTTAGAAAATTCACTCTTCTTGTACTTAAGTCGGCATTGTGCATTTTGTATTCAATCCAGATGCAATATCTGTGATCCATGGTCAATGTGAAGGTCCAAGCGATACAGTAAATCTGCACTGGTGCATCGGAATCTAATACTGGTCTCCCAGGAGCCGCTCAAAGTACAAACTCTTAGAAGATTCAGTCTTCTTGTACTTAAGTCGCCATTGTGCCTTTTGTATTCAATCCCGATGCAATATCTGTGCATCATGGTCAATGTGAAGGTCCAAGGGGTACAGTAAACCTGCACTGGTGCATCGGAATCTAATACTGGTGTCCCAACTAGCCGCTCAAAGCACAAACTCTTAGAGGATTCACTCTTCTTGTACTTAAGTCGGCATTGTGCGTTTTGTATTCAATCCCGATGCAATTTCTCTGCTTCATGGTCAATGTGAAGGTCCAAGGGATATAGTAAACCTGGTCTGGTGCATCGGAATCTAATACTGGTGTCCCAAGGGGCCGCTCAAAGCACAAACTCTTAGAAGATCCACTCTTCTTGTACTTAAGTCGACATTGTGCCTTTTGTTATCGATCCCGATGCAATTTCTGTGTTTCATGGTCAAGCTGAAGGTCCAAGGGATACAGTAAACCAGCACTGGTGCATCGGAATATAATACTGGTCTCCAAGGAGCCACTCAAAGCACAAACTTTTAGGAGATTAACTCATCTTGTTCTTAAGTCGACATTGTCCCATATGTAATCAATCCCGGTGCAATTTCTGTGTTTCATGGTCAATGTGATGTCCCAAGCGATACAGTAAGCCTGCGCTGGTGCAGCGGAATCTAATACTGGTCTCCCAGGGCCCGCTCAAAGCTCAAACTCTTAGAAGATTCACTCTTCTTGTCCTTAAGTCGGCATTCTCCCAAAGGTATTCAATCTCGATGCAATTTCTGTGTTTCATGGTCAATGTGGAGGTCCAATGGATACAGTAACCCTGCACTGTTGCATCGGAATCTAATACTGGTCTCCCAGGAGCCGCTCAAAGCACAAACTCTTAGAAGAATCACTCTTCTTGTACTTAAGTTGACATTGTCCCTTTTGTATCCAATCCCGATGCAATTTCTATGTTTCATGGTCAATGAGAAGGTCCAAAGAATACAGTGACCTTGCACTGGTGCATCGGAATCTCATAGTGGTCTCCCAAGAGCAGCTCAAAGCATAAACTCGTAGAGGATTCACTCTTCTTGTACTTAGGTTGGCATTGTACCTTTTGTATTCATTCCCGATGGAATTTCTGTGTTCATGGTCAATGTGAAGGTCCAAGGGATCAGTAACCCTGCACTGGTGCATCGGAATCTAAGACTGGTCTGCCAGGATTCACTCAAAACTCAAACTCCTAGAAGATTCACTGTACTTGTACTTAAGTCGACATTGTGCGTTTTGTATCCAATACCGATACAATTTCTATGTTTCATGGTCAATGTGAATGTCCAAGGGATATAGTAAACCTGCACTGGTACATCAGAATCTCATACTGGTCTCCCAGGAGCCGCTCAAAGCACAAACTTGTACTTAAGTCGGCATTGTAACTTTTGTATTCATTCCCGATGCAATTTCTGTGTTTCATGCTCAATGTGAAGGTCCAAGGGATCAGTAACCCTGCACTGATGCATCGGAATCTAATACTGGTCTCCCAGGATCCGCTCAAATCACAAACTCATAGAAGATTCAATATTCTTGTACTTAAGTCGGCATACTCCCACTTGTATTCAATCCCAAAGCAATTTCTGTGTTTCATGGTCAATGTGATGTGACAAGAGATACAGTAACCTGCACTGGTGCAGCGGAATCTAACACTGGTCTCCCAGGAGCCGCTCAAAGCACAAACTCTTAGAGGATACACTGTTCTTGTACTTAACTCCGCATTGCCCCTTTTGATTTCATTCCCGATGAATTTCTGTCTTTCATGGTCAATGTGAAGGTCCAATAGATACGGTAAACCTGCACTAGTTCATCGGAATCTAATACTGGTCTTCCAGGGGCCGCAAAAAACACAAACTCTTAGAAGATTCACTCATCTTGTTGTTAAGTCGGCATTGTCCCAATTGTATTCAATCTCCATTCAATTTCTGTGTTTCATGGTCAATGTGAATTTCCTAGAGATACAGTAAAACTGCACTGGTGCATCGGAATCTAATACTGGTCTCCCTGGAGCCGCTCAAGGCACAAAATCTTAGACGATTCACTATTATTGTACTTAAGTACTCATTGTGCGTTTTGAGTGCAATCCCGATGCAATTTCTGTGTTTCATGGTATATGTGAGGGTCCAAGGGATACAGTAAACCTGCACAGTTTCATCGGAATCTAATTCTGGTCTCCTAGGAGCCGCTCAAATCACAAACTCATAGAAGATTCACTCATCATGTACTTAATTCGGCACTGTCCCCCTTGTATTCAATCTCGATGCAATTTCTGTGTTTCATGGTCAATGTGAAGGTCCAAGTGATACAGTAAACCTGCACTGTTGCATCGGAATCTAATACTGGTCTCCCAGGAGCCGCTCAAATTACAATCTCTTAGAAGATTCACTCTTCTTGTACTTAAGACGGCATTGTCCCATTTGTATTCAATCCAGATACAATTTCTGTGTTTCATGGTCAACGTGAAGGACCAATGGATACGGTAAACCTGCACTGGTGCCCTGGAATCAAATACTGGTCACCCAGGAGCCGCACAAACCACAAACTCTTAGAATATTTACTCTTCTTGTGCTTAAGTCGACATTGTGCTTTTTGTATTCAATCCCAATGCAATTTCTGTGTTTCATGGTCATTGTGAAGGTCAAAGGGATACAGTAAAAGTGCACTGGTGCCTCGTAAACTAATACAGGTCTCCCAGGAGCAGCTTAAACCACAAACTAGTAGAAGATTCACTCTTCTTGTACTTAAGTTGGCATTGTGCATTTTGCATTCAATCTCGATGCAATTTCTGTGTTTCATGGTCAATGTGAAGGTCCAAGGGATACAGTTAACCTGCTCTGGTGCATCGGAATCCAATACTGGTCTTCCAGGAGCTGCTGAAAGCACAAACTCTTAGAAGATTCACTCTTCTTGTATTTACGTCAGCATTGTGAGTTTTGTATTCAATCCCGATGAGATTACTGTCCTTCATGGTCAATGCGAAGGTCCAAGGGATACAGTAAATCTGCACTGGTGCATTGGAATCTATTACTGGTCTCCCAGGAGCCGCTCAAAGCACAAACTCTTAGAAGATTCACTCTTCTTGTACTTAAGTCGGCATTGTGCGTTTTGTATTCAATCGCGATGCAATTTCTGTGTTTCATGGTCTATGTGAAGGTCCAAGGGATACAGTAAACCAGCACAGTTTCATCGGAATCTATTTCTGGTCTCCTAGGAGCCGCTCAAATCACAAACTCATAGAAGATTCACTCTTCTTGTACTTAAGTCGGCATTGTCCCCTTGTATTCAATCCCGATGCAATTTCTGTGTTTCATGGTCTATGTGAAGGCCCAAGGGTTACAGTAAACCTGCGCTGGGGCGTCAGAATGTAATACTGGTTCCCCCAGGAATCACTCAGAGCACAAACACGTAGAAGATTCACTCTTCTTTACTTAAGTACTCGTTAACCCATTTGTAATCAATCCCGATTCAATTTCTGTGTTTCATGGTCAATGTAAAGGTCCAAGTAATACAGTAAACCTGTACAGGTGCATCGGAATCTACTACTGGTCTCCCAGGAGCTGCACATAGAACAAACTCTTAGACGATTCACTCCTCTTGTACTTAAGTCGGCATTGCGCATTTTGTATTCAATCCCGATGCAATATCTGTGTTCCATGGTCAATGTGAAGGTCCAAGCGATACAGTATACCTGCACTGGTGCATCGGAATCTAATACTGGTCTCCAAGGAGCCGCTCAGAGTACAAACTCTTAGAAGATTCAGTCTTCTTGTACTTAAGTCGCCATTGTGCCTTTTGTATTCAATCCCGATGCAATATCTGTGCATCATGGTCAATGTGAAGGTCCAAGGGGTACAGTAAACCTGCACTGGTGCATCGGAATCTAATACTGGTGTCCCAAGGAGCCGCTCAATGCACAAATTCTTAGAGTATTCACTCTTCTTGTACTTAAGTCGGCATTGTGCGTTTTGTATTCAATCCCGATGCAATTTCTGTGCCTCATGGTCAATGTGAAGGTCCAAGGAATACACTAAACCTGGACTGGTGCATCGGAATCTAATACTGGTGTTCCAAGGGGCCGCTCAAAGCACAAACTCTTAGAAGATCAACTCTTCTGGTACTTAAGTCGACATTGTGCCTTTTGTAATGAGATCCCGATGCAATTTCTGTGTTTCATGGTCAAGCTGAAGGTCCAAGGGATACAGTAAACCAGCACAGGTGCATCGGAATCTAATAATGGTCTCCAAGGAGCCGCTCAAAGCACAAACTCTTAGGAGATTAACTCATCTTGTTCTTAAGTCGACATTGTCCCATATGTATTCAATCCCGATGCAATTTCTGTGTTTCATGGTCAATGTGATGTCCCAAGCGATACAGTAAGCCTGCGCTCGTGCAGTGGAGTCTAATACTGGTCTCCCAGGGGCCGCTCAAAGCTCAAACTCTTAGAAGATTCACTCATCTTGTCCTTAAGACGGCATTGTCCCAAAGGTATTCAATCTCGATGCAATTTCTGTGTTACATGGTCAATGTGATGGTCCAAGGGTTACAGTAAACCTGCACTGGTGCATCGGAATCTAATACTGGTCTGCCAGGAGCCTCTCAAAACTCAAACTCTTAGAAGATTCACTGTTCCTGTACTTAAGTCGGCCTTGTGCATTTTGTATCCAATCCGGATACAATTTCTATGTTTCATGGTCAATGTGAATGTCCAAGGGATACAGTAAATCTGCACTGGTGCATCGGTATCTCATACTGGTCTCCCAGGAGCCGCTCAAGGCACAAACTCGTAGAGGATTCGCTCTTCTTGTACTTAAATCGGCATTGTACCTTTTGTATTCATTCCCGATGCAATTTCTGTGTTTCATGGTCAATGTAAAGGTCCAAGGGATACAGTAAACCTGTACTGGTGCATCGGAATCTACTACTGGTCTCCCAGGAGCCGCACATAGAGCAAACTCTTAGAAGATTCACTCTTCTTGTACGTAAGTCGGCATTGTGCATTTTGTATTCAATCCCGATGCAATACCTGTGTTCCATGGCCAATGTGAAGGTCCACGCGATACAGTAAACCTGCACTGGTGCATCGGAATCTAATACTGGTCTCCAAGGAGCCGCTCAAAGTACAAACTCTTAGAAGATTCACTCTTCTTGTACTTAAGTCGCCATTGTGCTTTTTTATTCAATCCCGATGCAATATCTGTGCTTCATGGTCAATGTGAAGGTCCAAGGAGTACAGTAAACCTGCATTGGTGCATCGGAATCTAATGCTGGTGTCCCAAGGAGCCGCTCAAGGCACAAATTTTTAGAAGATTCGCTCTTCTTGTACTTAAGTCGGCATTCTGCGTTTTGTATTCAATCCCGATGCAATTTCTGTGCTTCATGGTCAATGTGAAGGTCCAAGGGATACACTAAACCAGGACTGGTGCATCGGAATCTAATACTGGTGTCCCAAGGGGCCGCTCAAAGCACAAACTCTTAGAAGATCCACTCTTCTTGTACTTAAGTCGGCATTGTGCCTTTTGTAATGGATCCCGATGCAATTTCTGTGTTTCATGGTCAAGCTGAAAGTCTAAGGGATACAGTAAACCTGCACTGGTGCAGCGGAATCTAATACTGCTCTCCCAGGGGCCACTCAAAGCACAAACTCTTAGAGGATACACTGTTCTTGTACTTAACTCCGAATGCCCCTTATGACTTCATTCCCAACGAATTTCTGTCTTTCATGGTCAACGTGAAGGTCCAAGGGATACGGTAAACCTGCACTAGTTCATCGGAACCTAATACTGGTATCCCAGGGGCCGCTCATATCACAAACTCTTAGAAGATTCACTCATCTTGTTCTTAAGTCGGCATTGTCCCAAGTGTATTCAATCTCCATGCAATTTCTGTGTTTCATGGTCAATGTGAAGGTCCTAGAGATACAGTAAAACTGCACTGGTGCATCGGAATCTAATACTGGTCTCCCTGGAGCCCCTCAAAGCACAAATTCTTAGAAGATTCACTTTTATTGTACTTAAGTACTCATTGTGCCTTTTGTATTCAATCCCGATGCAATTTCTGTGTTTCATGGTCAATGTGAAAGTCCAAGGGATACAGTAAACCTGCTCTGGTGCATCGGAATGTAATACTGGTGTCCCAATGAGCCGCTCAAAGCACAAACTCTTAGAAGATTCACTCTTCTTGTACTTAAGTCGGCATTGTGCGTTTTGAATTCAATCGCGACGCAATTTCTTTGTTTCATGTTCAATGCGAAGGTCCAAGGGATATAGTAAACCTGCACTGGTGCTTCGGAAACTAATACTGGTCTGCCAGGAGTCTCTCAAAACTCAAACTCTTAGAAGATTCACTGTTCCTGTACTTAAGTCGGCATTGTGCGTTTTGTATTCAATCGCGATGCAATTTCTTTGTTTCATGTTCAATGCGAAGGTCCAAGGGATATAGTAAACCTGCACTGGTCCATCGGAATCCAATACTGGTCTCCCAGGAGCCGCTCTAAGCGCGAACTCTTAGAAGATTCTCTCTTCTTCTACTTAAGTTGGCATTGTCCCTTTTGTGTTCAATGCCGATGCAATTTCTGTGATTCATGGTCAATGTTAAGACCCAAGGGTTACAGTAAGCCTGCACTTGTGCATCAGAATCTAATACTGGTCCCCCAGGAATCACTCAGAGCTCAAACCTATAAAAGATTCACTCCTCTTTACTTAAGTAGGCATTAACCCATTTGTAATCAATCCCGATTCAATCTTTATGTTTCATGGTCAATGTTAAGGTCCAAATGATACAGTAAACCTGTACTGGTGCATCGGAATCTACTACTGGTCTCCCAGGAGCCGCACATAGAACAAACTCTTAGAAGATTCACTCTTCTTGTACTTAAGTCGGCATTGTGCGTTTTGTATTCAATCCCGATGCAATTTCTGTGCTTCATGGTCAATGTGAAGGTCCAAGGGATACACTAAACCTGGACTGGTGCATCGGAATCTAATACTTGTGTCCCAAGGGGCCGCTCAAAGCACAAACTCGTAGAAGATCCACTTTTCTTGCACTTAAGTCGGCATTGTGCCTTTTGTAATCGATCCCGATGCAATTTCTGTGTTTCATGGTCAAGCTGAAAGTCCAAGGGATACAGTAAACCTGCACTGGTGCAGCGGTATCTAATACTGGTCTCCCAGGAGCCGCTCAAAGCACAAACTCTTAGAGGATACACTGTTCTTGTACTTCACTCCGCATTGCCTTTTTTGATTTCATTCCCGATGAATTTCTGTCTTTCATGGTCAATGTGAAGGTCCAAGGAATACAGTAAACCTGCACTGGTGCATCGGAATCTATTACTGGCCTCCTAGGAGCCGCTCAAAGCACAAACACTTAGAAGATTCACTCTTCTTGTACTTAAGTCGGCATTGTGCGTTTTGTATTCAATTGCGATGCAATTTCTTTGTTTCATGTTCAATGTGAAGGTCCAAGGGATATAGAAAACCTACACTGGTACTTCGGAAACTAATACTGGTCTGCCAGTAGCCTCTCAAAACTCAAACCCTTAGAAGATTCACTGTTCTTGTACTTAAGTCGGCCTTGTGCAGTTTGTATCCAATCCTGATACAATTTCTGTGTTTCATGGTCAATGTGAATGTCCAAGGGATACAATAAACCTTCACTGGTGCATCGGAATCCAATACTGGTCTCCCAGGAGCCGCTCAAAGCACAAACTCCTAGAAGATACTCTCTTCTTGTACTTAAGTTGGCATTGTCCCTTTATTACAGTAAACCTCCACTGGTGCATCAGAATCTAATACTGGTCCCCCAGGAATCACTCAGAGCACAAACCTATAGAAGATTCACTCTTCTTTACTTAAGTAGGCGTTAACCCATTTGTAATCAATCCCGATGCAATTTCTGTGTTTCATGGTCAATGTGAAGGTCCAAGCGATACAGTAAACCTGCACTGGTGCATCGGAATCTAATACGGGTCTCCAAGGAGCCGCTCAAAGTACAAACTCTTAGAAGATTCACTCTTCTTGTACTTAAGTCGCCATTGTGCCTTTTGTATTCAATCCCGATGCAATATCTGTGCTTCATGGTCAATGTGAAGGTCCAAGGAGTACAGTAAACCTGCATTGTTGCATCGGAATCTAATACTGGTGTCCCAAGGAGCCGCTCAAAGCACAAACTTTTAGAAGATTCGCTCTTCTTGTACTTAAGTCGGCATTCTGCGTTTTGTATTCAATCCCGATGCAATTTCTCTGCTTCATGGTCAATGTGAAGGTCCAAGGGATACACTAAACCTGGACTGGTGCATCGGAATCTAATACTGGTGTCCCAAGGGGCCGCTCAAAGCACAAACTCTTAGAAGATCCACTCTTCTTGTACTTAAGTCGGCATTGTGCCTTTTGTAATGGATCCCGATGCAATTTCTGTGTTTCATGGTCAAGCTGAAAGTCCAAGGGATACAGTAAACCTGCACTGGTGCAGCGGAATCTAATACTGGTCTCCCAGGAGCCGCTCAAAGCACAAACTCTTAGAAGATTTACTCTTCTTGTATTTAAGTCGGCATTGTGCCTTTTGTATTCAATCCCCATGAAATTACTGTCCTTCATGGTCAATGTGAAGGTCCAAGGGATACAGTAAACCTGCACTGGTGCTTCGGAATCTAATACTGGTCTCCCAGGAGCCGCTCAAAGCACAAACTCTTAGAAGAATCACTCTTCTTGTACTTAAGTCGGCATTATGCGTTTTGTATTCAATCGCGATGCAATTTCTTTGTTTCATGTTCAATGCGAAGGTCCAAGGGATATAGTAAACCTGCACTGGTGCTTCGGAAACTAATACTGGTCTGCCAGGAGCCTCTCAGAACTCAAACTCTTAGAAGATTCACTGTTCCTGTACTTAACTCCGAATGCCCCTTATGACTTCATTCCCGATGAATTTCTGTCTTTCATGGTCAATGTGAAGGTCCAAGGGATACGGTAAACCTGCACTAGTTCATCGGAACCTAATACTGGTCTCCCAGGGGCCGCTCAAAGCACAAACCCTTAGAAGATTCACTCATCTTGTTCTTAAGTCGGCATTGTCCCAAGTGTATTCAATCTCCATGCAATTTCTGTGTTTCATGGTCAATGTGAAGGTCCTAGAGATACAGTAAAACTGCACTGGTCATCGGAATCTAATACTGGTCTCCCTGGAGCCGCTCAAAGCACAAATTCTTAGAAGATTCACTTTTATTGTATTTAAGTACTCATTGTGCCTTTTGTATTCAATCCCGATGCAATTTCTGTGTTTCATGGTCAATGTGAAAGTCCAAGGGATACAGTAAACCTGCTCTGGTGCATCGGAATGTAATACTGGTCTTCCAGGAGCAGCTGAAAGCACAAACTCTTAGAAGATTTACTCTTCTTGTATTTAAGTCGGCATTGTGCCTTTTGTATTCAATCCCCATGAAATTACTGTCCTTCATGGTCAATGTGAAGGTCCAAGGGTTACAGTAAACCTGCACTGGTGCATCGGAATCTAATACTGGTCTCCCAGGAGCCGCTCAAAACACAAACTCTTAGAAGAATCACTCTTCTTGTACTTAAGTCGGCATTATGCGTTTTGTATTCAATCGCGATGCAATTTCTTTGTTTCATGTTCAATGCGAAGGTCCAAGGGATATAGTAAACCTGCACTGGTGCTTCGGAAACTAATACTGGTCTGCCAGGAGCCTCTCAAAACTCAAACTCTTAGAAGATTCACTGTTCCTGTACTTAAGTCGGCATTGTGCGTTTTGTATTCAATCGCGATGCAATTTCTTTGTTTCATGTTCAATGTGAAGGTCCAAGGGATATAGTAAACCTGCACTGGTCCATCGGAATCCAATACTGGTCTCCCAGGAGCCGCTCTAAGCACAAACTCTTAGAAGATTCTCTCTTCTTCTACTTAAGTTGGCATTGTCCCTTTTGTGTTCAATGCCGATGCAATTTCTGTGATTCATGGTCAATGTGAAGACCCAAGGGTTACAGTAAACCTGCACTTGTGCATCAGAATCTAATACTGGTCCCCCAGGAATCACTCAGAGCTCAAACCTATAGAAGATTCACTCCTCTTTACTTAAGTATGCATTAACCCATTTGTAATCAATCCCGATTCAATCTTTATGTTTCATGGTCAATGTTAAGGTCCAAGTGATACAGTAAACCTGCACTGGTGCCTCGTAAACTAATACAGGTATCCCAGGAGCAACTAAAACCAGAAACTCGTAGAAGATTCACTCTTCTTGTATTTAAGTCGGCATTGTGCCTTTTGTATTCAATCCCGATGAAATTACTGTCCTTCATGGTCAATGTGAAGGTCCAAGGGATACAGTAAACCTGCACTGGTGCATCGGAATCTATTACTGGTCTCCTAGGAGCCGCTCAAAGCACAAACTCTTAGAAGATTCACTCTTCTTGTACTTAAGTCGGCATTGTGCGTTTTGTATTCAATTGCGATGCAATTTCTTTGTTTCATGTTCAATGTGAAGGTCCAAGGGATATAGTAAACCTACACTGGTACTTCGGAAACTAATACTGGTCTGCCAGTAGCCTCTCAAAACTCAAACTCTTAGAAGATTCACTGTTTTTGTACTTAAGTCGGCCTTGTGCAGTTTGTATCCAATCCGGATACAATTTCTGTGTTTCATGGTCAATGTGAATGTCCAAGGGATACAATAAACCTTCACTGGTGCATCGGAATCCAATACTGGTTGCCCAGGAGCCGCTCAAAGCACAAACTCTTAGAAGATACTCTCTTCTTGTACTTAAGTTGGCATTGTCCCTTAATTACAGTAAACCTCCACTGGTGCATCAGAATCTAATACTGGTCCCCCAAGGAATCACTCAGAGCACAAACCTATAGAAGATTCACTCTTCTTTACTTAAGTAGGCGTTAACCCATTTGTAATCAATCCCGATGCAATTTCTGTGTTCCATGGTCAATGTGAAGGTCCAAGCGATACAGTAAACCGGCACTGGTGCATCGGAATCTAATACTGGTCTCCAAGGAGCCGCTCAAAGTACAAACTCTTAGAAGATTCACTCTTCTTGTACTTAATTCGCCATTGTGCCTTTTGTATTCAATCCCGATGCAATATCTGTGCTTCATGGTCAAAGTGAAGGTCCAAGGGGTACAGTAAACCTGCACTGGTGCATCGGAATCTAATACTGGTGTCCCAAGGAGCCGCTCAAAGCACAAACTCTTAGAAGATTCACTCTTCTTGTACTTAAGTCGGCATTGTGCGTTTTGTATTCAATCCCGATGCAATTTCTGTGCTTCATGGTCAATGTGAAGGTCCAAGGGATACACTAAACCTGAACTGGTGCATCGGAATGTAATACTGGTGTACCCAAGGGGCCGCTCAAAGCACAAACTCTTAGAAGATCCACTCTTCTTGTACTTAAGTCGGCATTGTGCCTTTTGTAATCGATCTCGATGCAATTTCTGTGTTTCATGGTCAAGCTGAAAGTCCAAGGCATACAGTAAACCTGCACTGGTGCAGCGGAATCTAATACTGGTCTCCCAGGAGCCGCTCAAAGCACAAACTCTTAGAGGATACAGTGTTCTTGTACTTAACTCCGAATGCCCCTTTTGATTTCATTCCCGATGAATTTCTGTCTTTCATGGTCAATGTGAAGGTCCAAGGGATACGGTAAACCTGCACTAGTTCATCGGAACCTAATACTGGTCTCCCACTGGCCGCTCAAAGCACGAACTCTTAGAATATTCACTCATCTTGTTCTTAAGTCGACATTGTAGCAAGTGTATTCAATCTCCATGCAATTTCTGTGTTTCATGGTCAATGTGAAGGTCCTAGAGATACAGTAAAACTGCACTGGTGCATCGGAATCTAATACTGGTCTCCCTGGAGCCGCTCAAAGCACAAAATCTTAGAAGATTCACTTTTATTGTACTTAAGTACGCATTGTGCCTTTTGTATTCAATCCCGATGCAATTTCTGTGTTTCATGGTCAATGTGAAAGTGCAAGAAATACAGTAAACCTGCTCTGGTGCATCAGAAAGTAATACTGGTCTTCCAGGAGCCGCTGAAAGCACAAACTCTTAGAAGATTCACTCTTCTTGTTGTGCAGGGATTAGACCCCCAAGAGGGATCATTGCCGACAAAATCTTATTTAAATAAATTTTCAATGCATAATGTTCTGCCGTAGCCGGCTTGGGCATACTGTGGTGGAAGGTGCTGGCCGGAAGACCATGGTCGGCACATTGCTGCCACGTGCTCCTCGGTCAGACTCAAGTCCCACAAGTTGGTTGCGCTGACGGGGGCACGCTACTAGCAAGGCGCGTTGGCGGAAGCAATCCTCCAATCAGAGACTAATCGTGTGATCACGTATGGACGCGGCCGGGAGCGGCGAGGGCGGCTTGGGAACAGCTCCGCGCTCTCTTAGCTTCTGACCTCGGCCCCGAGTAGTCGCTCCTCTAGCCTCTGCCTCCTGATGAGCAGACGGCAACCCCTCTTGGGGCTGCTCAGCCCTACGTAGGCACCACTGTACCATCATTACAAGAATAAACTGGGTCCATTCCACTCAATTAATTTTCATTTTACAACGCCCTCCGCTCCTGACTTCTATCCTGACGAACAAATGGTGTCAGAAGTGGGATGCGACCCACCTTTCGGTTGTAAAATCAACTCATCAGTTGAGTATGAGTACTATGAAGGGGCCGAGTTTGAGCAATTAAGGGAAACTAGACCGAACGTGGCGAGGCTGCAGCGCGCCATGCACGTGCCAGCCGGGCGCCTGCGTTGCAGGATGTGCGTGGCCGCGCACTAGCGCGCCACAAGCGTGACGCAGTTCGCCGCCGGACGCGAGCCGAGGAGGGTCCGCGATGCAGTCACGCTCGCCGCCGCCGCCGCCGCCGCCGCCGCCGCCGCCGCTGTCCGTAGCTGCCACGGGTCACCGCCTGCGCCAGGGTCCGTGGTGCGGCCCTCGCGCCGCCCCGTCGTCGCAGCTGTCCATGCTGTCGCCCGCCGCCTGCTGCGCCCACGCGTGATCAACGCGCCTGCCGCCGCTCGTCGACACCGCCGCCGTCCGTCGTCTGCACGCCACCAAATAATGTAAGTCGCTAGCGACGCTACGGTGGTGTAGATGCCCACACTATTGTAACATGCCGATCACCAGGCAGCAATCGGAGGCAGGAGCAGCCGGAGCGGATGAGGATCCCCTCTTGGCGCTGCAGTCCCAGTTAAATCAATTAATTCTGACTAACGCGGAGCTTAAGCAACAGATAGATGATCTCAAAATGGCTTCTCCGCAATCTAATGTTGCTAAGCCAGTGCTAGTGGAAGAACAGCCAAAGCAGGTGATTCCACCACTCACTAGTGCTGAATCACCTGTGGCAGTAGCCACCTCTACTTTGGTGCAGAGCTTCCCAGCAGTAGCGTTTATTCCGGCGTTCGCTGGAAAGCCGCACGAGGATATTCAAACGCTTGTCCAGAATATCCAGGACATCGGAAAGCTTTGCGGTTGGCCAGATGAATTTCTCTTAAACGTGATGAAAATGAAATTCACCGGCGAAGCGCGGAACTACGTGCAGTCGGTCGAGAGCTTGAAAAATGCCCCTACCTTCCAGTCCCTTGCAACAGGGTTGATTGAAAGGTATACAGACAAACGTGGTACTAGTTACTATCGCGACTTGCTTTCCACCCTTAAGCAAAAAACGGGTGAAGATTTAGAAGCATTCGCGGACAGGATTCGAAGCGTCGCATGCCACACGTACGCACTAAGTGCCAGTTCTGCTCGTAACGAAGTTCTGTTGGAAGAATCAGAATGTCGTGCGATAGACATGTTTATTCGTGGCATAAACCCTCAAACAGGGGGCGAAATCAAGGTAGCTTCCCCCCGCACCTTACACGAAGCCGTGCGATTAGCACTCTTGAGAGAGGAGGCGAGCCGATTTGTGGCCGTCTCCGCGCGGCAAAGTGAGCCCCGACGTGTCTTTTCGAACGATACTAAGTGTGGGTGCTGTAATAGACAAGGACATGTGGCAGAGCAATGTCGCGTGCCATGTTGTCATCAGTGCAGGAACATGGGCCACCAAAGCGTGCATTGTCCAAATAGTAGGCCACAACCGCCTGCAAATTCCAGGCGAAATGCAAACCAACCACAGAACTCGGGAAACGGCCGCGGGGCAGGAAGTGCCACCCCTCCCGGCCCCCGTTAAAAATAGTGACCCCCCTAGTTGATAAGGGAATCACGCAGGTGGCAAGCGTGGTTGTCGATGGTGTTAGAGGCCGCAAACCAATACGCGTGCTAATTGACACAGGCGCACAGATCAGCTTGGCATTTTTATCGAAGAGAGATAAAAGAACATTGCAACCGCCGCGGTACCATATCAGTGGTATTGGTCCCGGCATAGTGAAACCTGATGGCAGCTGTTGCGTTGAGTTCATGTTGGACTCCACAGAATATGCTTTTACGATGGAGGTTGTACGAAACAGGCGCACGGATTACGACATCATCCTAGGAAGTGACTTTCTGCGTCATTTCCAGGGGGTTATTGACTATAGGTTAAATACCGTCCAATTCGGCAACAACGTGCACCGTTTTGGACGTGACTGCACGTTGCGGGCGAGCGGAGCTGGGAAAAAAGGATCCGTTTCCCAAGTTTCGGAGTCTCCCGTAACGATGCTAAAAGCCGATAATTCCGTGGAGATACCAGAAGGCACAGGAAAGATCCTTTGGGCGCCTGTCGGGATACGTGAATCCGAAGAGGTTCATTTCTTGATAGATCCACTCTGCCAGAATGAAACTCTTGACCAGATGCAGGTCCACGTAAAACGTAGCCTGTGCAAAGCACAGCAAGTACAGAAAGAAAATTGCGTACCCGTGTGTTTAGACAATTTTAGTCACAAGCAAGCTTTAATACCGCGTGGTACAGTATTAGGCAGCTTACAGGTTATCACAGAAGATGAGTTGCCAATGAGAACCCCTTGTCTGAAAAAGAAAGAGACTGCTGCCGCCTCTCAACACCTTTTGACAATCGCGTCACATCTGACAGATAAGTTTAAAGCTAAGCTTAGTCACCTCCCATTGCATGAACAAAAGCTAATAAATGAAGTGTTGAATGAGTATTCATGGTTGTTTGAAGACAGGAAATATTTACCAGCAACAGATCTAATCCAACATGAGATTCCAACCGGAAATGCTAGGCCAATAGCTCAAAAAGGGTACCGAATTCCCTACCATCTTCAGTCAGTGGTAGAGGAAACTATACAACAGCAACTAGAAGCAGGAATAATACAACCCTCTTCTAGTGCGTGGTCTAGCCCAATTGTAGTCGTTCCAAAGAAGTCTATAGACGGAGAAAAATCCTATCGCCTCTGTGTAGACATGCGAGCAGTAAACAAAGTTACTACTCCAGATCATTATCCATTACCCCGGATCGATGAAACACTCGATCGTCTGGGCAATTGCCGGTACTTCACAACATTAGACATGCGCAGTGGGTATCATCAAATTCCAATTGCTCCTGAAGATCGAGCTAAGACAGCTTTTGTAGTTCCTGGCGGCTTATATGAATTCTTAAGGATGCCTTTCGGGCTTCGCAACGCACCAGCAACCTTTCAGCGATTTGCAGATCTGCTATTACGTGGGTTGAAACCTACTATGTGCCTTGTGCATCTTGATGATATAATTATATTTTCAAAATCCATTGCTGAACATGCTGAACATCTACGCAGTGTACTGTTGCGCTTGCAAAATGCTAATTTAAGCTTAAAATTAGAAAAATGTTCTTTTGCTCAATCACAAGTGCAGTATTTAGGTCATGTCATCAGTTCCAGCGGAGTCAAACCAGATCCACGATTAACTGAAGCAGTAGACACTTTTTCTATTCCAACAAATTTAAAGGAATTACAATCCTTCCTTGGCCTTGCAAATTATTACCGCCGTTTTGTTAAAGATTATGCTACTATTACCAAACCACTTACTAAATTGTTGAAAAAGGATACTCCTTTTGTTTGGACGGATGAATGTTCGACCGCCTTTCAAACAGTGAAAACTATTTTAACTAGTTCACCTCTACTTGTTTACCCAGACTTCGCTGAAACTTTTATTTTATCTTGTGACGCATCTGATTTTGCTGTAGGATGTGTCCTAAGCCAAGTGCAAGATGGTGAGGAAAAACCCGTTGGGTATGCCTCTCGTCAACTGAATAAAGCAGAAACTAATTACAGTACTACAGAAAACGAATTGCTTGCCCTTCTTTTTGGAATTAATTATTTTAGATGTTACCTCTATGGTCGCAAGTTTACAGTTCTTACCAATCACTCTGCTCTGCAGTGGTTATTGAATCTTAAAGACCCTAGCAGCAAACTTATGCGCTGGGCCATGAAACTGTCAGAATATGATTTTGAAGTTCGGCACAAGCCTGGTCGGTTGCATCAAAATGCTGATGCGTTAAGTAGAAAAGTGCGTGTCATTGAATCAGATGAGGTATCAATTGAAGAGTTAAAAGAAGCACAGCAGGTGGACGTTCAATGTCAAAGATACGCCACCTTCCCAGAATTTGAAGTAATAGACGACCTTTTGTATCGAAGAACTCCACATGGGAATCGTTTGGTAATACCGGAATGCTTGCAGCAACGTATAATACGGCAATGCCATGATACCATCCAAGCATGTCACAGCGGAAAACGCGCTACGAACGCTCGAATTGCGACACGTTATTGGTGGCAATACCGACAACGTGATGTGGACAGGTATGTAAGATCTTGCCTGCCGTGTGCACAACGAGCACAAAATAGGCATCCGCGAGTGCCGCTGCAAACACTTCCTCAGGCATCTTCACCCTTCGAAATTCTTGCTTTAGATTTCCAAGGTCCTTTCCCACAGTCGCAACAAGGTAACAAATACATTTTGTCTGTTATTGATCACTTTTCACGTTATCTAATTTTGGTTCCCCTCCCCGACATGACAGCTGAAACTGTGGCGAGAGAGTTTGTAAATCGTGTGATACTGCCTTTTGGAAGTCCTGATGCCATTTTAACGGATCAAGGAACCAATTTCATGTCTGCTTTATTTGTACAAGTTTGTAAATTATTAAGAATCAAAAAATGGCGTACAACTCCCTTCCATCCTAAAGCCAACGGTCGCGTTGAACGCGTACACCGTACAATTTGTAAAATGTTATCCTATTATGTTGCAAAAACGCACGCTGATTGGGACAGATATGTACCGTATATTTCTTCTGCATACAACACCCGAATACATGAATCCACGGGGTATACCCCTTACGAAGCTGTGTTTGGACGGCCGATGAATTCGCCGTTCGAAATAGACAAACTACCTCAAGGTGTAGAAATAAAGGAAGTAAAAGGTTTAGCCCGCCGGCTAAAAGCGATCTGGTATAAGGTAAAGAGGAATAATATCAAAGCTACTAATAAACAGTTGCACAGGCAGAACAAAAATGCTGTTTTACCGACTTATCAGACAGGTGATTTAGTGTTACTACGAAACCCGGCAATCAAAAAGGGACGAACTAAAAAGTTCTCTCCCCGCTTTGAAGGCCCGTATCGGATTGTACGGTTGACCTCACCAGTCAATGCAGAACTGCAATTAACCGGTCGTACGGTGATAGTGCACTTTGACCGCCTGCAACCTTACCACGGTAGGGCTGTGTCACCACAACAGGTCGCAGCCCCCGATCCGCCTGTGTCACCTCCACCTCAAGTAGAACAAAAACGAAAGAAAAAACGGAGGAGATTACCTCCACAGGGTTGTAGATACCCTTTGCGGAATCGACACCCTTATGGGTTGAGGTCGCGTGATTAATCACGCCTAGTTAGAGTTTTATGTTATGTTTTATTGCAGATTAGTTTAAGTCATTTTCTCCAGGGACTTGGAAGCAAGACGTGCCTGACCACCACGGAGTTCCCAGCCATTCTCAATTGTCAACTTCCAGTCCTGTCATATATTTTTGCTCATTTTTATATGTACGATTATGTTTTATGTTTGGCAAGCAATGCCACGCATTAGGTGTCACGCAACTGACTTGCCTCAAATGCAACCATTACACTTGGTGTTGGCAGAACCGCGGCTGCTAACTCCGAATGATGTTCTTCAATGTCCTCTATTGCCATCTATTTGGCAAACCAGTATATGTGGAGTATTTTTACTCCGAGCTTTTCTTAATACTTGTTACGTTGACGTCTAGTGTATTGTACTATATGTCGTAGTTCTGTATTTGCTGCAGCTAATCGTAAGTAATCGGAACAGATAAAGCCAGGACTTGAAATGCATACGCCTCGTGCGCTTTGTTTACGAGACCAGCTGTTGGCGGGGCAAAACATCAGCTGTCGCCTCCCCTCCTCTTCAGCGCTGTCCCTTCTCCTCGCCAAGATATGGCCAGCCAGTAACAGCGCTCCGCGCGATGACGTATCTTATCACCACGTGCGCTGCCGCCTCCAGCGTCTCAACACGCAGCGCGTCCGAGTAGTTACAAAAACAAACCGCAAATTACTGCCCTATCCTCCGTGTATGACAGACTACAATGCACTTACCATCAGTTTATATAACTAACAGCCCTTTTTTTTTTAAAAAAAAAAAAAAAACTCTTATGCTAGATAATTAGCAATTTCTAATTCATCGTTATTTCTGGTACACGCTAAGCGCGTGATATTTGTCGCTGCAGTAGCGGCCGGTCTCTCGCGGCTACACGCCGTCTCACATAACCGCTGACGTGCCGGTGCCTACTCCGCACCTACGCGTGCGCTGCGCGCTCGCTAACAGCTCCAAGCTGGTTTCTTTCATGCAGCCGGAAGACACGGCAAACAAAATTCATTCAAACATCCCAATAAATCTTAACATAAATATTAAATAGATGTGATTCATTGTTTAAATTCTTTTCCTCGTTTTGTTTCACATTAGCTGGATAAATCACACGAAGTTCTTAACGATTTACATTATTCTGCATACCTTAGTCTGCCAATCCTATAAGTGAAATTTAACTACTGCTTTGATTCATTGTGTAAGCTACAAACTACAGCCCTAACCCTCTTACACATCGAATTGCCTTGGACAAGGCCAGATATGGGCAAACCAATGCAATGCCACGGGTTTTTCACGCTACTGACGAGGCACAAACGACCAATCGTCCGGGCTGCCGTATATCGGTGGACGATTGTTCCTTGGTTGCTACGCAGTTGTTTTTGCCCTCCCCATTTATTTTACTCTACCGCCGTGGTCATTGTTCTATCCTGTTTTCCTTCTTCTGTCGATGAGGAGGCCCCTGCAACATGTTAGGTACCCTCTTCCGACAGTACCGGTCTTTTAATCTTACCACCATTTACACCGAGATATTGCTCTCCCTTGTTGCAGTCTTGCCCCAAAATATCGGCCGATGATCCATTGTGAGATACGTACTTTGCCTCTAATTAGCCGGTGATGTAAGTGCTACGGGAACTGTGCCTAGTTGTCCTTTCAGTTCAATTTGTTATCGTCAGTTTTAAAACTAACACACACGCAGCCTAGCAGCCAGCCCTAGGTGGCCAGTGTTACATGTTAACGTTGAGCGTTCCGACTACTTACAGCATTATTATTATACATCATTGTGTTTTTATTTTCCTGTCAATATATGTCATTGTGTTTAATTATGTCATTATGCTAGCGCTAGTGATTTATAGTTCATGATTTTCATTTTATGTAGTGTTATGTACTGCGCGCACAAAAAGTGACGCTATTTATGCATGTATGCTATTCTAGCTGCAGAGCTATTTTTATTGCTTGAACAGTCGACATTTCCCTAGTACAGCAGATCGCTAATAACGCCGCTGATACTTTTATTACATGTATCGCAGGAAACCCATGTGCCTACACTAATTCTTATTAAGTCAGACGGACGCCCTTAGGCCCGCTGAACCACGGTATCGCAGATAGCTCCAATGCACTGCCTACCCCTCAATTATTAGACAGGTTGCCTTAGCACTGTCCGCAGGTTGCCCCATTGCCCTGCAAATTATATAATCATCAATCCAAGTCTGCAGATTGCACTAATGCACTGCTGAACTTAATAGTCGAGTCACTCGCAGGTAGCTCATACGCACCGCGAACTTGTACTTACACGTCACCGAATCCTAGGCTCCTCGGTTGACCACAAAACAATTCATACATCAATTACCGTGAGACAATTTGCACTCACACTACGCCTTTGGCACTCAACCACAAATGAACTGAGCCCCAGACGCTCTTTTATTACATTTTATACAACGCCACCTTCTTCTAGATGGCAATTCCATTGCAAAATCATCGGATTCTGCCAAAGATTCAGATACCGTTCCCCAGATGGCAGCCTTTTCCGTTGCTGAACGGATTAGTTGCTTTTCACCATCTGACAGTGCAAACTGCACTTTTAAGAACAATGTTGTTATATACACACACTGTCGGATTTTACTGACGTAGTCCCTTATGCACTTCGTCAACCGACTAAAAAAAAAAAAAAACAACTTCC
This sequence comes from Schistocerca piceifrons, assembly GCF_021461385.2. Lineage (NCBI taxonomy): Eukaryota > Metazoa > Arthropoda > Insecta > Orthoptera > Acrididae > Schistocerca > Schistocerca piceifrons. The sequence continues at coordinate 965,072,129 of NC_060149.1, forward strand.
CCTGGCGGATTTCGTATCCGATTCGGAAGTTTATGTTCGGGAAATATTTCCTTTATTTTATTTCTTGTCAATTGTTATTACTTCAATGTCATGTTTTATTGTTATCAATTTACAGTTATGATTAATGTTAGTACACTTTATGGTTATACGCTATTTTTGTGTCATATTCGGTATTCCCTTTTAACTTTCATTGTTTCTGGACTGGAAGTATCTCTGATAGCACCTATTGGCCTTCAATTCGTATCCGCCATCAGCTACCATTAGTCACACATTTACACAACACTACATACGCCCAATAACAACTTACAACATACTCACACTGTTCATATCCACACTACCTTGGTGTAACTTGTTGATGTTACCAGACCTCTATTGTCATATACTAAGTACATGAACAAGGCTTTTATGGTTTATGCCCTCCGCTCTTCGGAAGGGGAAAGGGAAGCACGTACGTATGTACGTTATGTTCAGTAGCAGTTTCTTTTAATCAACAACGTAGTCAGTTTACCTGTTGAACACTTAAGTTGTTCTGTTAAAATGGAATCAAACGTCTTTGTGACATCAGCTATTTGTGTATTATTGCTTTGCAATAAACTGTTACTTTTAAGTTGCACTTACAATGTCTTAGTCTCGGACGCAGAGCCACTAGCGCTCTCTGACGCTGTTATCTGAGCTCAGCACTCTGCCGGCTCAGCGCTGATAAAGCTGCGCTGCGCCGCCTCCACTGCTTCACACCCAGCCTCTGTATTCACGAGCAACAGACTCGCTCTCGCTAACATTCATTTCCGACTTCAGTACAGTTAATCTCTCTATTGACCACTTCTGTAAGTAAAGATCCTTTGATTATTCAGTTAACTTGAGTTGTCCTACCCGCATTCGGGTTTTCTACAGCTGAAAAACCACTCAATATTATTTCTGAAATTTATGAAGTACTTCACCTGTCTCGCCGTGTCGAACCTTAGCGGGGTGGGTGCCCCTGCGTAGTGGCCAATGCGTGGGAGGTGCCTAGGCTGTGCAGGTTTACATCGCGATCACAGGATTCCTTCTCATTTTATTCATTTAAAAAAAAAAAACTTTCTGCGTACAAAATCTCAAATTAATTGATGACACTTGGCCTTCGTCCCATAACAGGTAGAAAAATTTTTCCAGCGAGTTACGCTTAGTCTGCGCTGCGTAGTACTGCCTCCGCGTTCAGCGTGTTTTTTGCTGACGCGTGATTGATCAGCGGATACTCGGTGTCGAATTACACCATTGTCTTGCCGCCTTGCTACCCCCACGGCTGCGAAACTGTTGGTTGCCTGCCGTGATTCTACTTCGTGGTCTTCATCAGTAAGCGTGACTGAACGGGTCCATAGTCGCTACTTGCCAGGTAATTACTGCTACAACGTTGTACCCCCTCCGTCATCTCTGAATTACTCATCAAGTAAGCCAGGAAATTTTTACTTCTAGGGGCACTAATACTTTCTCTCGCAGTCGACCGTTATCAACATTGGAAGCTGAAAGCAACCTCCGTTCAAATGGCTGTCAATTTATCATCCGCAATGGGCAGCATGTTAATCTCAATGGTTGTCGTCGTCGCCGCTAAGGCGCCTCCATTTCACGTCTACCCTTCCACATCTGGCGTGCTTTTTGGACGTCGTCACAATCTGGTGCATACTCCACATTATGCTATTGTGTTAGCTGATGTCAACCTAACATTATTAGAAGAGGAAGACCGTGCTTTATATGATACAGCTCAGCAATTGTCAAAATATGAAACCTTCTTGACGCAGACGAAGGAACATGAGTTTCTCCGATCTTTGTGGGAAGTGACTAGAATTATTTCAACCCTTCGAAGTCAATTGAACAGTATTAGGGATGCTGTACCACTGCCTCGTTTCAAACGAGCCTGGTTGCCCGTTGGAGGTACATTATTAAAATCTGTCTTTGGGTCTCCTGACGAAACAGACGCAAAGCGCTGGGATTTGGACACACAGCAAGCGCTTTCGGAAACACAAGTTAATCACGAAGTGATGGTACATCAACAGGTGCGCCTGACACATCTTGAGAATAACCTGTTAGCCACAACTAGACAAATACAAGTTGTAGCCGACAGATTAACACGACACTATGGTGCACTTGAACAATCCTTTAACCAAGAGTGGACTCATCTTTGCTCGGGATTACGTAATCTATCTATCACATTGGACATTATGAAGACCACGCAGATTCTTTTATTTAATATACACACAGCACAGTTACACGTGCACATGTTACACTCGGCCATTCAACTCGGACTGCAAGGAAAGCTCAGTCCACATCTGTTACCCTCAGAGCCCTTCTTGCACATGCTACACAATGTGTCGTCGCAAATTTTGGCCCCTAAACAAATGCTTTATGCTGTGCGGGAAAGCAACCTCCCCTTTTACTATGCTGCGTTGGAGGTCCGACTTACCCGTAACTCTGACGGTATTCGGATGCGAATGAGGTTGCCAATCACGTGCGCAAATTGCGAATACGAGTGCTATGAAATATACACTTTTCCGGTCTCTTAGGCTACCCTTCATCACCATGTTGTTTGGCAGACTCAAGAATTTTTAGTAGTTAGTCGGGATCGACAAACTCACGCCACTCTCACTCGCGCTGAACTATCCAGTTGCTTCCATACAACACATCACTTATGCTCCACGCTAATTTTACACACTAACACTACTGAGTGCGAGATGTCACTGTTTTTAGCTGAAACTACTACCCCTCCATGTCCTCGTGTTCTAGTCTCACTTCGTCAACCAATAATTCAGCCTGTTGGAAACAGTTTTCTGTTCGCTGTTCCACAGACTGTCACCGCCACCCTGGTGTGCCACCGTTCAATGTCAGAGACTGAATCGTACCGGATAACACTGAATAATAGTGGCCTAGTGTATAATAGTTCAAGATGTGACGTATACGCTGCTTCTATGAGGATATCAGCTCAATTGCACTCCACCTTTCATGTCACCATTCCCACATTTACCTTATACCTTCCTGAACTCTCTTTTAAAACCCATCACCATGAGAAGCTGAAGAATTTACCGAATACCAATGATTCAGATCTACTCCAATCGATCAATCATCTCCTTACCCAGGAACACAACCAAGTTGCTCTGGACCGAGTGGCCTCACATATTGCTGATTGGCACCAAACCAAGCGATTAACCACCGTTGTATTACCCAGCGCTGGTTCGGTAATCATCATTGTAATGATTCTGATTATAGTATCCTGGATACTCTGTAAAAGAGGGTTTTGCAAATGTTTCACTTCCTTCCGAGAAATAGTACCACCCCCACAACCTGAAGATGAATATCACACCTGAAACTACCTGCCAACTTTGGTGCATGCGATCAGGCATTACCCCCCCTTAGAATTAAGTTGTAGTCTAGGTGTCAGGTCAATGAACTAATTTTGTAATGGATTTGTATTTCTATGTAAAATCTATGGAATCACAATTTAACTGTCGAGTTTTAACCCTCATGTAAGTCATTTTGTTTTCTCTTTACATTTTTGTCATTTTGTAATGTTCTCATTCACCCACTTGGGCAATTACCATTGTAATCCTAGATTTAAGAACTCAAAGTAATATTACGGGGAAAAACCCCCTTGTGACTATTAGGCCTGGGAGCATTCTCTAACCCCCACGAGGGTGGAGTGTTTCAGTGTGCTGTGCTCCGGTGCCCCTCATCATCGCCTGGGTACCCACCACCACTGATACCGCCGACACACATTCACAGCATGGCGCCGCCCCACTGCCGTCGCACCAACTTCACAAGTTTGTTATTCAAGAGCCTTCCTTCAGGCCCTTCAGGCCACTTTGTAACATTTGCACATATTAATATCACTATGTTATGGGACCCTTCATAATGATCATACATTTTCTTAAATGGAATAATCGATTAGAATAAGCTCATTCATTTTCATCCAGAGAGCCTTCTTCGGAAGGGGAAAGGATGTGCAGGGAGGAGACCCCCAAGAGGGATCATTGCCGACAAAATTTTATTTAAATAAATTTTCAATGCATAATGTTCGGCCGTAGCCGGCTTGGGCATACTGTGGTGGAAGGTGCTGGCCGGAAGACCATGGTCGGCACATTCCTGCCACGTGCTCCTCGGTCAGACTCAAGTCCCACGGGTTGGTTGCGCTGACGGGGGCACGCTACTAGCAAGGCGCATTGGCGGAATCAATCCTCCAATCAGAGACTAATCGTGTGATCACGTGGGGACGCGGCCGGAAGCGGCGAGGGCGGCTTGGAAACAGCTCCGCGCTCTCTTAGCTTCTGACCTCGGCCACGAGTAGTCGCTCCTCTAGCCTCTGCCTCTCTGATGAGCAGACGGCAACCCCTCTTGGGGCTGCTCAGCCCTACGTAGGCACCACTGTACCATCATTACAAGAATAAACCGGGTCCATTCCACTCAATTAATTTTCATTTTACAACGCCCTCCGCACCTGACTTCTATCCTGACGAACATTGTATTTAAGTCGGCATTGTGCCTTTTGTATTCAATCCCCATGAAATTACTGTCCTTCATGGTCAATGTGAAGGTCCAAGGGATACAGTAAACCTGCACTGGTGCATCGGAATCTATTACTGGTCTCCCAGGAGCCGCTCAAAGCACAAACTCTTAGAAGATTCACTCTTCTTGTACTTAAGTCGGCATTGTGCGTTTTGTATTCAATCGCGAAGCAATTTCTTTGTTTCATGTTCAATGTGAAGGTCCAAGGGATATAGTAAACCTGCACTGGTGCTTCGGAATCTAATACTGGTCTGCCAGAAGCCTCTCAAAACTCAAACTCTTAGAAGATTCACTGTTCCAGTACTTAAGTCGGCATTGTGCGTTTTGTATTCAATCGCGATGCAATTTCTTTGTTTCATGTTCAATGTGAAGGTCCAAGCACAAACTCTTAGAAGATTCACTCTTCTTGTACTTAAGTCGGCATTGTGCGTTTTGTATTCAATCCCGATGCAATTTCTGTGCTTCATGGTCAATGTGAAGGTCCAAGGGATACACTAAACCTGGACTGGTGCATCTGAATCTAATACTGGTGTCCCAAGGCGCCGCTCAAAGCACAAACTCGTAGAAGATCCACTCTTCTTGCACTTAAATCGGCATTGTGCCTTTTGTAATCGATCCCGATGCAATTTCTGTGTTTCATGGTCAAGCTGAAAGTCCAAGGGCTACAGTAAACCTCCACTGGTGCAGCGGAATCTAATACTGGTCTCCCAGGAGCCGCTCAAAGCACAAACTCTTAGAGGATACACTGTTCTTGTACTTAACTCCGCATTGCCCCTTTTGATTTCATTCCCGATGAATTTCTGTCTTTCATGGTCAATGTGAAGGTCCAAGGGATACGGTAAACCTGCACTAGTTCATCGGAACCTAATACTGGTCTCCCAGGGGCCGCTCAAAGCACAAACTCTTAGAAGATTCACTCATCTTGTTCTTAAGTCGGCATTGTCCGAAGTGTATTCAATCTCCATGCAATTTCTGTGTTTCATGGTCAATGTGAAGGTCCTAGAGATACAGTAAAACTGCACTGGTGCATCGGAATCTAATACTGGTATGCCTGGAGCCGCCCAAAGCACAAAATCTTAGAAGATTCACTTTCATTGTACTTAAGTACTCATTGTGCCTTTTGTATTCAATCCCGATACAATTTCTGTGTTTCATGGTCAATGTGAATGTCCAACGGATACAGTAAACCTGCACTGGTGCATCGGAATCCAATACTGGTTTCCCAGGAGCCGCTCAAACACAAAATCTTGGAAGATTCACTCTTTTTGTACGTAAGTTGGCATTGTCCCTTTTGTATTCTATCCCGATGCAATCTCTGTGATCCATGGTCTATCTGAAGGTCCAAGGGTTACAGTAAACCTGCACAGGTGCATCAGAATCTAATACTGGTCCCGCAGGAGCCGCTCAAAGTTCAAACTCTTGGAAGTTTCACTCCTCTTGTACTTAAGACGGCATTGTGCCTTTTGTATTCAATCCCGATGCAATTTCTATGTTCCACGGTCAATGTGAAGACCCAAGGGATACAGTAAACCTGCACTGGTCCATCGGAATCTATTACTGGTCTCCCAGGAGCCGCTCAAAACACAAATTCTTAGAAGATTCACTCTACTTTTACTCAAGTTGGCATTGTCCCTTTTAATTCATTCCCGATGCAGTTTCTGAGGTTCATAGTCAATGTGATGGTCCAAGGGATACAGTAATCGAGCACTGGTACATCGGAATCTAATACTGGTCTCCCAGGAGCCGCTCAAATCACAAACTCTTAGAAAACTCACTCTTCTTGTACTTAAGTCGGCATTGTGCATTTTGTATTCAATCCCGATGCAATTTCTTTGTTTCATGGTCAATGTAAAGGTCCAAGGGATACAGTAAACCTGCACTGGTGCATCGGAATCTAATACTGGTCACCCAGGAGCCGCTCAAAGCACACACTCTTAGAAGACTCACTCTTATTGTACTTAAGTCGGCATTGTGCATTTTGTATTCAATCCCGATGCAATTTCTTTGTTTCATGGTCAATGTAAAGGTCCAAGGGATACAGTAAACCTGCACTGGTGCATCGGAATCTAATACTGGTGTGCCAGGAGCCTCTCAAATCTCTAACTCTTAGAAGATTCACTGTTCTTGTACTTACGTTGGCATTGTGCATTTTGTATTCAATCCCGATGCAATTTCTGTGATTCATGGTCAATGTGAAGGTCCAAGGGGTACAGTAAACCTGCACTGGTGCATCAGAATCTAATACTGTTCTCCCAGGACCCGCTCAAAGTTCAAACTCTTAGAAGATTCACTCCTCTTATACTTAAGACGGTATTGTGCCTTTTGTATTCAATCCTGATGCAATTTCTATGTTTCACGGTCAATGTGAAGGTCCAAGGTATACAGTAAACCTGCACTGGTGCATCGGAATCTAATACTGGGCCCCCAGGAGCCTCTCAAAGCTCAAACTTGTACAAGATTCACTGTTCTTGTACTTAAGTCGGCATTGTGCAATTTGTATCCAATCCCGATACAATTATTGTGTTTCATGGTCAATGTGAGTGTCCATGGGATACAGTAAACCTGCAGTGGTGGATCGGAATTCAATACTGGTCTCTCAGGAGCCGCTCAAAGCACAAACTCTTAGAAGATTCAATCTTCTTGTACTTAAGTTGGCATTGTCCTTTTTGTATTCAATCCCGATGCAATATCCGTGATTCATGGTCAATGTGACGGTACAAGGGTTACAGTAAACCTGCACTGGTGCATCAGAATCTAGCACTAGTCTCCCAGGAGCCGCTCAAAGCACAAACTCTTTGAAGATTCACTCGTCTTGTACATAAGACGGCATTGTGCATTTTGCATTCAATCCTGATGCAATTTCTATGTTTCATGGTCAATGTCAGGGTCCAAATGATACAGTAAACCTGCAGTGGTGTATCGGAATCTAATACTGGTCAGCCAGGAGCTTCTCAAAACTCAAACTCTTAGTAGATTCACTGTCCTTGTACTTAAATCGGCATTGTGCATTTGGAATCCAATCCCGATAGAATTTCTGAGTTTCATGGTCAATGTGAATGTCCAAGAAATACAGTAAACCTTCACTGGTGCATCGGAATCTGTGACTGGTCTCCCAGGAGCCGCTCAAAGCACACACTCTTAGAAGACTCACTCTTCTTGTACTTAAGTCTGCATTGTGCCTTTTGTATTCAATCCCGATGCAATTTCTTTGTTTTATGTTCAACGTGAAGGTCCAAGGGATACAGCAAACCAGCACTGGTGCCTCGTAATCTAATACAGGTCTCCCAAGAGCCGCTCAAAACACAAACTCGTAGAAGACCACTCTTATTGTACTTAAGTTGGCATTGCGCTTATGCATTCAATCCCGATTCAATATCTTTGTTTCAAGGTCAATGTGAAGGTCCAAGGGATACGGTAAACCTGCTCTGGTGCGTCGGAATCCATTACTGGTCTCCCAAGAGCCGCTCAAATCACAAACTCTTAGAAGATTCATTCATCTTGTACTTAGGTTGGCATTGTCCCTTTTGTATTCAATCCCGATGCAATTTCTGTGATTCATGGTCAATGTGACGGTCCAAGGGTTACAGTAAACCTGCACTGGTGCATCAGAATCTAATACTGGTCTCCCAGGAGCCGCTCAAAGCACAAACTCTTTGAAGATTCACTCGTCTTGTACTTAAGACGGCATTGTGCCTTTTGTATTCAATCCCGATGCAATTTCTATGTTTCATGGTCAATGTGAAGGTCCAAAGGATACAGTAAACCTGCAGTGGTTTATCGGAATCTAATATTGGTCTGCCAGGTTCCGCTCAAACCTCTAGGTCTTAGTAGATTCACTGTACTTGTACTTAAGTCAGCATTGTGCATTTTGTATTCAATCCCGATGCAATTTCTTTGTTTCATGGTCAACGTGAAGGTCCAAGGGATACGGTAAACCTGCACTAGTTCATCGGAATCTAATACTGGTCTCCCAGGGGCCGCCCAAAGCACAAACTCATAGAAGATTCACTCATCTTGTCCTTAAGTCGGCATTGTCCTAAAGGTATTCAATCTCGATGTAATTTCTGTGTTCCATGGTCAATGTGAAGGTCCAAGGGATACAGTAAACCTGCACTGTTGCATCGGAATCTAATACTGGTCTCCCAGGAACCGCTCAAAGCACAAACTCTTAGAAGCATCACTCTTCTTGTACTTCAGTTGGCATTGCCCCTTTTGTATTCAATCCCGATGCAATTTCTGTGATTCATGGTCACTGTGAAGGTCCAAGGGTTACTGTAAACCTGCACTGGTGCATCGGAATCTAATAGTGGTCTGCCAGGAGCCTCACAAATCTCAAACACTCTGGAGATTCACTGTTTTTGTACTTAAGTCGGCATTGTGTATTTTGTATCCAATCCTGATACAATTTTTTATGTTTCATGGTCAATGTGAATGTCCCAGGGATACAGTAAACCTGCACTGGTGCATCGGAATCCAGTACAGGTCTCCCAGGTGCCGCTCAAAGCACAAACTCTTAGACGATTCACTCTTCTTGTACTTAAGTTGGCATTGTCCCTTTTGTATTCAATCCCGATGCAATTTCTGTGTTTCATGGTCAATGTGAAGGTCCAAGGGATACAGTAAACCTGCACTGGTGCATCGGAATCTAATACTGGTCTCCAAGGAGCCGCTCAAAGCACAAGCTCTTAGTAGATTAACTCATCTTGTCCTTAAGTCGACATTGTCCCACGTGTATTCAATCCCGATGCAATAACTGTGTTTCATGGTCAATGTGATGTCCCATGCGATACACTAAGCCTGCACTGGTGCAGCGGAATCTAATACTGGTCTCCCAGGAATCGCTCAAAGCACAAACTCTTAGAAGATACACTGTTCTTATACTTAACTCGGCATTGCCCCTTTTGATTTCATTCCCGATGAATTTCTGTCTTTGATGGTCAATGTGAAGGTCCAAGGGCTACGGTAAACATGCGCTAGTTCATCGGAATCTAATACTGGTCTCCCAGGGGCCGCTCAAAGCACAAACTCATAGAAGATTCACTCATCTTGTTCTTAAGTCGGCATTGTCCTAAAGGTATTCAATCTCGATGTAATTTCTGTGTTTCATGGTCAATGTGACGGTCCAAGGGATACAGTAAACCTGCACTGTTGCATCGGAATCTAATACTGGTCTCCCAGGAGCCGCTCAAAGCACAAACTCTTAGAAGCATCACTCTTCTTGTACTTCAGTTGGCATTGTCCCTTTTGTATTCAATCCCGATGCAATTTCTGTGATTCATGGTCACTGTGAAGGTCCAAGGGTTACTGTAAACCTGCACTGGTGCATCGGAATCTAATAGTGGTCTGCCAGGAGCCTCACGAATCTCAAACACTTTGGAGATTCACTGTTTTTGTACTTAAGTCGGCATTGTGTATTTTGTATCCAATCCCGATACAATTTTTTATGTTTCATGGTCAATGTGAATGTCCAAGGGATACAGTAAACCTGCACTGGTGCATCGGAATCCAGTACAGGCGTTAACCCTTTTGTAATCAATCCCAATGCAATTTCTGTGTTTCATGGTCAATGTAAAGGTCCAAGTGATACAGTAAACCTGCACTGGTGCATCGGAATCTACTACTGGTCTCCCAGGAGCCGCACATAGAACAAACTCTAAGAAGATTCACTCTTCTTGTACTTAAGTCGGCATTGTGCATTTTGTATTCAATCCCGATGCAATATCTGTGTTCCATGGTCAATGTGAAGGTCGAAGCGATACAGTAAACCTGAACTGGTGCATCGGAATCTAATACTGGACTCCAAGGAGCCGCTCAAAGTACAAACTCTTAGAAAATTCACTCTTCTTGTACTTATGTCCACATTGTGCCTTTTGTATTCAATCCCGATGTAATATCTGTGCTTCATGGTCAATGTGAATGTCCAAGGGGTACAGTAAATTTGCACTGGTGCATCGGAATCTAATACTGGTGTCCCAAGGGGCCGCTCAAAGCACAAACTCTTAGAAGATCCACTCTTCTTGTACTTAAGTCGGCATTGTGCCTTTTGTAATCGTTCCCGATGCAATTTCTGTGTTTTATGGTCAATTGGAAAGTCCAAGGGATACAGTAAACCTGCACTGGTGTATCGAAATCTATTAATGGTCTCCCACTATCCGGTCAAAGCACTAATTCTTACAAGGTTCACTCTTCTTATACTTAAGTGGGCATTGTGCGTTTTGTATACAACCGCGATTCAATTTCTTTTTTTCATGTTCAATGTGATGGTCCAAGGGATACAGTAAACCTGCACTGGTGCATCGGAATCTGATACTGGTATGCCAGGACCCTCTCAAAACTCAAACTCTTAGAAGATGCACTGTTCTTGTACTTAAGTCGACATTGTGCATTTTGTATCCAATCCCGATACAATTTCTGTGTTTCATGGTCAATTTGAATCTCCAAGGGATACAATAAACCAGCACAGGTGCATCGGAATCCAATACTGGTCTCTCAGGAGCCGCTCAAAGTACAAACTCTTAGAAGATTCACTCTTCTTGTACTTAAGTTGGCATTGTCGCTTTTGTGTTCAATCCCGATGCAATTTCTGTGATTCATGGTCAATGTGAACGCCCAAGTGTTACAGTGAACCTGCAATGGTGCATCAGAATCTAATACTGGTGCCCCAGGAATCGCTCAGAACACAAACACTTAGAAGATTCACTCTTCTTGTACTTAAGTCGGCGTTGTCCCTTTTGTAATCAATCCCGATGTAATTTTCTGTGTTTCATGGTCAATGTAAAGGTCCAAGTGATACAGTAAACCTGCACTGGTGCATCGGATTCTGCTACTGGTCTCCCAGGAGCCGCTCATAGAATAAACTCCTAGAGGATTCACTCTTCTTGTACTTAAGTCGGCATTGTGCATTTTGTAATCGATCCCGATGCAATATCTGTGTTTCATGGTCAAGCTGAAGGTCCAAGGGATACAGTAAACCTGCACTGGTGCATCGGAATCTATGACTGGTCTCCCAGGAGCCGCTCAAAGCACAAACTCTTAGAAGATTCACTCTTCTTGTACTTAAGTCGGCATTGTCCCTTTTAATTCAATCCCGATGCAGTTTCTGAGGTTCATGGTCAATGTGATGGTCCAAGGGATACAGTAAACGAGCACAGGTACATCGGAATCTAATACTTGTCTCCCAGGAGACGCTCAAACCACAAACTCTTAGATATTTCACTCTTTTTGTACTTAGGTCGGAAATGTCCCTTTTGTATTCAATCCCAATGCAATTTCTGTGTTTCATGGTCAATGTGAAGGTCCAAGGGATACAGTAAACTTGCACTGGTGCATCGGAATCTAATACTGGTCTGCCAGGAGCCTCTCAAATCTCTAACTATTAGAAGATTCACTGTTCTTGTACTTAAGTCGGCATTGTGCATTTTGTATCCAATCCCGATACAATTGCTTTGTTTCATGGTCAATGTGAATGTCCAAGGGATACAGTAAACCTGCACTGGTGCATCGGAATCCAATACTGGTCTCCCAGGAGCCGCTCAAACACAAACTCTTGGAAGATTCACTCTTCTTGTACTTAAGTTGGCATTGTCCCTTTTGTATTCAATCCCGATGCAATTTCTGTGATCCATGGTTTATGTGAAGGTCCAAGAGTTACAGTAAACCTTCACAGGTGCATCAGAAACTAATACGGGTCCCCCAGGAGCCGCTCAAAGTTCAAACTCTTTGAAGATTCACTTATCTTGTACTTAAGACGACATTGTGCATTTTTTATTCAATCCCGATGCAATTTCTAAGTTTCATGGTCAATATGAAGGTCCAAGGGATACAGTAAACCGGCACTGGTGCATCGGAATCTAATACTGGGCTCCCGGGAGCCTCTCAAATCTCAAACTCTTAGAAGATTCACTGTTGTTGTACTTAAGTCGGCATTGTGCATTTTGTATCCAATCCCGATCCAATTTCTATGTTTCATGGTCAATGAGAAGGTCCAAATAATACAGTGAACTTGCACTGGTGCATCGGAATCTCATAGTGATCTCCCAAGAGCAGCTCAAAGCACAAACTCGTAGAGGATTCACTCTTCTTGTACTTAAGTTGGCATTGTAGCTTTTGTATTCAATCCCAATGCAATTTCTGTTATTCATGGTCAATATGATTGTCCAAGGGTTACTGTAAAACTGCACTGGTGCATCAGAATGAAATACTGGTCCCCCAGGAATCACTCAGAGCACAAACACATAGAAGATTCACTCTTTTTTACTTAAGTAGGCATTGTGCCTTTTCTATTCAATCCCGATGCAATTTCTGTGCTTCATGGTCAATGTGAAGGTCCAAGGGATACACTAATACTGGACTGGTGCATCGGAATCTAATACTGGTGTCCCAAGTGGCCGCTCAAATCACAAACTCTTAGAAGATCCACTCTTCTTGTACTTAAGTACGCATTGTGCCTTTTGTAATCGATCCAGATGCAATTTCTGTGTTTTATGGTCAATCTGAAGGTCCAAGGGATACAGCAAACAAGCACTGGTGCATCGAAATCTATTACTGGTCTCTAAGGAGCCGGTCAAAACACAAATTCTTAGAAGAATCACTCTTCTTATACTTAAGTCGGCATTGTCCCTTTTATATTCTATCCCGATGCAGTTTATGTGGTACATGGTCAATGTGAAGGTCCAATGGATACAGTAAACGAGCACTGGTACATCGGAATCTAATACTGGTCTCCCAGGAGCCGCTCAAACCACAAACTCTCAGAAAATTCACTCTTCTTGTACTGATGTCGGCATTGTGCATTTTGTAATCGATCCCGATGCAATTTCTGTGTTTCCTGGTCACGCTGAAGGTCCAAGGGATACAGTAAACCTGCACTGGTGCATCGGAATCTATGACTGGTCTCCCAGGAGCCGCTCAAAGCACAAATTCTTAGAAGATTCACTCTTCTTGTACTTAAGTCGGCATTGTGTTTTTTGTATTCAATTCCGATGCAATATCTGTGCTTCATGGCCGATGTGAAGGTCCAAGGGGTACAGTTAACCTGCACTGGTGCATCGGAATCTAATACTGGTGTCCCAAGGAGCCGCTCAAATCACAAACACTTACAAGGTTCACTATTCTTGTACGTAAGTCGGCATTGTGCGTTTTCTAGTCAATCCCGATTCAGAATCTGTGCTTCATGGTCAATGTGAAGGTCCAAGGGATACAGTAAACCTGCAGTGGTGCATCGGAATCTAATACTGGTGTCCCAAGGAGCCGCTCAAGGCACAAACTCTTAGAAGATCCACTCTTCTTGTACTTAAGTCGGCGTTGTCCCTTTTGTAATCAATCCCGGTGCAATTTCTGTGTTTCATGGTCAATGTAAAGGTCCAAGTGATACAGTATACCTGCACTGGTGCATCGGAATCTACTATTGGTCTCCCACGAGCCGATCATAGAATAAACTCTTAGAAGATTCACTCTTCTTGTACTTAAGTCTTCATTGTGCATTTTGTAATCGATCCCGATGCAATTACTGTGTTTCATGGTGAAGCTGAAGGTCCAAGGGATACAGTAAATCTGCACTGGTGCATCGGAATCTAATACTGGATCCCAAGGAGCCGCTGAAAGCACAAACTCTTAGAAGATCCACTCTTCTTGTACTTAAGTCGGCATTGTGATTTCTGTAACCGATCCCGATACAATTTCTGTGTTTCATGGTCAAGCTGAAGGTCCTAGAGATACAGTAAACTTGCACTTTTACATCGGAATCTAATACTGGTCTCCCAGGAGCCGCTCAAAGCACAAACTCTTAGAAGATTCCCTCTTCTTGTACTTAAGTCGGCATTGTGCAATTTCTATTCAATCCCGATGGAATTTCTTTGTTTCATGGTCAATCTAAAGGTCCAAGGGATACAGTAAACCTGCACTGGTGCATCGGAATCTAATACCGGTGTGCCAGATGACTCTCAAATCTCTAACTCTTAGAAGATTCACTCTTCTTGCACTTACGCCGGCATTGTGCATTTTGTATCCAATCCCGATACAATTTCTGTGTTTCATGGTCAATGTGAATGTCCAAGGGATACAGTAAACCTGCACTGGTGCATCGGAATCCAATACTGGTCTCCCAGGTGCCTCTCAAAGCACAAACACTTAGAAGACTCACTCTTCTTGTACTTAAGTTGGCATTGTCCCTTTTGTATTCAATCCCGATGCGATTTCTGTGATTCATGGTCAATCTGAAGATCCTAGGGTTACAGTAAACCTGCACTGGTGCATCAGAATCTAATACTGGTCACCCAGCAGCCGCTCAGAGTTCAAACTCTTAGAAGATTCACTCGTCTTGTACTTAAGAAAGCATTGTGCCTTTTGTATTCAATCGCGATGCAATTTCTATGTTTCATGGTCAATATGAAGGTCCAAGCGATACAGTAGACCTGCACTGGTGCATCGGAATCTAATACTGGTGTCCCAGGAGCCGCTCAAAGCACATACTCTTAGAAGATTCACTCTTCTTGTACTTATGTCGGCATTGTGCATTTTGTAATCGATCCCGATGCAATTTCTGTGTTTCATGGTCAAGCTGATGGTCCAAGGGATACAGTAAACATACACTGGTGCTTCGGAATCTCTGACTGGTCTCCCAGGAGCCGCTCAAAGCACAATTTCTTAGAAGATTCACTCTTCTTGTACTTAAGTCGGCATTGTCCCTTTTAATTCAATCCCGATGCAATTTCTATGTTTCATGGTCAATATGAAGGTCCAAGGGATACAGTAAACCTGCACTGGTGCATCGGAATCTAATACCGGTGTGCCAGGAGCCTCTCAAATCTCTAACTATCAGAAGATTCACTCTCCTTGCACTTAAGCCGGTTTTGTGCGTTTTGTATCCAATCCCGATAGAATTTCTGTGTTTCATGGTCAATGTGAATGTCCAAGGGAAACTGTAAACCTGCACTGGTGCATCAGAATCCAATACTGGTCTCCCAGGAGCCGCCCAAAGCACGATTTCTTAGAAGATTCACTCTTCTTGTACTTAAGTTGGCATTGTCCCTTTTGTATTCCATCCCGTTGCAACTTCTGTGATTCATGGTCAATGTGAAGGTCCAAGGGATACAGTAAACCTGTACTGGTGCATCAGAATCTAATACAGGTTACCCAGGAGCCGCTGAAAGTTCAAACTCTTAGAAGATTCACTCGTCTTGTACTTAAGAAGGCATTGTGCATTTGTATTCAATCCCGATGCAATTTCTATGTTTCATGGTCAATATGAAGGTCCAAGGGATACAGTAAACCTGCACTGGTGCATCGGAATCTAATACTGGGCTCCCAGGAGCCTCTCAAAACTCAATCTCTTAGAAGATTCACTGTTCTTGTACTGTAGTCGGCATTGTGCATTTTGTATCCAATCCCGATACAATTGCCGTGTTTCATGGTCAATGTGAATGTCCAAGGGATACAGTAAACCTGCACTGGTGCATCGGAATGTAATACTGGTCTCTCAGGAGCCGCTCAAAGTATAAACACTTAGAAGATTCACTCTTCTTGTACTTAGGTTGGCATTGGCCCTTTTGTATTCAATCCCGATGCAATTTCTGTGATTCATGGTCAATGTGAAGGCCAAGGGTTACAGTAAACGAGCACTGGTACATCGGAATCTCATACTGGTCTCCCAGGTGCCGCTCAAACCACAAACTCTTAGAAAATTCACTCTTCTTTTACTTATGTCGGCATAGTGCATTTTGTAATCGCTCCCGATGCAATTTCTGCGTTTCTTGGTCACGCTGAAGGTCCAAGGGATACAGTAAACCTGCACTGGTGCATCGGAATCTATGACTGGTCTCCCAGGAGCCGCTCAAAATACAAATTCTTAGAAGATTCATTCTTCTTGTACTTAAGTCGGCATTGTGCCTTTTGTATTATATCCCGATGCAATATCTGTGCTTCATGGTCAATGTGAAGGTCCAAGGGGTACAGTAAACCTGCACTGGTACATCGGAATCTAATACTGGTATCCCAAGGAGCCGCTCAAAGCACAAACTCTTAGAAAATTAACTGTTCTTGTACTTAAGTCGGCATTGTGCGTTTTCTATTCAATCCCGATTCAATTCCTGTGCTTCATGGTCAATGTGAATGTCCAAGGGATACAGTAAACCTGCAGTGGTGCATCGGAATCTAATCCTGGTGTCCCAAGGAGCCGCTCAAAGCAGAAACTCTTAGAAGATTCACTCTTCTTGTACTTAAGTTTGCATTGTCCCTTTTGTGTTTAATTCCGATGCAATTTCTGTGATTCATGGTCAATATGAAGGCCCAAGGGTTACACTAAACCTGCACTGGTGCATCAGAATCTATTACTGGTCCCCCAGGAATCGCTCAGAGCACAAACACTTCGGAGATTCACTCTTCTTGTACTTATGTAGGCGTTAACCCTTTTGTAATCAATCCCGATGCCATTTCTGTGTTTCATGGTCAATATAAAGGTCCACGTGATACAGTAAACCTGCACTGGTGCATCGGAATCTACTACTGGTCTCCCAGGAGCCGCTCATAGAACAAACTCTTAGAAGATTCACTCTTCTTGTACTTAAGTCCGCATTGTGCATTTTGTATTTAATTCCGATGCAATATCTGTGTTTCATGGTCATGTGAAGGACCAAGCGATACAGTAAACCTGCACTGGTGCATCGGAATCTATTACTGGTCTCCAAGGAGCCTCTCAAAGCACAAACTCGTAGAAGATTCACTCTTCTTGTACTTAAGTTGCCATTGTGCCTTTTGTATTCTATCCCGATGCAGTATCTGTGCTTCATGGTCAATGTGAAGGTCCAAGGGGTACAGTAAACCTGCACTGGTGCATCGGAATCTAATACTGGTGTCCCAAGGAGCCGCTCAAAGCACAAACTCTTAGTACATCCACTCTTCTTGTACTTAAGTCGGCACTGTGCCTTTTGTAATCGATCCCGATGCAATTTCTGTGTTTCATGGTCAAGCTGAAGGTCCAAGGGATACAGTAAACCTTCACTGGTGCATCGAAATCTAATACTGGTCTCCAAGGAGCCGCTCAATGCACTAACTCTTAGAAGACTCACTCTTCATGTACTTAAGTCGGCATTGTGCCTTTGTATTCGATCCCGATGCAATTTCTGTGATTCATGGTCAATGTGAAGGTCCAATGGATACAGTAAACGAGCACTGGTACATCGGAATCTAATAGTGGTCTCCCAGGAGCCGCTCAAACCACAAACTCTTAGAAAATTCACTCTTCTTGTACTTATGGCGCCATTGTGCATTTTGTAATCGATCCCGATGCAATTTCTGTGTTCATGGTCACGCTGAAGGTCCAAGGGATACAGTAAACCTGCATTGGTGCATCGGAATCTGTGACTGGTCTCCCAGGAGCCGCTCAAAGACAAATTCTTAGAAGATTCACTCTTCTTGTACTTAAGTCGGCATTATGCCTTTTGTATTCAATCCCGATGCAATATCTGTGCTTCATGGTCGATGTGAAGGTCCAAGGGGTACAGTAAACCTGCACTGGTGCATCGGAATCTAATACTGGTGTCCCAAGGAGCCGCTCAAACAACAAACTCTTAGATAATTCACTCTTCTTGTACTTATGTCGGCATTGTGCGTTTTCTATTCAATCCCGATGCAATTTCTGTGCTTCATGGTCAATGTGAAGGTCCAAGGGATACAGTAAACATGCAGTGGTGCATCGGAATCTAATACTGGTGTCCCAAGGAGCCGCTGAAAGCACAAACTCTTAGAAGATCCACTTTTCTTGTACTTAAGTCGGCGATGTCCCTTTTGTAATCAATCCCGGTGCAATTTCTGTGTTTCATGGTCAATGTAAAGGTCCAAGTGATACACTGAACCAGCACTGGTGCATCGGAATCAAATACTGGTCTCCCAGGGGCCGCTCAAAGCACAAACTCTTAGAAGATTCACTCTTCTTGTACTTAAGTCGGCATTGTGCATTTTTTATTCAATCCTGATGCAATTTCTTTGTTTCATGGTCAATGTAAAGGTCCAAGGGATACAGTAAACCTGCACTGGTGCATCGAAATCTAATACCGGTGTGCGAGGAGCCTCTCAAATCTCTAACTCTTAGAAGATTCACTCTTCTTGCACTTAAGCCGGCATTGTGCATTTTGTATCCAATCCCGATACAATTTCTGTGTTTCATGGTCAATGTGAATGTCCAAGGGATACAGTAAACGAGCACTGGTGCATCGGAATCCAATACTGGTCCCCCAGGATCCCCTCAAAGCACAAACTCTTAGAAGACCCACTCTTCTTGTACTTAAGTTGGCATTGTCCCTTTTGTATTCAATCCCGATGCAATTTCTGTGATTCATGGTCAATGTGAAGGTCCAAGAGTTACAGTAAACCTGCACTGGTGCATCAGAATCTAATACTGGTCACCCAGGAGCCGCTCAAATTTCAAACTCTTAGTAGATTCACTCGTCTTGTACTTAGGAAAGCATTGTGCCATTTGTATTCAATCCCGATGGAATTTTTTATGCTTCATGGTCAATATGAAGGTCCAAGGGATACAGTGAACCTGCACTGGGGCATCGGAATCTAATACTGGGCTCCCAGGAGCCTCCCAAAACTCAAACTCTTTGAAGATTCACTGTTCTTGTACTTAAGTCGGCATTGTGCATTTTGTATCCAATCCCGATACAATTTCCGTGTTTCATGGTCAATGTGAATGTCAAAGGGATACAGCAAACCTGCACTCGTGCACATGAATCCAATACTGGTCTCCCAGGAGCCGCTCAAAGCACAAACTCTTAGAAGATTCACTCTTCTTGTACTTAAGTTGGCATTGTCCCTTTTGTATTCAATCCCGATCCAATTTCTGTGATTCATTGTCAATGTGAAGGTCCAAGGGTTAAGGTAAACCTGCACCGGTGCATCAGAATCTAATACTGGTCACCTAGGAGCCGCTCAAAGTTCAAACTCTTAGAAGATTCACTCTTCTTGTACTTTAGTTGGCATTGTGCATTTTGTATCCAATCCCGATACAATTTCTGTGTTTCATGGTCAATGTGAATGTCAAAGGGATACAGTAAACCTGTACTAGTGCATCGGAATCCAATTCTGGTCTCCCAGGAGCCGCTCAAAGCACAAACTCTTAGAAGACTCACTCTTCTTGTACTTAAGTTGGCATTGTCCCTTTTGTATTCAATCCCGATCCAATTTCAGTGATTCATGGTCAATGTGAAGGTCCAAGGGTTAAGGTAAACCTGCACTGGTGCATCAGAATCTAATACTGGTCACCTAGGAGCCGCTCAAAGTTCAAACTCTTAGAAGATTCACTCGTCTTGTACTTAAGAAAGAATTGTGCCATTTGTATTCAATCCCGATGCAATTTCTATGTTTCATGGTCAATATGAAGGTCCAAGAGATACAGTAAACCTGCACTGGTGCATCAGAATCTAATCCTGGTACCCCAGGAGCAGCTCAAAGCACAAACTCTTAGAAGATTCACTCTTCTTGTACTTTAGTTGGCATTGTGCATTTTGTATCCAATCCCGATACAATTTCTGTGTTTCATGGTCAGTGTGAATGTCAAAGGGATACAGTAAACCTGTACTATTGCATCGGAATCTAATACTGGGCTCCCAGGAGCCTCTCAAATCTCAAACTCTTAGAAGATTCACTGTTCTTATACTTAAGTAGGCATTGTCCATTTTGTATCCAATCCCGATACAATTTCCGTGTTTCAATGTCAATGTGAATGTCCAAGGGATACAGCAAACCTGCACTGGTTCATCGGAATGTAATACTGGTCTCTCACGAGCCGCTCAAAGTACAAACTCTTAGAAGATTCACTCTTCTTGTACTTAGTTTGGCACTGGCCCTTTTGTTTTCAATCCCGATGCAATTTCTGTGATTCATGGGCAATGTGAAGGTACAAGGGTTACAGTAAACCTGCACAGGTGTATCAGAATCTAATACTGGTGTCCCAGGAGCCGCTCAAAGCACAAACTCTTTGAAGTTTCGCTCGTCTTGTACTTAAGTTGGCATTGTCCCTTTTGTAGTCAATCCCGATGAAATTTCTATGTTTCATGGTCAATGTGAAGGTCCAAGGGATACAGTAAACCTGCACTGGTACATCGGAATCTAATACTGGTCTGCCAGGAACTTCTCAAGACTCAAACTCTTAGAAGATTCACTCTTCTTGTACTTAAGTCGGCATTGTGCATTTTGTATCCAATCCCGATACAATTTCTGTGTTTCATGGTCAATGTGAATGTCCAAGGGATACAGTAAACGAGCACTGAAGCATCGGAATCCAATACTGATCTCCCAGGATCCCCTCAAAGCACAAACTCTTAGAAGACTCACTCTTCTTGTACTTTAGTTGGCATTGTCCCTTTTGTATTCAATCCCGATGCAATTTCTGTGATTCATGGTCAATGTGAAGGTCCAAGGGTTACAGTAAACCTGCACTTGTGCATCAGAATCTAAAACTGGTCACCCAGGAGTCGCTCAAATTTCAAACTCTTAGACGATTCACTCCTCTTGTACTTAAGTCGGCATTGTTCATTTTGTATCCAATCCCGATACAATTTCTGTGTTTCATGGTCAATGTGAATGTCAAAGGGATACAGTAAACCTGTACTAGTGCATCGGAATCCAATACTGGTCTCCCAGGAGCCGCTCAAAGCACAAACTCTTAGAAGACTCACTCTTCTTGTACTTATGTTGGCATTGTCTCTTTTGTATTCAATCCCGGTGCAATTTCTGTGATTCATGCTCAATGTGAAGGTCCAAGGGTTACAGTAAACCTGCACCGGTGCATCAGAATCTAATCCTGGTCCCCCAGGAGCTGCTCAAAGCACAAACTCTTAGAAGATTCACTCTTCTTGTACTTAAGACGACATTGTGCCTTTTGTATTCAATACCGATGTAATTTATATGTTTCGTGGTCAATGTGAAGGTCCAAGAAATACAGTAAACCTGCACTGATGCATCGGAATCTAATACTGGTGTCCCAAGAAGCCGCTCAAAGCACAAACTCTTAGAAAAATACTCTTCTTGTACTTAAGTCGATATTCGGCCTTTTGTATTCGATCCCGATGTAATTTCTGTGCTTCATGGTCAAGTTGAATGTCCGAGGGATACAGTAAACCTTCACTGCTGCATCGGAATCTATGACTGGTCTCCCAGGAACCTCTCAAAGCACAAATTCTTAGAAGATTTACTCTTCTTGCACTTAAGTGGGCATTGTCCCTTTCAATTCAATCCCGATGCAGTTTCTGTGGTACATGGTCAATGTGAAGGTCCAATGGATACAGTAAACGAGCACTGGTACATCGGAATCTAATACTGGTCTCCCAGGAGCCGCTCAAACCACAAGCTCTTAGAAGATTCTGTCTTCTTGTACTTATGTCGGCATTGTGCATTTTGTAATCGATCCAGATGCAATTTCTGTGTTTCATGGTCACGCCGGAGGTCCAAGGGATACAGTAAACCTGCACTGGTGCATCGGAATCTATGACTGGTCTCCCAGGAGCCGCTCAAATCACAAATTCTTAGAAGATACACTCTTCTTGTACTTAAGTCGGCATTGTCACTTTTAATTCAATCCCGATTCAATTTCTATGTTTCATGGTCAATATGAAGGTCCAAGGGATACAGTAAACCTGCACTGGTGCATCGGAATCGAATACTGGTTCCCAAGGAGCTGCTCTAAGCTCAAACTCTTAGGAGATCCACTCTTCTTGTACTTAAGTCGGCATTGTGCCTTTTGTAATCGATCCCGATGCAATTTCTGTGTTTCATGGGCAAGCTGAAGGTCCAAGGGATACAGTAAACCTGCACTGGTACATCGGAATCTAATACTGGTCTCCCAGGGGTCGCTCAAACCACATACTCTTAGAAAATTCACTCTTTTTGTACTTAAGTCGGCACTGTCACTTTTGTATTCAATCCCGATGCACTTTCTGTGTTTCATGGTCAATGTGAAGATCCAAGAGATACACTAAACCAGCACTGGTGCATCGGAATAAAATACAGGTCTCCCAGGAGCCGCTCAAAGCACAAACTCTTAGAAGATTCACTCTTCTTGTACTTAAGTCGGCATTGTGCATTTTGTATTCAATCCCGATGCAATTTCTTTGTTTCATGGTCAATGTAAAGGTCTAAGGGATACAGTAAACCTGCACTGGTGCATCGGAATCTAATAATAGTGTCCCAGGAGCCTCTCAAATCTCCAACTCTTAGAAGATTCACTCTTCTTGCACTTAAGCCGGCATTGTGCATTTTGTATCCAATCCTGATACAATTTCTGTGTTTCATGGTCAATGTGAATGTCCAAGGGATACAGTAAACCTGCACTGGTGCATCGGAATCCAATACTGGTCTCCCAGGAGCCGCTCTAAGCACAAACTCTTAGAAGACTCACTCTTCTTGTACTTAAGTTGGCATTGTCCCTTTTGTATTCAATCCCGATGCAATTTCTGTGATTCGTGGGCAATGTGAAGGTCCAAGGGTTACAGTAAACCTGCACTGGTGCATCAGAATCTAATACAGGTCAAACAGGAGCCGCTCAAAGTTCAAACTCTTAGAAGATTCACTCGTCTTGTACTTAAGAAAGCATTCTACCTTTTGTATTCAATCCCGATGCAATTTCTATGTTTCATGGTCAATGTGAAGGTCCAAGGGATACAGTAAACCTTCACCGGTGCATCGGAATCTAATACTGGTCTACCAGGAGTTTCTCAAGGCTCAAACTCTTAGAAAATTCACTCTTCTTGTACTTAAGTTGGCATTGTCCCTTCTGTATTCAATCCCGATGCAATTTCTGTGTTTCATGGTCACTGTGAATGTCCAAGGGATACAGTAGACCTGCACTGGTGCATCGGAGTCTAATACTGGTCTCCCAGGAGCCGCTCAAAGGCCAAACTCTTAGAAGATACACTCTTCTTGTACTTAAGACGGCAATGTGCCTTTTGTATTCAATCCCGATGCAATTTCTATGTTTCATGGTCAATGTGAAAGGCCAAGGAATACAGTGAACTTGCACTATTGAATCGGAATCTCATACTGGTCTCCCAGGAGCCGCTCAAAGCAGAAACTCGTAGAGGGTTCACTCTTCTTGTACTTAAGTCGGCATTGTGCCTTTTGTATTCATTCCCGATGCAATTTCTGTGTTACATGGTCAATGTGAAGGTCGAAAAGATACAGTAAACGTGCACTGGCGCTTCGGAATCTATTACAGGCCTCCCAGGAGCTGCTCAAAGCACAAATTCTTAGAAGATTCACTCTTCTTGTACGTAAGTCGGCATTGTGCATTTTGTATTCAATCCCTATGCAATTTCCTCTTTTCATGGTCAATCTGAAGGTCCAATGGATACAGTAAACCTGCACTGGTGCATCGGAATCTAATACTGGTCTGCCAATAGCCTCTCAAAGCTTAAGCTCTTAGAAGATTCACTGTTCCTGTACTTAAGTCGGCATTGTGCATTTTATATCACATCGCGATACAATTTCTGTTTTTCATGGGCAATATGAATGTCCAAGGGATACAATAAACCTGCACTGGTGCATCGCAATTAAATACTGGTCTCCCAGGAGAAGCTCAAAGCACAAACTCTTAGAAGATTCACTCTTCTTGTACTTAAGTTGGCATTGTCGCTTTTGAATTCAATCCCGATGCAATTTCTGTGATTCATGGTCACTGTGAAGGTCCAAGGGTTACAGTAAACCCGCACTGGTGCATCGGATCTAATACTGGTCTGCCAGGAACCTCTCAAAACTTAAACACTTATAAGATTTACTGTTCTTATGTCGCCATTGTGCATTTTGTATCCAATCCCGATACAATATCTGTGTTACATGGTCAATGTGAATGTCCAAGGGATACAGTAAACCTGCACTGGTGCATTGGAATCTAATACTGGTCTTCGAGGAGCCGCTCAAAGCACAAACCCTTAGACGATTCACTCTTCTTGTACTAAAGTTGGCATTGTCCCCTTTGTATTCAATTCCGATGCAATTTCAGTGATTCATGGTCAATGTGAAGGTCCAAGGGTTACAGTAAACCTGCACTGGTGCATCAGAATCTAATACTGGTTCCCCAGGAGCCGCTAAAAGCACAAAATCTTAGAAGATTCACTCTTCTTGTACATAAGTCGGCATTGTCCCTTTTGTATTCAATCCCGAAGCAATTTCTGCGTTTCATGGTCAATGTAAAGGTCCAAGTGACACACTAAACCTGCTCTGGTGCATCGGAATCTAATACTGGTCTTTTAGGAGCCACTCAAAGCACAAACTCTTAGAAGATTCACTCTTCTTGTACTTAAGTCGGCTTTGTCCCTTTTGTATTCAATGCCGATGCAATTTCTGTGATTCATGGTCAATGTGAAGGTCCAAGGTATACAGTAAACCAGCACCGGTGCATCGGAATTTAATACTGGTGTCCCAAGGAGCCGCTCAAAGTACAAACCCTTAGAAGATTCACTCTTCTTGTACTTAAGTCGGCATTGTGCCTTTTTTATTCGATCACGATGCAATTTCTGTGTTTCACGGTCAATGTGAAGGTCCAAGGGACAGAGTAAAGCTGCAGTAGTGCATCGGAATCTAATACTGATCTCCCAGGAACCGCTCAAAGCAAACCACAAAAAAAGAGAAGATTGACTCTTTTTGTACTTAAGTCGGCATTGTGTCTTTTGTATTAAATTCCGACGCAATTTCTGTGTTTCTTCGTCAAAGTGAAGGTCCAAGGGACAGAGTAATCTTGCGGTAGTGCACCGGAATCCAAAACTGGTCTACCACGAAACGCTCAAAGCAAACCACAAACAATAAGAAGATATACCCTTTCTTGTACTTAGGTCGGCATTCTGCCTTTTGTTTTAAATCCCGACGAAAATTCTGTGTTTCGTCGTCAATGTGATGGTCCTAGTAATAGAGTAAAGTTGCAGTAATGTATCGGAATATTATACTGATCTCCCAGAAAACGCTCAAAGCAAACCACGAACAATGACATGATTTACCATTCTTGTACTTAAGTCGGCATTGTGCCTTTTATATAAAATCCCGACGCAATTTCTGTGTTTTATCGTCAATGTGAAGGTCCAAGGGATAGAGTAAAGCTGCAGTAGTGCTTCGGAATCTAATACTGATCTCCCAGGAAACGCTCAAAGCAAACCACAAACAATGAGAAGATTAACTCCTCTTCAACTTAAGTTGGCATTGTGCCTTTTGTATTAATACCTGACGCACTCTTTGTGTTTCATCGTCAATGTGATGGTCCTAAGGATAGAGTAAAGCTGCAGTAGTGTATCGGAATATTATACTGATCTCCCAGAAAACGCTCAAAGCAAACCACGAACTATGACAAGATTTGCTATTCTTGTACTTATGTCGGCATTGTGCCCTTTATATAAAATCCCGACGCAATTTCTGTGTTTCATCGTCAATGTGAAGGTCCAAGCGATAGAGCAAAGCCTCAGTAGTGCATCGGAATCTATTGTGATCTACCAGGAAACGCTCAAAGCACACCACAAACAATGAGAAGATTTACTGTTCTTGTACCTAACTCGGCATTGTTCCTTTTGTTTTAAATCCCGACGTAATTGCTGTGTTTCATCATCAATCTGAAGGTCAAAGGATAGAGTAAAGCTGCAGTAGTGCATCGGAATCTAATACTGATCTCCCAGGAAACGCTCAAAGCAAACAACAAACATTGAGAAAATTTACTCTACTTGTACTTAAGTCGGCATTGTGTCTTTTGTATTAAGTTCCGACGCAATTTCTGTGTTTCTTCGTCAATGTGAAGGTCCAAGGGATAGAGTATACCTTCAGTAGTGCATCGGAATCTAATACTGATCTACCAGGAAACGCTCAAACAAACCACAAACAATGAGAAGATATACCCTTCTTGTACTTAAGTCGGCATTATGCTTTTTCTTTTAAATATCGACGCAATTTCTGGGTTTCATCGTCAATCTGAAGGTCCAAGAGATAGAGTAAACCTGCAGTAGTGCATCGGAATCTAATACTGATCTCCTAAGAAGCGCTCAAAGCAAACCACAAACAATGAGAAGATTAACTCTTCTTCACCTGAAGTTGGCTTTGTACCTTTTGTATTAATTCCCGACGCACTCTCTGTGTTTCATCCTCAATGTGAAGGTCCTAGGGATAGAGTACAGCCGCGGTAGTGCATCGGAATCTAATACTGATCTCCCAGAAAACGCTCAAAGCAAACCACGAACAATGAGAAGAATTACATTTCTTCTCCTTAAATCGGCATTGTGCCTTTCATATAAAATCCCGACGCAATTTCTGTCTTTCATCGTCATTGTGAAGTTCCAAGGGATAGAGTGAAGCTGCAGTAGTGCATCGGAATCTAATACTGATCTCCCAGGAAACGCTCAAAGGTTCCACAAACAAAAAGAATATTTACTCTTCTTGTACTTAAGTTCGCATTGTGCATTTTCTTTTAAATTCCGACGAAATTTCTGTGTTTCATCGTCAATCTGAAGGTCCAAGGGATAGAGTAAACCTGCAGTAGTGCATCGGAATCTAATACTGATCTCCCAGGAAACGCTCAAATCAAACCACAAACAACAGTATATTTACTCTTCTTGTACTTAAGCCGGCATTGTGTCTTTTGTATTAAATCCCGACGCAATTTCAGAGCATCATCGTGAATGTGAAGGTTCAAGAGATACAGAAAAGCTGCAGTTGTCCAACGGATTCTAATGCTGATCTCCCAGGAAACGGTCAATGCAAACCACAAATAATGGGAAGATTTACTCATCTTGTACTTTAGTTTGCATTGTGAATTTTGTATTAAATCCCGACGCAATATCTGTGTTTCATCGTCAATGTGAAGGTCCAAGCGATAGAGAATAGCTGCAGAAGTGCATCGGAATGTAATACTGATCTCCCAGGAAACGCTCAAAGCAAGACACAAACAATCAGACGATTTAACCTAATTATACTTATGTCGGCATTGTGCCTTTTGTATTAAATCCCGATGCAATTTCTGTGATTCATCGTCAATGTGGGTGTCCAAGGAATAGAGTAAACCTGCAGTAGTGCATCGGAATCAAGTACTGATGTTCCAGATAGCGCTCAAACCAAACCACAGACAATGAGAAGATTTACTCATCTTGTACTTAAGTCGGCATTGTGCATTTTGTATTAAATCCCGACGCAATTTCTGTGTTTCATCGTCAATGTGAAGGTCCAAGGGATAGAGTAAAGCTGCAGTAGTGCATCGGAATCTAATACTGATCTCCCAGGAAACGCTCAAATCAAACCACAAACAATAAGAAGGTTTACTCCTCTAGTACTTAAGTCGGCATTGTGCCGTTAGGGCTAAACCCCGACGCAATTTCTGTGTTTCATCGTCAATGTGAAGGTCCAAAGAATAGAGTAAAGCTGCAGAAGTGCATCGGAATCTAATACTGATCTCCCAGGAATCGCTCAAAGAAAACCACAAACAATGAGAACATATAACCTAATTGTACTTAAGACGGCATTGTGCCTTTTGTATTAAATCCCGATGCAATTTCTGTGTTTCATCGTCAATGTGAGGGTCCAAGGGATAGAGTAAAGCTGCAGTAGTGCATCGGAATCTAATACTGATCCCAGAAAACGCTCAAAGCAAACCTCAAACAATTAGAAGATTTACTCTTCTTGTTTTTATGCCGGCATTGTGTCTTTTGTATTAAATTCCGACGATATTTCTGTGTTTCTACGTCAATGTGAAGGTCCAAGGGATAGAGTAAACCTCCGGTAGTGCATCGGAATCTATTACTGATCTACCAGGAAATGCTCAAAGCAAACCACAAACAATGAGAAGATATAACCTAATTGTACTTAAGACGGCATTGTGCCTTTTGTTTTAAAACCTGACGCAATTTCTGTGTTCCATCGTCAATCTGAAGGTCCAAGGGATAGAGTAAAGCTGCAGTAGTGCATTGGAATCTAATACTGATCTCCCATGAAACGCTCAATTCTAACCACAAGCAATGGGAAGATTACTCTTCTTGTACTTAAGACGGCATTGTGTCTTTTGTATTAAATTCCGAAGCAATTGTTGTGTTTCATCGTCAATGTGAAGGTCCAAAGGATAGAGTAAAGCTGCAGTAGAGCATTGGAATCTAATACTGATCCCCCAGGAAACGCTCAAAGCAAACCACAAAAAAAGATAAGATTGACTCCTTTTGTACTTAAGTCGGCATTGTGCCTTTTGTATTAAATCCCGAGGCAATTTCCGGGTTTCATCGTCAATGTGAATGTCCAAGGGATAGCGTAAGCTGCAGTAGTGCATCGGAATCTAGTACTGATCTCCCAAGGATCGCTCAAAGCAAACCACAACCAATGAAGAGATATACTCTTCTTGTACTGAAGTCGGCATTGTGCCTTTTGTATTATATCCCTACGCAATTTCCGTGTCTCATCGTCAATGTGAAGGTCCAAGCGATAGAGCAAAGCGGCAGTACGGCATCGTAATCTAATACTGATCTACCAGGAAACGCTCAAAGAAAACCACAAACAATGAGAAGATTTACTCTTTTTGTACCTTAGTCGGCATTGTGCCTTTTGTTTTATATCCCGACGCAACTTCTGTGTGTCATCGTCAATCTGAAGGTCCAAGGGATTATGTAAAGCTGCACTAGTGCATCGGAATAAAAAACTGATCTTCCAGGTAACGCTCAAAACAAACCACAAACAATGAGAAGATTTACTCTTCTTGTACTTAAGTCGGCATTGTGCCTATTGTTTAAATCCCGACGCAATTTCTGTGTTTCATGGTCAATGTGAAGGTCCTACGGATAGAGTAAAGCTGCAATAGTGGATCGGAATCTATTACTGATCTCCCAGGAAACGCTCAAAGCATACAACGAAAAAGAGAAGATCTACACATCTTGTACTTAAGTCGGCATTGTGCCTTTTATATTAAATCCCGACGCAATTTCTGTGTTTCATCGTCAATGTGAAGGTCCAAGGGTTAGAGTAAAGCTGCAGTAGTACATCGTAATCTAGTACTGATCTCCCAGGAAACGCTCAAAGCAAACCACAAACAATGAGAAGATTTACTCTTCGTGTACTTAACTCGGCATTGTGCCTTTTGTGTTAAATCCCAACGCAATTTCTGTGTTTCATCGTCAATGTGAAGGTCCAAGGGATAGAGTAAAGCTTCAGTAGTGCAACAGAATCTAATACTGATCTCCCAGGAAACGTCAAAGCAAACCACAAACAATGAGTAGGTTTACCCTTCTTGTACTTAAGTCGGCATTGTGCTTCTTGTTTTAAATCCCGTCGCAATTTCTGTGTTTCATCTTCAATCGGAAGGTCCAAGGGATAAAGTAAGGCTGCAGTAGTGCATCGGAATCTAATACTGATCTCCCAGGAAACGCTTGAAGCAAACCACAAACAATGAGAAGATTAACTCTTCTTCAACTTATGTTGGCATTGTGACTTTTGTATTAATTCCCGACGCAATCTCTGTGTTTCATCGTCAATGTAAAGGTCCTAGGGATAGAGTAAAGCTGCAGTAGTGCATCGGAATCTAATACTGATCTCCCAGAAAACGATCAAAGCAAACCACGAAAAATGAGAAAATTTACTATTCTTGTACCTAAGTCTGCATTGTGCCTTTTGTTCTAAATTCCGACGCAATTTCTGTGTTTCATTGTCAATCTGAACGTCCAAGGGATTATGTAAAGCCGCAGTAGTGCATCGGAATCCAATAGTGATCTCCCAGGTAACGCACAAAGCAAACCACAAACAATGAGTAGATTTACTCTTCTTGTACTTAAGTTGGCATTGTGCATTTTGTATTAAGTCCCGACCCAATTTCTGTGTTTCATCGTCTGTGTGAAGGTCCAAGGGATAGAGTAAAGCTGCAGTAGTGCACCGGAATCTAATACTGATCGCCCATGTAACGCTCAAAGCAAACCACAAACAATGAGAAGATTATTCTTCTTGAACTTAAGTCGGCATTGTGTCTTTTGTATTAAATTCCGACGCAATTTCTGTGTTTCATCGTCAATGTGAAGGTCCAAGGGATAGAGTAAAGCTGCAGTAGTGCATCGGAATGTAATACTGAACTCCCAGGACACGCCCAAAGCAAATCACAAACAATGAGACGATTTTCTCTTCTTGTACTTAAGTCGTCATTGTGCCTTTTGTATTAAATGCCGACGCAATTTCTGAGTTTCATCGTCAATGTGAAGTTTCAAGGGATACAGTATGGCTGCAGTAGTGCATCGGAATCTAATGCTGATCTCCCAGGAAACGCTCAAATCAAACCACAAAAATGAGGAGATTGACACTATTTGTACTTCTGCCTTCCTTGGCTTTTTTCATTAAATCCCGACGCATATTTCTGTGTTTCATCGTCAATGTGAAGGTCCAAGGGATAGAGTAAAGCTGCAGTAGTGCAATGGAATCTAGTACTGATCTCCAAGGACACGCTCAGAGCAAACCACAAACAATGAGAAGATTTACTCTTCTTGTACTTAAGTCCGCATAGTGCCTTTGTATTAAATCCAAACGCAATTTCTGAGTTTCATCTTCAATGTGAAGGTCCAAGCGATATAGCAAAGCTGCAGTACGGCATCGTAATCTAATACTGATCTACCAGGAAACGCTCAAAGCAAACCACAAACAATGAGAAGATTTACTCTTTTTGTACTTTAGTCGGCATTGTGCCTTTTGTATTAAATCCCGACGCAATTTCTGCGTTTCATCGACCATGTGAAGGTCCAAGGGATGGAGTAAAGGTGCAGTAGTGCATCGGAATCTAATACTGAACTCCTAGGAAACGCTCAAAGCAAACCACAAACAGTGATATGATTTACTCTTCTTTTACTTAAGTCGGCATTGTGTCTTTTGTATGAATTCCCGACGCTATTTCTGTGTTTCATCATCAATGTAAAGGTCCTAAGGATTGAGTAAAGCTGCAGTAGTGCATTGTAATCTAACACTCATCTCCCAGAAAACGCTCAAAGGAAACCACGAACTATGAGAAGATTTACTATTCTTGTACTTAAGTTTGCATTGTGCCTTTTATAAAAAATCCCGACGCAATTTCTGTGGTTCATCGGCAACGTGAAGTTCCAAGGGATAGAGTAAAGCTGCAGTCGTGCATCGGAATCTAATAATGATGTCCCAGGAATCGTTCAAAGCAAACCACAAACAAAAAGAAGATATACTCTACATGTACTTAAGTCGGCATTGTACATTTTGTTTTAAATTCCGACGCAATTTCTGTGTGTCATCGTCAATCTGAAGGTCCAAGGGATTATGTAAAGCAGCACTAGTGCATCGGAATAAAAAACTGATCTCCCAGGTAACGCTCAAAACAAACCACAAACAATGAGAAGATTTACTCTTCTTGTACTTAAGTCGGCATTGTGGCTTTTGTGTTAAATCCCGTCGCAATTTCTGTGTTTCATCGTCAGTGTGAGGGTCCAAGGGATAGAGTAATGCTGCAGTAGTGCATCTGATTCTAACACTGAACTCCCAGGAAACGCTCAAAGCAAACCACAAACATTGAGAAGATTTAGTCTTCTTGTACTTAAGTCGGCATTGTGCCTATTGTATTAAATCCCGACGCAATTTCTGTATTTCATCGTCAATGTGAAGGTCCTACGAATAGAGTAAAGCTGCAATAGTGGATCGGAATCTATTACTGATCTCCCAGGAAACGCTCAAAGCATACAACGAAAAAGAGAAGATCTACACATCTTGTACTTAAATCGGCATTGTGCCTTTTATATTAAATCCCGACGCAATTTCTGTGTTTCATCGTCAATGTGAAGGTCCAAGGGATGGAGTAAAGATGCAGTAGTGCATCGGAATCTAATACTGATCTCCCAGGAAAACTCAAAGCAAACCACAAACCGAAAGAATTTTTACTCTTCTTGTCCTTAAGTCGACATTGTGCCTTTTGTATTAAATCCCGACGGAATATCTGTGTTTCATCGTCAATGTGAAGGTCCAAGGGTTAGAGTAAAGCTGCAGTAGTGCATCGTAATCTAGTACTGATCTCCCAGGAAACGCTCAAAGCAAACCACAAACAATTAGAAGATTTACTCTTCGTGTACTTAACTCGGCATTGTGCCTTTTGTGTTAAATCCCAACGCAATTTCTGTGTTTCATCGTCAATGTGAAGGTCCAAGGGATAGAGTAAAGCTTCAGTAGTGCAACAGAATCTAATACTGATCTCCCAGGAAACGTCAAAGCAAACCACAAACAATGAGTAGGTTTACCCTTCTTGTACTTAAGTCGGCATTGTGCTTCTTGTTTTAAATCCCGTCGCAATTTCTGTGTTTCATCTTCAATCGGAAGGTCCAAGGGATAAAGTAAGGCTGCAGTATTGCATTGAAATCTAATACTGATCTCTTAGGAAACGCTCGAAGCAAACCACAAACAATGAGAAGATTAACTCTTCTTCAACTTCTGTTGGCATTGTGACTTTTGTATTAATTCTCGACGCAATCTCTGTGTTTCATCGTCAATGTAAAGGTCCTAGGGATAGAGTAAAGCTGCACTAGTGCATCGGAATCTAATACTGATCTCCCAAAAAACGATCAAAGCAAACCACGAAAAATGAGAAAATTTACTATTCTTGTACCTAAGTCTGCATTGTGCCTTTTGTTCTAAATTCCGACGCAATATCTGTGTTTCATCGTCAATCTGAACGTCCAAGGGATTATGTAAAGCCGCAGTAGAGCATCGGTATCCAATAGTGATCTCCCAGGTAACGCACAAAGCAAACCACAAACAATGAGTAGATTTACTCTTCTTGTACTTAAGTTGGCATTGTGCATTTAGTATTAAGTCCCGACCCAATTTCTGTGTTTCATCGTCTGTGTGAAGGTCCAAGGGATAGTGTAAAGCTGCAGTAGTGCTCCGGAATCTAATACTGATCGCCCATGTAACGCTCAAAGCAAACCACAATCAATGACAAGATTATTTTTCTTGTACTTAAGTCGGCATTGTGTCTTTTGTATTAAATTCCGACGCAATTTCTGTGTTTCATCGTCAATGTGAAGGTCCAAGGGATAGGGTAAAGCTGCAGTAGTGCATCGAATCTAATACTGATCTCCCAGGAATTGCTCAAAGCAAACCACAAACAATGAGAAGATTTACTCTTCTTGTACTTAAGCCGGCATTGTGCCTTTTGTATTAAATCCCGACGCAATGACTGTGTTCATCGTCAATCTGAAGGTCCAAGTGATAGAGTAAAGCTGCAGTAGTGCATCGGAAACTAATACCGATCTCCCAGGAAACGCTCAAATCAAACCACAAACAATGAGAAGATTTACTATGTTAGTACTTAAGTCGGCATTGTGCCTTTTGTATTAAATCCCGACGCAATTTCTGCGTTTCATCGACCATGTGAAGGTCCAAGGGATAGAGAAAAGCTGCAGTAGTGCATCGGAATCTAAACTGAACTCCTAGGAAACGCTCAAAACAAACCACAAACAGTGATATGATTCACTCTTCTTTTACTTAAGTCGGCATTGTGTCTTTTGTATTAATTCCCGACGCTATCTCTGTGTTTCATCATCAATGTGAAGGTCGTAAGGATTGAGTAAAGCTGCAGTAGTGCATTGGAATCTAACACTCATCTCCCAGAAAACGCTCAGAGGAAACCACGAACTATGAGAAGATTCACTATTCTTGTACTTAAGTCGGCATTGTGCCTTTTATAAAGAATCCGGACGCAATTTCTGTGGTTCATCGCAAATGTGAAGTTCCAAGGGATAGAGTAAAGCTGCAGTCGTGCATCGGAATCTAATCCTTATTACCCAGGAATCGCTCAAAGCAAACCACAAACAAAAAGATGATATACTCTTCATGTACTTAAGTCGGCATTGTGCCTTTTGTTTTAAATTCCGACGCAATTTCTGTGTTTCAACCGTCAATCTGAAGGTCCAAGGATTATGTAAAGCTGCAGTAGTGCATCGGAATCCAAAACTGATCTCCCAGGTAACACTCAAAACAAACCACAAACAATGAGAAGATTTACTCTTCTTGTACTTAAGTCGGCATTGTGCATTCTGTGTTAAATCCCGACGCAAATTATGTGTTTCATCGTCAATCTGTGGGTCCAAGGGATGGAGTAAAGATGCAGTAGTGCATCGGATTCTAACACTGAACTTCCAGGAAACGCTCAAAGCAAACCACAAACATTGAGAAGATTTAGTCTTCTTGTACTTAAGGCGGCATTGTGCCTTTTGTTATAAATCCCGACGCAATTTCAGTGTTTCATAGTCAATCTAAAAGTCCAAGGGATAGAGTAAAACTGCAGTAGTGCATCTGGATCTAATACTGATCTCCTAGGAAACGCTCAAAGCCAATCAGAAACAATGAGAAAATTTACTCTTCTTCAACTTAAGTCTACGTTGTACCTTTTGTAATAAATCCCGACGCTATCTCTGTGTTTCATCGTCATTGTGAAAGTCCATGTGTTAGAGTAAAACTGCAGAAGTGCATCGGAATCTAATACTGATCTCCCAGGAAACGCCCAAAGCAAACCACAAACAATGAGAAGATTTAACACTGATTGTACTTAAGTCGGCATTGTGCCTTTTATATTAAATCCCGACGCAATTTCTGTGTTTCATCGTCAATGTGAAGGTCCAAGCGATGGAGTAAAGATGCAATAGTGCATCGGAATCTAATACTGATCTCCCAGGAAAAGCTCAAAGCAAACCACAAACCGAAAGAATATTTACTCTTCTTGTCCTTAAGTCGACATTGTGCCTTTTGTATTAAATCCCGACGGAATATCTGTGATTCATCGTCAATGTGAAGGTCCAAGGGTTGGAGTAAAGCTGCAGTAGTGCATCGGAATCTAGTACTGATCTCCCAGGAAACGCTCAAAGCAAACCACAAACAATTAGAAGATTTACTCTTCGTGTACTTAACTCGTCATTGTGCCTTTCGTGTTAAATCCCAACGCAATTTCTGTGTTTCGTCGTCAATGTGAAGGTCCAAGGGATAGAGTAAAGCTTCAGATGTGCAACAGAATCTGATACTAATCTCCCAGGAAACGCTAAAAGAAAACCACAATTAATCAGAAGATTTTCTCTTCTTGTACTTATGTCGGCATTGTGTCTTTTGTATTAAATTCCGACGCAATTTCTGTGTTGCTTCGTCAATGTGAAGGTCCGAGGAATAGAGTAAACCTGCAGTAGTACATCGGAATCTAATACTGATCTCCCACGACACGTCAAAGCAAACTACAAACAATGAGTAGGTATACCCTTCTTGTACTTAAGTCGGCATTGTGCTTCTTGTTTTAAATCCCAATGCAATTTCTGTGTTTCATCTTCAATCGGAAGGTCCAAGGGATAAAGTAAAGCTGCAGTAGTGCATCGGAATCTAATACTGAGCTCCCAGGAAACGCTCGAAGCAAACCACAAACAATGAGAAGATTAACTCTTCTTCATCTTATGTTGGCATTGTGACTTTTGCATTAATTCCCGACGCAATCTCTGTGTTTCATCGTCAATGTAAAGGTCCTAGGGATAGAGTAAAGCTGCAGTAGTGCATCGGAATCTAATACTGATCTCCCAGAAAACGATCAAAGCAAACCACGAACAATGAGAAGATTTACTATTCTTGTACCTAGGTCTGCATTGTGCCTTTTGTTCTAAATTCCGACGCAATTTCTGTGTTTCATCGGCAATCTGAACGTCCAAGGGATTATGTAAAGCCGCAGTAGAGCATCGGAATCCAATACTGATCTCCGAGGTAACGCACAAGGCAAACCACAAACAATGAGTAGATTTACTCTTCTTGTACTTAAGTTGGCATTGTGCATTTTGTATTAAGTCCCGACCCAATTTCTGTGTTTCATCGTCAATGTGAAGGTCCAAGGGATAGAGTAAAGGTGCAGTAGTGCATCGGAATCTAATACTAATTTCCCAGGAAACGCTCAAATAAACGACTAACAGTGAGAAGATATACTCTTCATGGACATAAGTCTTCATTGTGCCTTTTGTCTTAAATCACGCCACAATTTCTGTGTTTCATCGTCAATCTGAAGATCCAATTGATAGAGTGAAGCTGCAGTAGTGCATCGGAATCTAATACTGATCTTCCAGGAAACGCTCAGAGCAAACCACAAACAATGAGAAGATTTACTCTTCTTGTACTTAACTCGGCATTGTGCCTTTTTGGGTTAAATTCCGACCCAATTTCTGTGTTTCATCATCAATGTGAAGGTCCAAGGGATAGAGTAAAGCTGCAGTAGTGCACCGGAATATAATACTGAACTCCCAGGAAACGCTCAAAGCAAACCAGAAACAATGAGAAGAATTACTCTTCTTGTACTTAAGTCGGCATTGTGCCTTTAGTATTAAATCCCGACACAATTTCTGTGTTTCATCGACAATGTGAAGGTCCAAGGGACAGGGTAATGTTGCAGTATGCATCGGAATCTAATACTGATCTCCCAGGAAACGCTCAAAGCAAACCAGAAACAATGAGAAGATTTACTCTTCTTGTACTTAAGTTGGCATTGTGCCTTTTGTATTAAATCCCGACACAATATCTGTGTTTCATCGTCAATGTGAAGGTTCAAGGGATAGAGTAAAGCTGCAGTAGTGCATCGGAATCAAATGGTGATATCCCAGGAAACGCTCAAACAAAACCACAAACAATGAGATGATTTACTCTTCTAGTACTTAATTCGGCATTTTGCCTTTTTAGCTAAATCCCGCCGCAATTTCTGTGTTTCATCGTTAATGTGAAGGTCCAAGGGTTAGAGTAAAGCTGCACTAGTGCATCGGAATCGAATACTGTTCTCCCAGGAAACGCTCAAAGCAAACCACAAACAAAGAGAACATTTAGTCTTCTTGTACTTAAGTCGGTATTGTGCCTTTTGTATTAAATCCCGACGCAATGTCTGTGTTTCATGCTCAATGTGAAGGTCCAAGGGATAGAGTAATGCTGCAGTAGTGCATCGGAATCTAATACTGATCTCCCAGGAAACGCCCAAAGCAAACCATAATCAATGAGAAGATTTACTCTTCTTGTACTTAAGTCGGCATTGTGCAATTTTTATTAAATCCCGACGC
This sequence comes from Schistocerca piceifrons, assembly GCF_021461385.2. Classification (NCBI taxonomy): domain Eukaryota; kingdom Metazoa; phylum Arthropoda; class Insecta; order Orthoptera; family Acrididae; genus Schistocerca; species Schistocerca piceifrons. The sequence goes on from NC_060149.1 coordinate 965,109,703, forward strand.
AATATCTGTGTTTCATCGTCATTGTGAAAGTCCATGTGTTAGAGTAAAACTGCAGAAGTGCATCGGAGTCTAATACTGATCTCCCAGGAAACGCCCAATGAAAGCCACAAACAATGAGAAGATTTAACCTGATTGTACTTAAGTCGTCATTGTGCCTTTTGTATTAAATCCCGACGCAATTTCTGAGTTTCATCGTCAATGTGAAGTTTCAAGGGATACAGTATGGCTGCAGTAGTGCATCGGAATCTAATGCTGATCTCCCAGGAAACGCTCAAAGCAAACCACAAAAATGAGGAGATTGACACTATTTGTACTTCAGCCGTCCTTGTGCTTTTTTCATTAAATCCCGACGCATATTTCTGTGTTTCATCGTCAATGTGAAGGTCCAAGGGATAGAGTAAAGCTGCAGTAGTGCAATGGAATCTAGTACTGATCTCCAAGGACACGCTCAGAGCAAACCACAAACAATGAGAAGATTTACTCTTCTTGTACTTAAGACGGCATTGTGCCTTTTGTATTAAATCCCGACGCAATTTCTGCGTTTCATCGACCATGTGAAGGTCCAAGGGATAGAGAAAAGCTGCAGTAGTTCATCGGAATCTAATAATGAACTCCTAGGAAACGCTCAAAGCAAACCACAAACAGTGATATGAATTACTCTTCTTTTACTTAAGTCGGCATTGTGTCTTTTGTATGAATTCCCGACGCTGTCTCTGTGTTTCATCATCAATGTAAAGGTCCTAAGGATTGAGTAAAGCTGCAGTAGTGCATTGTAATCTAACACTCATCTCCCAGAAAACGCTCAAAGGAAACCACGAACTATGAGAAGATTTACTATTCTTGTACTTAAGTTTGCATTGTGCCTTTTATAAAAAATCCCGACGAAATTTCTGTGGTTCATCGGCAACGTGAAGTTCCAAGGGATAGAGTAAAGCTGCAGTCGTGCATCGGAATCTAATAATGATGTCCCAGGAATCGTTCAAAGCAAACCACAAACAAAAAGAAGATATACTCTACATGTACTTAAGTCGGCATTGTGCATTTTGTTTTAAATTCCGACGCAATTTCTGTGTGTCATCGTCAATCTGAAGGTCCAAGGGATTATGTAAAGCTGCACTAGTGCATCGGAATAAAAAACTGATCTCCCAGGTAACGCTCAAAACAAACCACAAACAATGAGAAGATTTACTCTTCTTGTACTTAAGTCGGAATTGTGGCTTTTGTGTTAAATCCCGACGCAATTTCTGTGTTTCATCGTCAATGTGTGGGTCCGAGGGATAGAGTAATGCTGCAGTAGTGCATCGGATTCTAACACTGAACTCCCAGGAAACGCTCAAAGCAAACCACAAACATTGAGAAGATTTAGTCTTCTTGTACTTAAGTCGGCATTGTGCCTATTGTATTAAATCCCGACGCAATTTCTGTGTTTCATCGTCAATGTGAAGGTCCAAGGGATGGATTAAAGATGCAGTAGTGCATCGGAATCTAATACTGATCTCCCAGGAAAACTCAAAGCAAACCACAAACCGAAAGAATTTTTACTCTTCTTGTCCTTAAGTCGACATTGTGCCTTTTGTATTAAATCCCGACGGAATATCTGTGTTTCATCGTCAATGTGAAGGTCCAAGGGTTAGAGTAAAGCTGCAGTAGTGCATCGTAATCTAGTACTGATCTCCCAGGAAACGCTCAAAGCAAACCACAAACAATTAGAAGATTTACTCTTCGTGTACTTAACTCGGCATTGTGCCTTTTGTGTTAAATCCCAACGCAATTTCTGTGTTTCATCTTCAATCGGAAGGTCCAAGGGATAAAGTAAGGCTGCAGTATTGTATTGGAATCTAATACTGATCTCCCAGGAAACGCTCGAAGCAAACCACAAACAATGAGAAGATTAACTCTTCTTCAACTTATGTTGGCATTGTGACTTTTGTATTAATTCCCGACGCAATCTCTGTGTTTCATCGTCAATGTAAAGGTCCTAGGGATAGAGTAAAGCTGCAGTAGTGCATCGGAATCTAATACTGATCTCCCAGAAAACGATCAAAGCAAACCACGAAAAACGAGAAAATTTACTATTCTTTTACCTAAGTCTGCATTGTGCCTTTTGTTCTAAATTCCGACGCAATATCTGTGTTTCATCGTCAATCTGAACGTCCAAGGGATTATGTAAAGCCGCAGTAGAGCATCGGAATCCAATAGTGATCTCCCAGGTAACGCACAAAGCAAACCACAAACAATGAGTAGATTTACTCTTCTTGTACTTAAGTTGGCATTGTGCATTTTGTATTAAGTCCCGACCAAATTTCTGTGTTTCATCGTCTGTGTGAAGGTCCAAGGGATAGTGTAAAGCTGCAGTAGTGCACCGGAATCTAATACTGATCGCCCATGTAACGCTCAAAGCAAACCACAATCAATGAGAAGATTATTCTTCTTGTACTTAAGTCGGCATTGTGTCTTTTGTATTAAATTCCGACGCAATTTCTGTGTTTCATCGTCAATGTGAAGGTCCAAGGGATAGGGTAAAGCTGCAGTAGTGCATCGAATCTAATACTGATCTCTCAGGACTTGCTCAAAGCAAACCACAAACAATGAGAAGATTTACTCTTCTTGTACTTAAGCCGGCATTGTGCCTTTTGTAATATATCCCGACGCAATGACTGTGTTTCATCGTCAATCTGAAGGTCCAAGTGATAGAGTAAAGCTGCAGTAGTGCATCGGAAACTAATACCGATCTCCCAGGAAACGCTCAAATCAAACCACAAACAATGAGAAGATTTACTATGTTAGTACTTAAGTCGGCATTGTGCCTTTTGTATTAAATCCCGACGCAATTTCTGCGTTTCATCGACCATGTGAAGGTCCAAGGGATAGAGAAAAGCTGCAGTAGTGCATCGGAATCTAAACTGAACTCCTAGGAAACGCTCAAAACAAACCACAAACAGTGATATGATTTACTCTTCTTTTACTTAAGGCGGCATTGTGTCTTTTGTATTAATTCCCGACGCTATCTCTGTGTTTCATCATCAATGTGAAGGTTGTAAGGATTGAGTAAAGCTGCAGTAGTGCATTGGAATCTAACACTCATCTCCCAGAAAACGCTCAAAGGAAACCACGAACTATGAGAAGATTCTCTATTCTTGTACTTAAGTCGGCATTGTGCCTTTTATAAAGAATCCGGACGCAATTTCTGTGGTTCATCGCAAATGTGAAGCTCCAAGGGATAGAGTAAAGCTGCAGTCGTGCATCGGAATATAATCCTGATTTCCCAGGAATCGCTCAAAGCAAACCACAAACAAAAAGATGATATACTCTTCATGTACTTAAGTCGGCATTGTGCCTTTCGTTTTAAATTCCGACGCAATTTCTGTGTTTCAACCGTCAATCTGAAGGTCCAAGGATTATGTAATGCTGCAGTAGTGCATCGGAATCCAAAACTGATCTCCCAGGTAACACTCAAAACAAACCACAAACAATGAGAAGATTTACTCTTCTTGTACTTAAGTCGGCATTGTGCATTCTGTGTTAAATCCCAACGCAATTTATGTGTTTCATCGTCAATGTGTGGGTCCAAGGGATGGAGTAAAGATGCAGCAGTGCATCGGATTCTAACACTGAACTTCCAGGAAACGCTCAAAGCAAACCACAAACATTGAGAAGATTTAGTCTTCTTGTACTTAAGGCGGCACTGTGCCTTTTGTTATAAATCCCGACGCAATTTCAGTGTTTCATAGTCAATCTAAAAGTCCAAGGGATAGAGTAAAACTGCAGTAGTGCATCTGAATCTAATACTGATCTCCTAGGAAACGCTCAAAGCCAATCAGAAACAATGAGAAAATTTACTCTTCTTCAACTTAAGTCTACGTTGTACCTTTTGTAATAAATCCCGACGCAATCTCTGTGTTTCATCGTCATTGTGAAAGTCCATGTGTTAGAGTAAAACTGCAGAAGTGCATCGGAATCTAATACAGATCTCCCTGGAAACGCCCAAAGCAAACCACAAACAATGAGAAGATTTAACCTGATTGTACTTAAGTCGGCATTGTGCCTTTTATATTAAATCGCGATGCAATTTCTGTGTTGCTTCGTCAATGTGAAGGTCCGAGGAATAGAGTAAACCTGCAGTAGTGCATCGGAATCTAATACTGATCTCCCAGGAAACGTCATTGCAAACTACAAACAATGAGTAGGTATACCCTTCTTGTACTTAAGTCGGCATTGTGCTTCTTGTTTTAAATCCCAATGCAATTTCTGTGTTTCATCTTCAATCGGAAGGTCCAAGGGATAAAGTAAAGCTGCAGTAGTGCATCGGAATCTAATACTGAGCTCCCAGGAAACGCTCGAAGCAAACCACAAACAATGAGAAGATTAACTCTTCTTCATCTTATGTTGGCATTGTGACTTTTGCATTAATTCCCGACGCAATCTCTGTGTTTCATCGTCAATGTAAAGGTCCTAGGGATAGAGTAAAGCTGCAGTAGTGCATCGGAATCTAATACTGATCTCCCAGAAAACGATCAAAGCAAACCACGAACAATGAGAAGATTTACTATTCTTGTACCTAGGTCTGCATTTTGTCTATTGTTCTAAATTCCGACGCAATTTCTGTGTTTCATCGGCAATCTGAACGTCCAAGGGATTATGTAAAGCCGCAGTAGAGCATCGGAATCCAATACTGATCTCCGAGGTAACGCACAAGGCAAACCACAAACAATGAGTAGATTTACTCTTCTTGTACTTAAGCTGGCATTGTGCATTTTGTATTAAGTCCCGACCCAATTTCTGTGTTTCATCGTCAATGTGAAGGTCCAAGGGATAGAGTAAAGGTGCAGTAGTGCATCGGAATCTAATACTAATTTCCCAGGAAACGCTCAAATAAACGACTAACAGTGAGAAGATATACTCTTCATGGACATAAGTCTTCATTGTGCCTTTTGTCTTAAATCACGCCACAATTTCTGTGTTTCATCGTCAATCTGAAGATCCAATTGATAGAGTGAAGCTGCAGTAGTGCATCGGAATCTAATACTGATCTTCCAGGAAACGCTCAGAGCAAACCACAAACAATGAGAAGATTTGCTATTCTTGTACTTAAGTCGGCATTGTGCCTTTTGTATTAAATCCCAACGCCATTTCTGTGTTTCATCGTCAATGTGAGGGTCCATGGGATAGAGTAAAGCTGCAGTAGTGCATCGGATTCTAGTACTGATGTCCCAGGAAACGCTCAAAGCAAACCACAAACAATGAGAAGATTTACTCTTCTTGTACTTAACTTGGCATTGTGCCTTTTTGGGTTAAATTCCGACCCAATTTCTGTGTTTTATCATCAATGTGAAGGTCCAAGGGATAGAGTAAAGCTGCAGTAGTGCATCGGAATATAATACTGAACTCCCAGGAAACGCTCAAAGCAAACCAGAAACAATGAGAAGAATTACTCTTCTTGTACTTAAGTCGGCATAGTGCCTTTAGTATTAAATCCCGACACAATTTCTTTGTTTCATCGACAATGTGAAGGTCCAAGGGACAGGGTATAGTTGCAGTATGCATCGGAATCTAATACTGATCTCCCAGGAAACGCCCAAAGCAAGCCACAAACAATGAGAAGAGTTACTCTTCTTGTACTTAAGTCGGCATTTTACCTTTTGGGTTACATCCCGACGCAATTTCTGCGTTTCATCGTCAATGTGAAGGTCCAAGCGATTGAGGAAAGCTGCAGTAGTGCATCGGAATCTAATACTGATCTCCCAGGAAACGCTCAAAGCAAACTAGAAACAATGAGAAGATTTACTCTTCTTGTACTTAAGTTGGCATTGTGCCTTTTGTATTAAATCCCGACACAATATCTGTGTTTCATCGTCAATGTGAAGGTTCAAGGGATAGAGTAAAGCTGCAGTAGTGCATCGGAATCGAATACTGTTCTCCCAGGAAACGCTCAAATCAAACCACAAACAAGGAGAACATTTAGTCTTCTTGTACTTAAGTCGATATTGTGCCTTTTATATTACATCCCGACGCAATGTCTGTGTTTCATGCTCAATGTGAAGGTCCAAGGGATAGAGTAATGCTGCAGTAGTGCATCGGAATCTAATACTGATCTCCCAGGAAACGCCCAAAGCAAACCATAAACAATGAGAAGATTTACTCTTCTTGTACTTATGTCGGCATTGTGCCTTTTGTATTAAATCCCGGTGCAATTTCTGAGTTTCATCGTCAATGCGAAGGTTCTAGGGATAGAGTATAGCTGCAGTAATGCATCGGAATTTAATGCTGATCTCCCAGGAAACGCTCAAAGCAAACCCCAGACAATGAGGAGATTGACTCTATTTGTACTTCAGTCTGCCTTGTGCTTTTTTCATTAAATCCCGACTCATATTTCTGTGTTTCATCGTCAATGTGAAGGTCCAAGGGATAGAGTAATGTTGCAGAAGTGCAATGGAATCTAGTACTGATCTCCCAGGAAACGCTCAGAGCAAACCACAAAAAATGAGAAGATTTACTCTTCTTGTCCTTAAGTCGGCATTGTGCCATTTTTATTAAATCCCGACGCAATATCTGTGTTTCATCGTCATTGTGAAAGTCCATGTGTTAGAGTAAATCTGCAGAAGTGCATCGGAATCTAATACTGATCTCCCAGGAAACGCCCAAAGCAAACCACAAACAATGAGAAGATTTAACCTGATTGTACTTAAGTCGGCATTGTGCCTTTTGTATTAAATCCCAACGCAATTTCTGTGTTTCATCGTCAATGTGGTGGTCCAAGTGATAGAGTAAATCAGCAGTAGTGCATCGGAATCTAATACTGATCTCCCAGGAAACGCTCAGAGCAAACCACAAACAATGAGAAGTTTTACTCTTCTTGTACTTAAGTCGGCATTGTGCCTTTTGTATTAAATCCCAACGCAATTTCTGTGTTTCATCGTCAATTTGAGGGTCCAAGGGATAGAGTAAAGCTGCAGTAGTGCATCGGATTTTAGTACTGATGTCCCAGGAAACGCTCAACGCAAACCACAAACAATGAGAAGATTTTCTCTTCTTGTACTTAAATCGGCATTGAGCCTTTTTGGGTTAAATCCCGACCCAATTTCTGTGTTTTATCATCAATGTGAAGGTCCAAGGGATAGGCTAATGCTGCAGTATGCATCGGAATCTTACACTGATCTCCCAGGAAACGCCCAAAGCAAACCACAGACAATGAGAAGAGTTACTCTTCTTGTACTTAAGTCGGCATTTTACCTTTTGGGTTACATCCCGACGCAATTTCTGCGTTTCATCGTCAATGTGAAGGTCCAAGGGATAGAGGAAAGCTGCAGTAGTGCATCGGAATCTGATACTGATCTCCCAGGAAACGCTCAAAGCAAACCAGAAACAATGAGAAGATTTACTCTTCTTGTACTTAAGTTGGCATTGTGCCTTTTGTATTAAATCCCAACACAATATCTGTGTTTCATCATCAATGTGAAAGTTCAAGGGATAGAGTAAAGCTGCAGTAGTCCATCGGACTCAAATGGTGATATCCCAGGAAACGCTCAAACAAAACCACAAACAATGAGATGATTTACTCTTCTAGTACTTCATTCGGCATTTTGCCTTTTTGGCTAAATCCCGCGCAATTTCTGTGTTTCATCATCAATGTGAAGGTCCAAGGGATAGAGTAAAGCTGCAGTAGTGCATCGGAATCGAATACTGTTCTCCCAGGAAACGCTCAAAGCAAACCACATACAAAGAGAACATTTAGTCTTCTTGTACTTAAGTCGGTGTTGTGCCTTTTGTATTACTTCCCGACGCAATGTCTGTGTTTCATGCTCAATGTGAAGGTCCAAGGGATAGAGTAATGCTGCAGTAGTGCATCGGAATCTAATACTGATCTCCCAGGAAACGCCCAAAGCAAACCATAAACAATGAAAAGATTTACTCTTCTTGTACTTAAGTCGGCATTGTGCCTTTTGTATTAAATCCCGGCGCAATTTCTGAGTTTCATCGTCAATGTGAAGGTTCAAAGGATAGAGTATAGCTGCAGTAGTGCATCGGAATTTAATGCTGATCTCCCAGGAAACGCTCAAAGCAAACCCCAGACAATGAGGAGATTGACTCTATTTGTACTTCAGTCTGCCATGTGCCTTTTTCATTAGTGCAATGGAATCTAGTACTGATCTCCCAGGAAACGCCCATACAAACCACAAAAAATGAGAAGATTTACTCTTCTTGTCCTTAAGTCGGCATTGTGCCATTTTTATTAAATCCCGACGCAATATCTGTGTTTCATCGTCATTGTGAAAGTCCATGTATTAGAGTAAAACTGCAGAAGTGCATCGGAGTCTAATACTGATCTCCCAGGAAACGCTTAAAGCAAACCAGAAACAATGAGTAGATTTACTCTTCTTGTATTTAAGTCGGCATTGTGCCTTTTGTATTAAATCCCGGCGTAATTTCTGTGTTTCAACTTCAATGTTGAGGTCCAAGGGATAGAGTAAAGCGCAGGAGTGCAATGGAATCTTGTAGTGATCTCCCAGGAGACGCTCATAGCAATCCAAAAACAATGAGAAGATTTACTCTTCTTGTACTTAAGTCTTCATTGTGACTTTTGTATTAAATTCCGACGTAATTTCTGTGTCTCATTGTCAATGTGAAGGTCCATGGGATAGAGTAAAACTGCAGTAGTGCATCGGAATATAATACTGATCTCCCAGGAGACACTCAAAGCACACCACAAACAATGAGAAGGTATACCCTCCTTGTACTTAAGTCTGCATTGTGCCTTTTGTTCTAAATTCCGACGCAATTTCTGTGTTTCATGGTCAATCTGAACGTCCAAGGGATTATGTAAAGCCGCAGTAGAGCATCGGAATCCAATACTGATCTCCCAGATAACGCACAAGGCAACCCACAAACAATGAGTGGATTTACTCTTCTTGTACTTAATTCGGCATTGTTCATTTTATATTAAATCGCGACGCAATTTCTGTGTTTCATCGTCAATGTGGTGGTCCAAGTGATAGAGTAAATCAGCAGTAGTGCATCGGAATCTAATACTGATCTCCCAGGAAACGCTCAGAGTAAACCACAAACAATGAGAAGTTTTACTCTTCTTGTACTTAAGTCGGCATTGTGCCATTTTTATTAAATTCCGACGCAGTATCTTCGTTTCATCGTCATTGTGAAAGTCGATGTGTTAGAGTAAAACTGCAGAAGTGCATCGGAATCTAATACTGATCTCCCAGGAAACGCCCAAAGCAAACCACAAACAATGAGAAGATTTAACCTGATTGTACTTAAGTCGGCATTGTGCCTTTTGTATTAAATCCCGACGCAATTTCTGTGTTTCATCGTCAATGTGAGGGTATAAGGGATAGAGTAAAGCTGCAGTAGTGCTTTGTAATCTAGTACTGATGTCTCAGGAAACGCTCAAACCAAACCACAAACAATGAGATGATTTACTATTCTAGTACTTAATTCGGCATTTTGCCTTTTTGGCTAAATCCCGTCGCAATTTCTGTGTTTCATCGTCAATGTGAAGGTCCAAGGGTTAGAGTAAAGCTGCAGTAGTGCATCGGAATCGAATACTGTTCTCCCAGGAAACGCTCAAAGCAAACCACAAACAAAGAGAACATTTCGTCTTTTTGTACTTAAGTCGGCATTGTGCCTTTTGTATTAAGTCCCGGCGCAATTTCTGTGTTTCATTGTCAATGTGAAGGTCCAAGGGATAGAGTAATGTTGCAGGAGTGCAATGGAATCTTGTACTGATCTCCCAGGAGACGCTCATTGCTATCCACAAACAATGAGAAGATTTTCTCTTCTTGTACTTAAGTCTTCATTGTGCCTTTTGTACTAAATTCCGACGCAATTTCTGTGTCTCATTGTCAATGTGAAGGTCCATGGGATAGAGTAAAACTGCAGTATTGCATCGGAATATAATACTGATCTTCCAGGAAACGCTCAAAGCACACCACAAACAATGAGAAGGTATACTCTCCTTGTACTTAAGTCTGCATTGTGCCTTTTGTTCTAAATTGCGACGCAATTTCTGTGTTTCATCGTCAATCTGAACGTCCAAGGGATTATGTAAAGCCGCAGTAGAGCATCGGAATCCAATACTGATCTCCCCCGTAACGCACAAAGCAAACCACAAACAATGAGTAGATTTAACCTGATTGTACTTAAGTCGGCATTGTGCCTTTTGTATTAAATCCCGACGCAATTTCTGTGTTTCATCGTCAATGTGAAGGTATAGGGGATAGAGTAAAGCTGCAGTAGTGCTTTGGAATCTAGTACTGATGTCTCAGGAAACGCTAAAACCAAAGCACAAACAATGAGAAGATTTACTCTTCTTGTACTTAAGTTGGCTTTGTGCCCTTTGGGTTAAATCCCGACGCAATTTCTGTGTTTCATCTTCAATGTCAAGGTCCAATGGATAGAGTAAAGCTGCAGTAGTGCATCGGAATCTAATACTGATCTCCCTGGAAACGCTCAAAGCAAACCAGAAACAATGAGTAGATTTACTCTTCTTGTTTTTAAGTCGGCATTGTGCCTTTTGTATTAAAATCGGCGTAATTTCTGTGTTTCATCGTCAATGTTAAGGTCCAAGGGATAGTGTCAAGCGCAGGAGTGCAATGGAGTCTTGTACTGATCTCCCAGGAAACGCTCAGAGCAAACCACAAAAAATGAGGAGATTTACTCTTCTTGTACTTAAGTCGGCATTGTGCCATTTTTATTAAATCCCGAAGCAATATCTGTGTTTCATCGTCGTTGTGAAAGTCCATGTGTTAGAGTAAAACTGCAGCAGTGCATCGGAATCTAATACTGTTCTCCCAGGAAACGCTCAAAGCAAACCACAAACAAAGAGAACATTTAGTCTTCTTGTACTTAAGTCGGTATTGTGGCTTTTGTATTACATCCCGACGCAATTTCTGTGTTTCATGCTCAATGTGAAGGTCCAATGGATAGAGTAATGCTGCAGTAGTGCATCGAAATCTAATACTGATCTCCCAGGAAACGCCCAAAGCAAACCATAATCAATGAGAAGATTTACTCTTCTTGTACTTAAGTCGGCATTGTGCCTTTTGTATTAAATCCCGGCGCAATTTCTGAGTTTCATCGTCAATGTGAAGGTTCAAGGGATAGAGTATAGCTGCAGTAGTACATCGGAATTTAATGCTGATCTCCCTGGAAACGCTCAAAGCAAACCCCAGGCAATGAGGAGATTGACTCTATTTGTACTTCAGTCTGCCTTGTGCCATTTTTATTAAATCCCGACGCAATATCTGTGTTTCATCGTCATTGTGAAAGTCCATGTGTTAGAGTAAAACTGCAGAAGTGCATAGGAATCTAATACTGATCTCCCAGGAAACGCCCAAAGCATACCACAAACAAGGAGAAGAATTAACCTGATTGTACTTAAGTCGCCATTGTGCCTTTTGTATTAAATCCCGACGCAATTTCTGTGTTTCATCGATAATGTGAGGGTATAAGGGATAGAGTAAAGTTGCAGTAGTGCTTTGGAATCTAGAACTGATGTCTCAGGAAACGCTAAAACCAAAGCACAAAGAATGAGTAGATTTACTCTTCTTGTACTTAAGTCAGCATTGTGCCCTTTGGGTTAAATCCCGACGCAATTTCTGTGTTTCATCTTCAATGTCAAGGTCCATTGGATAGAGTAAAGCTGCAGTAGTACATCGGAATCTAATACTGATCTCCCAGGAAACGCTCAAAGCAAACCAGAAACAATGAGTAGATTTACTCTTCTTGTTTTTAAGTCGGCATTGTGCCTTTTGTATTAAACCCCGGCGTAATTTCTGTGTTTCATCGTCAATGTTAAGGTCCAAGGGATAGAGTAAAGCGCAGGAGTGCAATGGAATCTTGTACTGATCTCCCAGGAGACGCTCATAGCAATTCACAAACAATGAGAAGATTTACTCTTCTTGTACTTAAGTCTTCATTGTGCCTTTTGTGTTAAATTCCGACGCAATTTCTGTGTCTCATTGTCAGTGTGAAGGTCCATGGGATAGAGTAAAACTGCAGTAGTGCATCGGAATATAATACTGATCTCCCAGGAAACGCTCAAAGCACACCACAAACAACGAGAAGGTATACTCTCCTTGTACTTAAGTCTGCATTGTGCCTTTTGTTCTAAATTCCGACGCAATTTCTGTGTTTCATCGTCAATCTGAACGTCCAAGGGATTATGTAAAGCCGCAGTAGTGCATCGGAATCCAATACTGATCTCCCAGGTAACGCACAAGGCAACCCACAAACAATGAGTGGATTTACTCTTTTGTACTTAAGATGGCATTGTGCATTTTGTATTAAGTCCCGACCCAATTTCTGTGTTTCATCGTCAATGTGAAGGTCCAAGGGATAGAGTAAAGCTGCAGTAGTGCATCGGAATCTAATACTGATTTCCCAGGAAACGCTCAAATAAACCACTAACAGTGAGAAGATATACCCTTCATGGACTTAAGTCGCCATTGTGCCTTTTGTCTTAAATCTCGCCACAATTTCTGTGTTTCATCGTCAATCTGAAGATCCAATTGATAGAGTAAAGCTGCAGTAGTGCATCGGAATCTAATACTGATCTCCCAGGAAGCGCTCAAACATACCTCGAACAATGATAAGATTTGCTATTCTTGTTCTTAATTCGGCATTGTTCATTTTATATTAAATCGCGACGCAATTTCTGTGTTTCATCGTCAATGTGTTGGTCCAAGTGATAAAGTAAATCAGCAGTAGTGCATCGGAATCTAATACTGATCTCCCAGGAAACGCTCAGAGCAAACCACAAACAATGAGAAGTTTTACTCTTCTTGTACTTAAGTCGGCATTGTGCCTTTTGTATTAAATCCCAACGCAATTTCTGTGTTTCATCGTCAATGTGAGGGTCCAAGGGATAGAGTAAAGCTGCAGTAGTGCATCGGATTCTAGTACTGATGTCCCAGGAAACGCTCAAAGCAAACCACAAACAATGAGAAGATTTTCTCTTCTTGTACTTAAATCGGCATTGAGCCTTTTTGGGTTAAATCCCGACCCAATTTCTGTGTTTCATCTTCAATGTCAAGGTCCAATGGATAGTGTTAAGCTGCAGTAGTGCATCGGATTCTAGTACTGATCTCCCAGGAAACGCTCAAAGCAAACCAGAAACAATGAGAAGATTTACTCTTCTTGTACTTAAGTCGGCATTGTGCCTATTGTATTAAATCCCGACACAATATCTGTGTTTCATCGACAATGTGAAGGTCCAAGGGATAGAGTAATGCTGCAGTATGCATCGGAATCTTATACTGATCTCCAAGGAAACGCCCAAAGCAAACCACAAACAATGAGAAGAGTTACTCTTCTTGTAATGAAGTCGGCATTTTACCTTTTGGGTTACATCCCGACGCAATTTCTGCGTTTCATCGTCAATGTGAAGGTCCAAGGGATAGAGGAAAGCTGCAGTAGTGCATCGGAATCTAATACTGATCTCCCAGCAAACGCTCAAAGCAAACCAGAAACAATGAGAAGATTTACTCTTCTTGTACTTAAGTCGGCATTGTGCCTATTGTATTAAATCCCGACACAATATCTGTGTTTCATCGTCAATTTGAAAGTTCAAGGGATAGAGTAAAGCTGCAGTAGTGCATCGGAATCAAATGGTGATATCCCAGGAAACGCTCAAATCAAACCACAAACAATGAGACGATTTACTCTTCTAGTACTTACTTCGGCATTTTGCTTTTTTGGCTAAATCCCGACGCAATTTCTGTGTTTCATCGTCAATGTGAAGGTCCAAGGGATAGAGTAAAGCTCCAGTAGTGCATCGGAATCGAATACCGTTCTCCCAGGAAACGCTCAAAGCAAACCACAAACAAAGAGAACATTTACTCTTCTTGTACTTAAGTCGGTATTGTGCCTTTTGTATTACATCCCGACGCAATTTCTGAGTTTCATGCTCAATGTGAAGGTCCAAGGGATAGAGTAATGCTGCTGTAGTGCATCAGAATCTAATACTGATCTCCCAGGAAACGCCCAAAGCAAACCATAAACAATGAGAAGATTTACTCTTCTTGTACTTAAGTCGGCATTGTATCTTTTGTATTAAATCCCGGCGCAATTTCTGATTTTCATCGTCAATGTGAAGGTTCAAGGGATAGAGTATAGCTGCAGTAGTGCATCGGAATTTAATGCTGATATCCCAGGATACGGTCAAAGCCAACCCCAGTCAATGAGGAGATTGACTCTATTTGTACTTCAGTCTGCCTTGTGCCTTTTTCATTAAATCCCGACTCATATTTCTGTGTTTCATCGTCAATGTGAAGGTCCAAGGGATAGATTAATGTTGCAGAAGTGCAATGGAAACTAGTACTGATCTCCCAGGAAACGCTCAGAGCAAACCACAAAAAATGAGAAGATTTACTCTTCTTGTACTTAAGTCGGCATTGTGCCCTTTGGGTTAAATCCCGACGCAATTTCTGTGTTTCATCTTCAATGTCAAGGTCCAATGGATAGAGTTAAGCTGCAGTAGTGCATCGGAATCTAGTACTGATCTCCCAGGAAACGGTCAAAGCAAACCAGAAACAATGAGTAGATTTACTCTTCTTGTTTTTAAGTCGGCATTGTGCCTTTTGTATTAAATCCCGGCGTAATATCTGTGTTTCATCGTCAATGTTAAGGTCCAAGGGATAGAGTAAAGCTGCAGTAGTGCAATGGAATCTAGTATTGATCTCCCAGGAAACGCCCAAAGCAAACCACAAACAATGAGTAGATTTAACCTGATTGTACTTAAGTCGGCATTGTGCCTTTTGTATTAAATCCCGACGCAATTTCTGTGTTTCATCGTCAATGTGAGGGTATAGGGGATAGAGTAAAGCTGCAGTAGTGCTTTGGAATCTAGTACTGATGTCTCAGGAAACGCTAAAACCAAAGCACAAACAATGAGAAGATTTACTTCTCTTGTACTTAAGTCGGCATTGTGCCCTTTGGGTTAAATCCCGACGCAATTTCTGTGTTTCATCTTCAATGTCAAGGTCCAATGGATAGAGTAAAGCTGCAGTAGTACATCGGAATCTAATACTGATCTCCCAGGAAACGCTCAAAGCAAACCAGAAACAATGAGTAGATTTACTCTTCTTGTTTTTAAGTCGGCATTGTGCCTTTTGTACTAAATCCGGCGTAATTTCTGTGTTTCATCGTCAAAGTTAAGGTCCAAGGGATAGAGTAAAGCGCAGGAGTGCAATGGAATCTTGTACTGATCTCCCAGGAAACGCTCATAGCAGTCCACAAACAATGAGAAGATTTACTCTTCTTGTACTTAAGTCTTCATTGTGCCTTTTGTCTTAAATTCCGACGCAATTTCTGTGTCTCATTGTCAATGTGAAGTTCCAAGCGATAGAGTAAAACTGCAGTAGTGCATCGGCATATAATACTGATCACCCAGGAAACGCTCAAAGCACACCACAAAAAATGAGAAGGTATACTCTCCTTGTACTTAAGTCTGCATTGTGCCTTTTGTTCTAAATTCTGACACAATTTCTGTGTTTCATCGTCAATCTGAACGTCCAAGGGATTATGTAAAGCCGCAGTAGAGCATCGGAATCCAATACTGATCTCCCAGGTAACGCACAAAGCAAACCACAAACAATGAGTAGGTATACCCTTCTTGTACCGAAGTCGGCATTGTGCTTCTTTTTTTAAATCCCGACGCAATTTCTCTGTTTCATCTTCAATCGGAAGGTCCAAGGGATAAAGTAAAGCTGCAGTAGTGCATCGGAATCTATTACTGATCTCCCAAGAAACGCTCAAAGCAAACCACAAACAATTAGAAGATTTACTCTTCTTGTACCTACGTCGGCATTGTGCCTTTTGTATTAAATCCCAACGCAATTTCTGTGTTTCATCGCCAATCTGAACGTCGAAGGGATAGAGAAAAGCTCCAGTAGTGCATCGGAATCTCATACTGATCTCCCAGGAAACTCTCAAAGCAAACCAGAAAATATGAGAAGATTTACTCTTTGTGTACTTAAGTCTTCATTGTGCCTTTTGTATTTAATCCCGACACAAAATCTGCATCGGAATCTCATACTGATCTCCCAGGAAACGCTCAAAGCAAACCACAAAGAAAGAGAATTTTTTCTTTTCCTTTACTTAAGTCGACATTGTGCCTTTTGTGTTAAATCCTGACGCAATTTCTGAGTTTCATCGTCGATGTGAAGGTTCAAGGGATAGAGAAAAGCTGCTGTAGTGCATCGGAATCTAACGCTGATCTCCCAGGAAACGCTCAAAACTAACCACAAACAATAAGAAGATTTACTCTTGTAGTACGTAAGTCGGCGTTGTGCCTTTTATATGAGATCCTGACGGAATATCTGAGTTTCATCGTCAATGTGAAGGTCCGGGGGATAGAGTGAAGATGCAGTAGTGCATCGGAATCTTATACTGATCTCCCAGGAAACGCTCAAAGCAAACCACAAACAAAAAGAATACTTACTCGACTTGTACTTAAGTCGACATTGTGCCTTTTGTATTAAATCCCGACGCAATTGCTGTGTTTCGTCGTCAATGTGAAGGTCCAAGGGATAGAGTAAAGCTGAAGTAGTTCATCGGAATCTAATACTGATCTCCCAGGAAACGCTTAAAGCAAACCACAAACAATGAGAAGAATTACTCTTCTTGTACTTAAGTCGGCATTGTGCCTTTGGCAATAAATCCCGACGCAGTTTCTGAGTTTCACCGTCAATGTGAAGGTTCAAGGGATAGAGTAAAGCTGCAATACTTCATCTGAATCTAATACTGATCTCTCAGGAAACGCTCAAAGCAATCAGCTAACAATGAGAAGATTTACTCTTCTTGTACTTAAGTCGCCGTTGTGCGTTTTGTTTGAAATCCCGACGCAATTTCTGTGTTACATCGTCAATCTGAAGGTCCAAGGGATAGAGTAAAGCTGCAGTAGTGCATCGGAATCTAATACTGATCTCCCAGGAAACGCGCAAAGCAAACGACGAACAATGAGAAGATTTACTCTTCATGTACTTAAGTCGGCATTGTGCCTTTTATATTAATTACCGACGCAATTTATGTGTTTCATCGTCAATGTGAAGGTCCATGGGATAGAGTAAAGGAGCAGTAGTGTATCGGAATCTAATACTGATCTCCCAGGAAACGCTCAAAGCAAACCAAAAACAATGAGAGGATTTACGCTTCTTCTACTTTTGTCAGATTTGAGCCTTCTGTATTAAATCCCGACGCAAGTTCTGTGTTTCATCGTCAATGCGAAGGTCACAGAGATAGAGTAATGCTGCAGTAGTGCATCGGAAACTAATACTGATCTCACAGGAAACGCTTAAAGCAAACCACAAACAATGAGAAGAATTACTCTTCTTGTACTTAAGTCGGCATTGTGCACTTTGTATTAAATCCCGACGCAATTTCTGAGTGTCATCGTCAATGTTAAGGTTCAAGGGATACAGTAAAGCTGCAGTAGTGCATCGGAATCTAATACTGATCTCTCAGGAAACTCTCAAAGCAAACCACAAAAATGAGAAGATTGACTCTTTTTGTACTTAAGGCGGCATTGTGCCTTTTGTATTAAATCCCGACGCAAGTTCTGTGTTTCATCGTCAATGCGAAGGTCACAGAGTTAGAGTAATGCTGCAGTAATGCATCGGAAACTAATACTGATCTCACAGGAAACGCTTAAAGCAAACCACAAACAATGAGAAGAATTACTCTTCTTGTACTTAAGTCGGCATTCTGCCTATTGTATTAAATCCCGACACAATATCTGTGTTTCATCGTCAATGTGAAGGTTCAAGGGATAGAGTAAAGCTGCAGTAGTGCATCGGAATCAAATGGTGATATCCCAGGAAACGCTCAAATCAAACAACAAACAATGAGACGATTTACTCTTCTAGTACTTAATTCGGCGTTTTGCTTTTTTGGCTAAATCCCGTCGCAATTTCTGTGTTTCATCGTCAATGTGAAGGTCCAAGGGATAGAGTAATGTTGCAGAAGTGCAATGGAAACTAGTACTGATCTCCCAGGAAACGCTCACAGCAAACCACAAAAAATGAGAAGATTTACTCTTCTTGTACTTAAGTCGGCATTGTGCCATTTTTATTAAATCCCGACGCAATATCTTCGTTTCATCGTCATTGTGAAAGTCCATGTGTTAGAGTAAAACTGCAGAAGTGCATCGGAATCTAATACTGATCTCCCAGGAAACGATCAGAGCAAACCACAAAACAATGAGAAGATTTACTCTTCATGTACTTAAGTCGGCATTGTGCCTTTTGTTTTAAATTCCGACGCAATTTCTGTGTTTCATCGTCAATGTGAAGGTCCAAGCGATAGAGTAAACCTGCAGTAGTGCATCGGAATCTAATACTGATCTCACATGAAACGCTCAAAGCCAACCACAAACAGTGAGAAGATTACTCCTCTTGTACTTGAGTCGGCACTGTGTCTTTTGTATAAAATTCCGACGCAATTTCTGTGTTTCATCGTCAATGTGAAGGTTCTAGGGATAGAGTATAGGTGCAGTAGTGTATCGCAATCTAATACTGATGTCCCAGGAAACGCTCAAAGCAAACAACTAACAATGAGAAGATTTACTCT
This sequence comes from Schistocerca piceifrons, assembly GCF_021461385.2. Lineage (NCBI taxonomy): Eukaryota > Metazoa > Arthropoda > Insecta > Orthoptera > Acrididae > Schistocerca > Schistocerca piceifrons. The sequence continues at coordinate 965,128,282 of NC_060149.1, forward strand.
TTTTGTACTTAAGTCGGCATTGTGCCTTTTGTATTAAATCCCGATGCAATTTCTGTGTTTCATCGCCAATCTGAACGTCGATGGGATAGAGTAAAGCTGCAGTAGTGCATCGGAATCTGATACTGATCTCCCAGGAAACTCTCAAAGCAAACCAGAAAATATGAGAAGATTTACTCTTTTTGTACTTAAGTCTTCATTGTGCCTTTTGTATTTAATCCCGACACAAAATCTGCTTCGGAATCCAATACTGATCTGCCAGGAAACGCTCAAAGCAAACCACAAAGAAAGAGGATATTTTCTTTTCCTGTACTTAAGTCGGCATTGTGCCTTTTGTATTAAATCCTGACGCAATTTCTGAGTTTCATCGTCGATGTGCAGAGTCAAGGGATAGAGAAAAGCTGCTGTAGTGCATCGGAATCTAACGCTGATCTCCCGGGAAACGCTCAAAACTAACCACAAACAATAAGAAGATTTACTCTTCTAGTACTTAAGTCGGCGTTGTGCCTTTTATATGAAATTCTGACGGAATATCTGAGTTTCATCGTCAATGTGAAGGTCCAAGGTTTAGAGTGAAGATGCAGTAGTGCATCGGAATCTAATACTGATCTCCCAGGAAACGCTCAAAGCAAACCACAACCAAAAAGGATATTCACTCGACTTGTACTTAAGTCGACATTGTGCCTTTTGTATTAAATCCTGACGCAATTGCTGTGTTTCATCCTCAATGTGAAGGTCCAAGGGATAGAGTAAAGCTGCAGTAGTGCATCGGAATCTAATACTGATCTCCCAGGAAACGCGCAAAGCAAACCACGAACAATGAGAAGATTTATTCTTCTTGTACTTAAGTCGGCATTGTGCCTTTTATATTAAATCCCGACGCAAGTTCTGTGTTTCATCGTCAATGCGAAGGTCACAGGGATAGAGTAATGCTGCAGTAGTGCATCGGAAACTAATACTGATCTCACAGGAAACGCTTAAAGCAAACCACAAACAATGAGAAGAATTACTCTTCTTATACTTATGTCGGCATTGTGCCTTTTGTATTAAATCCCGACGCAATTTCTATCTTCCATCGTCAATGTGAAGGTCCAAAGGATAGATTAGAGCTGCAGTAGTACATCGGAATCTAATACTGATCTCCCAGGAAACGCTCAAAGCAAACCACAAACAATGAAAAGATATACGCTACTTGAACATAAGTCTGCTTTGTGCCTTTTGTATTAAATCCCGACGCAATCTCTGTGTTTCATCGTCAATGTGAAGGTCCAAGATATAGAGTAAAGCAGCAGTCGTGCATCGGAATCTAATACTGATCTCCCAAGAAACGCTCAAATAAACCACGCACAATGAGAAAATTTACTATTCTTGTACTTATGTCGGCATTGTGCCTTTTAGGTTAAATCGCGACGCAATTTCTGTGTTTGATCTTCATGTGAATGTCCTAGGGATACAATGAAGCTGCAGTAGTGCTTCGGAATCTAATACTGATCTCCCAGGAAACGCTCAAAGCAAACCACAAACAATGAGAAGATTTCACCTCATTGTACTTAAGTCGGCATTGTGCCTTTTGTATTAAATCCCGACGCAATTTCTGTGTTTCACCGTCAATGTGAAGGTCCAAGGGATAGAGTAAAGCTGCCGTAGTGCATTTGAATCTTGCACTGATGTCCCAGGAAACGCTCAAACCAAACCACAGACAATGGGAAGATTGACCCTTTTAGTACTTCAGTCGTCCTTGTGCCTTTTGTATTAAATCCTGACGCATATCTCTGTGTTTCATCGTCAATGTGAAGGTCCAAGGGATAGAGTAAAGCTGCAGTAGTGCAATGAATCTAGTACCGAACTCTCAGGAAACGCTCAAAGCATACTACAAACAATGAGAAGATTTACTCTTTTTGTACTTAAGTCGGCATAGTGCCTTTTGTTTTAAATCCCGACGCAATTTCTGTGTTTCATCGTCAATGTGAATGTCCAAGGGAAAGAGTAAAGCTGCAGTAGTGCATCGGAATCTAATACCGATCTCCCAGGAAACGCTCAGAGCAAACCACAAACAATGAGAAGATTTACTCTTCTTCTACTGAAGTCGCCATTGCGAGTTTTGTTTTAAATCCCGACGCAATTCTGTGTTTCATCGTCAATCTGATGGTCCAAGGGATAATGTAGAGCTGCAGTAGTGCATCGGAATCTAACATTGATCTCCCAGGAAACGCTCAAAGCAAACAACAAACAATGAGAAGATTTACTCTTTTTGTACTTAAGGCGGCATTGTGCCTTTTGTATTAAATCCCGACGCAATTTCTGCGTTTCATCGTCAATGTGAAAGTCCAAGGGATAGAGTAAAGCTGTTGTAGTGCATCGGAATCTAATACTGTTCTCCCAGGAAACGCTCAAAGCAAACCACAAACAATGAAAAGATATGCTCTTCTTGTACTTAAGTCGGCATTGCGCCTTTTGTATTACCACCCGACTCAATATCTGTGTTTCATCGTCAATGTGAAGGTCGACGCGATAGAGCAAAGCTGCAGTAGTGCATCGGAATCTAATACTGATCTACCAGGAAACCCTCAAAGCATACCCCAAACAACGACATGATTAATGTTCTTGTACCTAAGTCGGCATTGTGCCTTTTGCTTTAAGTCCTGACGCACTTTCTGTGTTTCATCGTCAATTTGAAGGTCCAAGGGATGGAGTAAAGCCGCAGTAATGCATCGGAAACGAACACTGATCTCCCAGGAAGCCTCAAAGCAAACCACAAAAAATGAGAAGATTTACTCTTCTTGTACTTAAGTCGGCATTGTACCTTTTGTATTAAATCCCGACGCAATTTCTGAAATTCATCATCAATGTGAAGTTTCACGGGATAGAGTAAAGATGGAGTAGTGCATCGGAATCTTGTACTGATCACCCAGGAAACGGCTCAAGACAAACCACAAATAATGAGAAGATTTACTCTTCTTGTACTTAAGTCGGCATTGTGCCTTTTGTATTAAATCCCGACGCAATTTCTGAGTTTCATCGTCAATGTGAAGGTTCTAAGGATAGAGTAAAGCTCCAGTAGTGCATCGGAATCTAAAGCTGATCTCCCAGGAAACGCTCAAAGCAAACCATGAACAATGAGAAGATTTACTCTTCTTGTACTTAAGTCGGCATTGTACCTTTTGTATTATATCCCGACGCAATTTCTGTGTTTATTCGTCAATGTGAAGGTCCAAGGGATAGAGTAAAGCTGCAGAAGTGTATCGGAATTTAATACTGATCTCCCAGGAAACGCCCAAAGCAAACCGCAAACAATGAGGAGATTTAACCTTATTGTACTTAAATCGGCATTGTGCCTTTTGTATAAAATCCCGACGCAATTTCTGTGTTTCATCGTCAATGTGAGAGTCCAAGGGATAGAGTAAAGCTGCAGTAGTGCATCGGAGTCTAGTACTGATGTCCCAGGAAACGCTCAAAGCCAACCACAAACAGTGAGAAGATTACTCCTCTTGCACTTAAGTCGGCACTGTGTCTTTTGTATTAAATTCCGACGCAATTTCTGTGTTTCATCGTCAATGTGAAGGTTCTAGGGATAGAGTATAGGTGCAGTAGTGTATCGCAATCTAATACTGAGGTCCCAGGAAACGCTCAAAGCAAACAACTAACAATGAGAAGATTTACTCTTTTTGTACTTAAGGCGGCATTGTGCCTTTTGTATTAAATCCCGACGCAATTACTGCGTTTCATCGTCAATGTGAAGGTCCAAGGGATAGAGTAAAGCTGCAGTAGTGCATCGGAATGTAATACTGATCTCCCAGGAAACGCTTAAATAAACCACGAACAATGAGAAGAGTTAATATTCTTGTACTTAAGTCGGCATTGTGCCATTTACATTAAATCGTGACGCAATTTCTGTGTTTCATCGTCAATGTGAAGGTCCAAGGGAATGAGTAAAGCTGCAGTAGTGCATCGGAATCTAATACTGATCTCCCAGGAAACGCTCTAAGCAAACCACAAACAATGAGAAGATTACTCGTCTTGTACTTAAGTCGGCACTGTGTCTTTTGTATTGAATTCCGAAGCAATTTCTGTGCTTCATCGTCAATGTGAAGGACCAAGGGATAGAGTAAAGCCGCAGTAGTGCATCGGAATCTAATACTGATTTCCCAGGGCACGCTCAAAGCTAACCACAAACAATTGGAAGATTTAACCTTACTTTACGTATGTCGCCATTGTGCCTTTTGTATTAAATCCAGACGCAATTTGTGTGTTTCATCGTCAATGTGAGTGTCCAAGGGATAGAGTAAAGGTGCAGTAGTGTTTCGCAACCTAATACTGATCTCCCAGGAAACGCTCAAAGCAAACAACAAACAATGAGAAGATTTGCTCTTTTTTACTTAAGGCGGCATTGTGCCTTTTGTATTAAATACCGACGCAATTTCTGCGTTTCATCGTCAATGTGAAGGTCCAAGGGATAGAATGAAGCTGCAGAAGTGCATCGGAATCTAATACTGATCCCCCAGGAAACGCTCAAAGCTAACCACAAACAATGAGAAGATTTAACCTTATTGTACTTAAATCTGCATTGTGCCATTTGTATTAAATCCCGACGCAATTTCAGTGTTTCATCGGCAATGTGAAGGTCCACGGGATAGAGTAAAGCAGCAGTAGTATAATGGAATTTAGTACTGATCACCCAGGAAACGCTCAGAGCAAACCACAAAACAATGAGAAGATTTACTCTTCTTGTATTTAAGTCGGCATTGTGCCCTTCGTATTAAATCCCGACGCAGTTTCTGTGTTTCATCGTCAATGTGAGGGTCCAAGGGGCAGAGGAAAGCAGTAGTAGTGCATCGGAATCTAGTATTGAGGTCCCAGGAAACGCTCAAAGCAAACCACAAATAATGAGAGGATTACTCTTCTTGTACTTAAGTCGGCATTGTGCCTTTTGTATTATATCCCGACGCCATATATATGTTTCATCGTCAATGTGAAGGTCCACGGGATAGAGTAAGGCTGCAGTAGTGCATCGGAATCTAATACTGATCTCCCAGGAAACGCTAAAAGCAAACCACAAACAATGACAGGATATACTCTTCATGCACTTAAGTCGGCGTTGTGCCTTTTGTTTAAAATCCCGAAGCAATTTCTGTGTTTCATCGTCAATCTGAAGGTCCAAGGGATAGGGTAAAGCTTCTGCAGTGCATCGGAATCTAATACTGATCCCCCAGGAAACGCTCAAAGCAAACCACAAACAATGAGAACATTTACTCTTCTTGAACTTAAGTCGCATTGTGGTTTTGTATTAAATCCCGACGCAATCACTGTGTCTCATCGTCAATGTGAAGGTCCAAGGGATAGAGTAAAGCTGCAGTAGTGCATCCGATTCTAATACTGATCTCCCAGAAAACGCTCAAAACGAACCACAAACAAAAAGCATATTTACTCCTCCTGCAATTACGTCGACATTATGCTTTTTGTATTAAAGCCCGACGCAATTTCTGTGTTGCATCGTCAAAGTGAAGGTCCAAGGGATGGAGTAAAGCTACAGTAGTGCATCTAAATCTAGTACCGATCTCCCAGAAAACGCTCAAAGCAAACCACAAACAATGAGAAGATTTACTCTTCTTGTACCTAAGTCGGCATTGTGCATTTTGTTTTAAATCCCGACGCAATTTCTGTGTTTCATCGTCAATCTGAAGGTCCAAGGGATTAAGTAATTCTGCAGTAGTGCATCGGAATCTAATACTGATCTCCCAGGAAACGCTCAAAGCAAACCACAAACAATGAGAAGATATACTCTTCTTGTACTTAAGTCGGCATTGTGCCTTTTAAATTGAATCGCGACGCAATTTCTGTGTTTCATCGTCAATCTGAAGGTCCAAGGGATAGAGTAAACCAGCAGTAGTGCATCGGAATCATATACTGATATCCCAGGAGAGGCTCAAAGCAAAACACAAACAGAAAGGATATTTTTTCTATTTGTACTTAAGTCGGCATTGTGCCTTTTGTATTAAATCCCGACGCAATTTCTGAGTGTCATCGTCAATGTGAAAGTCCAAGGGGTAGAGTTAAGCTACAGTAGTGCATCTAAATCTAGTACTGATCTCCCAGGAAACGCTCAAAGCAAACCACGAATAATGAGAAGATTAACTCTTCTTGTACTTAAGTCTGCATTGTGCCATTTGTATTAAATCCCGACGCAATATCTGTGTTTCATCGTCAATGTGAACATCCAAGGGATACACTAAAACTGCAGTAGTGCAACGCAATCTAATACTGATCTCCCAGGAAACGCTCAAAGCAAACCACAGACAATGTGAACATTTACTCTTCCTGTACTTAAGCCGGCATTGTGCCTTTTGTATTAAATCCCGACGCAATTTCTGTGTTTCATCGTCAATGTGAACGTCCAAGGTATAGAGTAAAGCTGCAGTAGTGCATAGGAATCTAGTACTGTTGTCCCAGGAAACGTTCAAAGCAAACCACAAACAATGAGAAGATTTACTCTACTTGCACTTCAGTCTGCATTGTGCCTTTTGGGTTAAATCCCGACGCAATGTCTTTGGTTCATCGTCAATGTGAAGACGCAAGGGAATGAGTAAAGCTGCAGTGGTGCATCGGAATCTAATACTGATCTCACAGGAAACGCCCTAATCTAACCACAAACAATGAGAAGATTTCCTCTTCTTCTACTTAAGTCGGCGTTGTGTCTTTTGTATTAAATACCGACGCAATTTCTGAGCTTCATCGTCTACGTGAAGGTTCAATGGATAGAGTATAGCTGCAGTAGTGTATCGGAATCTAATGCTGATCTCCCAGGAAACGCTCAAAGCAAACCACAAACAATGAGAAGGTTGACTCCTTTTGCATTTCAGTCGGCCTTGTGCCTTTTGTATTAAATTCCGACGCATATTGCTGTGTTTCATCGTCAATGTGAAGGTCCAAGGGAAAGAGTAAAGCTGCAGTAGTGCATCGGAATCTGATACTGATCTCAAAGGAAACGCTAAAAGGAAACCGCAAACAATGAGAAGATTTACTCTTCTTGTACTTAAGTCGGCATTGTACCTTTTGTATTAAATTTCGATACAATTTCTGTGTTTCATCGTCAATGTAAAAGTCGAAGGGATAGAGTAAAGCTGCGGTAATGCATCGTAATCTAATACTGATCTCCCAGGGAACGCTCAATGCAAACCACAAACAATGAGAGGATTTACTCTTCTTCTACTTAAGTTGGCATTGTGCCTTTTGTATTAAATCCCGACGCCATTTCTGTTTTTCATCGTCAATGTGAAGGTCCTAGGGATAGAGCAAAGCCGCAGTAGTGCTTCGGAATGTAGTACTGATCTCCCAGGAGACGCTCAAAGGAAACCACAATCAATGAGAGGATTTACTCTTCTTGTACTTAAGTCGGCATTGTGCCTTTTGTATATAATAACGACGCAATTACTGTGTTTCATCGTCAAGGCGAGGGTCCAAGGAATAGAGTAAGGATGCTGTAGTGCATCGGAATCTAATACTGATCTCCCAGAACACGCTCAAAGGAAACCACAAACAATGAGAAGATATACTCTTCTTGTACTTAAGTCGGCATTGTGCCTTTTGTATTAAATCCCGACGCCTTTTCTGTGTTTCATCGTCAATGTGAAGGTCCTAGTGATAGAGTAAAGCTGCAGTAGTGCTTCGGAATCTAGTACTGATCTCCCAGGAAACCTTCAAAGGAAACCACAAACAATGAGAAGATTTACTCTTCTTGTACTTAAGTCGGCATTGTGCATTTTGTATTAAATCCCGACGCAATTTCTCTGTTTCATCGTGAAGGAGAAGGACCATGGCATAGAGTAAAGCTGCAGTAGTGCATCGGAATCTAATACTGATGTCCCAGGAAACGCCCAAACCAAACCAGAAACAATGAGAAGATTTAGTCTTCTTGTACTTAAGTCGGCATTGTGCCTTTTGTATTAAATCCCGACGCCATTTCTGTGTTTGTTCGACAATGTGAAGGGCCTAGGAATAGAGTAAAGCCGCAGTAGTGCTTCGGATTCTAGTACTGATCTCCCACGAAGCGCTCAAAGGAAAACACAAACAATGAGAAGATTTACTCATCTTGTACTTCAGTCAACAATGTGCATTTTGTATTAAATCCCTACGCAGTTTCTCTGTTTCATCGTCAAGGAAAAGGTCCAAGGGATAGAGTGAAGCTGCAGAAGTGCATCGGAATCTAATACTGATGTCCCAGCAAACGCCCAGAAAAAACCAAAAACAATGAGAAGATTTACTCTTCTTGTACTTAAGTCGGCATTGTGCCTTTTGTATTATATCCCGACGCAATTTCTATGTTTCTTCGTCAATGTGAAGGTCCAAGGGATAGAGTAATGCTGCAGTAGTGCATCGGAATCTAATACTGATCCCCCAGGAAACGCTAAAAGCAAGCCACAAACTAATAGGAGATTTACTCTTCTTGCACTTAAGTTGGCATTGTGCCTTTTGTATTGAATCCGGAAGCAATTTCTGTGTTTCATCGTCACTGTGAAGGTCCAAGGGATAGAGTAACGCTGCAGTAGTGCATCGGAATCTAATACTGATCTCCTAGGTAACGCTCAAAGCAATACACAAACAACGAGAATATTTACTCTTCTAGTACTTAATTCGGCATTTTGCCTTTTATATTAAATCCCGACTCTATCTCTGTGTTTAATCGTCATTGTGAAGGTCCAAAGGATAGAGGAAAGCTGCACTAGTGCATCCGAGTCTAATACTGATCTCACAGGAAACGCTCAAAGTAAAGCACAATCAAAATAATATTTACTCTTCTTGTACCTAAGTCGACAATGTGCCTTTAGTATAAAATCCCGACGCAATTTCTGTGTTTCATCGTCAATGTGAAGGTCCAAGGTATAGAGTAAAGCTGCAGTAGTTCATCGGAATGTAGTACTGATCTCCCAGGAAACGCTCGAAGCAAACCGCGAACAATATGGAGATTTACTCTTCTTGTACTTAAGTCGCCATTGTGCCTTTTGTATTAAATCCCGACGCAATTTCTGTGTTTCTTCGTCAATGTGAAGGTCCAAGGGATATAATAACGCTGCAGTAGTGCACCGGAAACTAATACTGATCCTCCAGGAAACGCTCAATGCAAACCAAAAACAATGAGAAGAATTGTCTCTTCTTGTACTTAAGTCGGCATAGTGCCTTTTGTGTTAAATCCCGACGCAATTTCTGAGTTTCATCGTCAATGGGAAGGTACAAGGGATAGAGTAAAGCTGCAGTAGTGCATCGGAATCTAACACTGATCTCCCAGGAAACGATCAAAGCAAACCACAAACTATGAGGAGATTTACTCTTCTTGTACTTCAGTCGGCATTGTGTCTTTTGTATTACACTCCGACGCAAATTCTGTGTTTGAACGTCAATGTGAAGTCCTAGGGATAGAGTAAAGCTGCGGTAATGCATCGGAATCTAATACTGATCTCCCAGGAAACGCTCAAAGCAAACCACAAACAATGAGATGATTGACACTTTTTCTACTTAAGTCAGCATTGTACCTTTTGTATTAAATCCCGACGCAATTTCTGTGTTTCATCTTCATTGTGAGGGTAAAAGTAATAGAGAAAAGGTGCAGTAGTGCATCGTAATCTAATACTCATCTCCCAGGAAACGCTCAAATCAAACCACGTGCAATGAGAATATTCACTCTTCTAGTACTTAATTCGGCATTTTGCCTTTTTTATTAAATCCCGACTCAATCTCTGTGTTTCATCGTCAATGTGAAGGTCCAAGGGATAGAGTAAAGCTGCAGTAGTGCATCGGAATCTAATACTGATCTCCCAGGAAACGCTCAAAGCAAACCACAAACAATGAGATGATTGACACTTTTTGTATTTAAGTCGGCATTGTACCTTTTGTATTAAATCCCGACGCAATTTCTGTGTTTCATCGATAGTGTGAGGGTCCAAGGGATAGAAAAAAGCTGCAGTAGTGCATCGTAATCTAATACACATCTCCCAGGTAACGCTCAAAGCAAACCACAAACAATGAGGAAATTTACTCTTCTTGTACTTATGTCGGCATTGTGCCTCTTGTATTAAATCCCGACGACATTTCTGTGTTTCATGGACAATGTGAAGGTCCAAGGGATAGAGGAAAGCTGACCTAGTGCATCCGAGTCTAATACTGATCTCACAGGAAACGCTCAAAGTAAACCTCAAACAAAATAATATGTACTCTTCTTGTACTTAAGTCGACATTGTGCCTTTTGTATAAAATCCCGACGCAATTTCTGTGTTTCATCGTCTATGTGAAGGTCCAAGGTATAGAGTAAAGCTGCAGTAGTGCATCGGAATCTAGTACTGATCTCCCAGGAAATGCTCGAAGCAAACCACGAACAATGAGTAGATTTACTCTTCTTGTACTTAAGTCGGCATTGTGCCTTTTGTATGAAATCCCGACGCAATATCTGTGTTTCATCGTCAATGTTAAGTCCAAGGGATAGAGCAAAGCTGCAGTAGTGCATCGGAATCTAATACTGATCTCCCAGGAACGCTCAAATCAAACCACATTCAATGAGTATATTTACTCTACTTGTACTTAAGTCCGCATTGTGCCTGTTGTATTAAATCGCGACGCAATATCTGTGTTTCTTCGACAATGTGAAGGTCCAAGGGATAGAGTAACGCTGCAGTAGTGCATCGGAAACTAATAGTGACCTCCCAGGAGACGCTCAATGCAAACCAAAAACAATGAGAAGAATTACTCTTCTTGTACTTAAGTCGGCATAGTGACTTTTGTGTTAAATCCCGACGCAATTTCTCAGTTTCAACGTCAATGGGAAGGTACAACGGATAGAGTAAAGCTGCAGTAGTGCATCAGAATCTAATACTGATCTCCCAGGAAACGCTCAAAGCAAACCACAAACAATGAGGTGATTTACTCTTCTTGTACTTCAGTCGGCATTGTGTCTTTTGTATTACATTCCGGCGCAAATTCTGTGTTTGATCCTCAATGTGAAGTCCAAGGGATACAGTAACGCTGCAGTAGTGCATCGGAATCAAATACTGATCTCCCAGGAAACGCTCAAAGCAAACCACAAACAGTGAGATGAATGACACTTTTTGTACTTCTGTCAGCATTGTACCTTTTGTATTAAATCCCGACGCAATTTCTGTGTTTCATCGTCAGAGTGAGGGTGAAAGGGATAGAGTAAAGCTGCAGTAGTGCATCAGAATCTAATCCTGATCACCCAGGAAACGCTCAAAGCAAACCACAAACAATGAGAAATTTACTCTTCTAGTACTTAATTCGGCATTTTGCCTTTTTTATTAAATCGTGACTCAATCTCTGTGTTTCATCGTCAATGTGAAGGTTCCAAGGGATAGGGTAAACCTGCACTAGTGCATCCGAGTCTGATACTAAACTCCCAGGAAACGCTCAAAGTAAACCACAAACAAGAATATATTTACTCTTCTTGTACTTAAGTCGACATTGTGCCTTTTGTATAAAAACCCCGACGCAATTTCTGTGTTTCATCGTCAGTGTGAAGGTCCAAGGTATAGAGTAAAGCTGCAGTAGTGCATCGGAATCTAGCACTGATCTCCCAGGAAAACCTCGAAGCGTACCTCGAACAATGAGAAGATTTCCTCTTCTTGTACTTAAGTCGGCATTGGGCCTTTTGTATTAAATCCCGACCCAATTTCTGTGTTTCATCGTCAATGTGAAGGTCCAAGGGATAGAGTAACGCTGCAGTAGTGTATCCGAAACTAATTCTGATCTCCCTGGAAACGCTCAAAGCAAACCACAAACAATGAGGAGAATTACTCTTCCTGTACTTAAGTCGGCATTGTGCCTTTTGAATTAGATCCCGGCGCAATTTCTGAGTTTCATCGTCAATTAGAAGGTACAAGGGATAGAGTAAAGCTGCAGTTGTGCATCGGAATGTAATACTGATCTCCCAGGAAACGCTCAAAGCAAACTGCAAACAATGAGAAGATTGATTCTTTTTGTACTTAAGTCGGCATTGTGCCTTTTTTATTAAATCCCGACGCAATTTCTAACTTTCACCGTCAATTTGAGGGTACAAGGGATAGAGTAAAGCTGCAGTAGTGCATCGGAATCTAATACTGATCTCCCAGGAAACGCTCAAAGCAAACCACCAACAATGAGGAGATTTACTCTTCTTGTACTTCAGTCGGAATTGAGTCTTTTGTATTACATTCCGACGCAAATTCTGTGTTTGATCGTCAATGTGAGTGTCCAAGGGATTGAGTAAAGCTGCAGTAGTGCATCGGAATCTAATACTGATGTCCAAGGAAACGCTCAACTTAAACAACAAACAATAAGAAGATATCCTCTACTTGTATTTAAGTCGGCATTGTGGCTATTGTTTTAAATCCCGACGCTATTTCTGTGTTTCATCGTCAATGTGAAGTTCCAAGGGATAGAGAAAAGCTGCAGTAGTGCATCGGAATCTAATACTGATCTCCCAGAAAACGCTCAAAGCAAACCACAAACAAAAAGACTATTTACTCTTCGTGTGCTTAAGTTGGCATTGTACCTTTTGTATTATATCCCGACGCAATTTCTGAGTTTCATCGTCAATGCGAAGGTACAAGGGATAGAGTAAAGCTGCAGTAGTGCATCGGAATATAATACTGATCTCACAGGAAACGCCCAAAACAAACCACAAACAATGAGGAGATTTACTCTTCTTGTACTTCAGTCGGCACTGTGTCTTTTGTATTACATTCCGACGCAAATTCTGAGTTTGATCGTCAATCTGAAGTCCAAGGAATTGAATAAAGCTGCAGTAGTGCATCGGAATCTAATACTGATGTCCAAGGAAACGCTCAAATCAAACAACAAACAATAAGAAGATATACTCTTCTTGTATTTATGTCGGCGTTGTGGCTATTGTTTTAAATCCCACCAAATTCTGTGTTTCGTCGTCAGTGTGAAGGTCCAGGGGGTTGAGAAAAGCTGCAGTAGTGCATCGTAATCTAATACTCATCTCCCAGGAAACGCTCAAAGCAAACCACAAACAATGAGAAGATTTACTCTTCTTGTACTTAAGTCGGTATTGTGCCTTTTGTATTACATCCCGACGCAATTTCTGTGTTTTATCGTCAATGTGAAGGTCCAAGGGATAGAGTAAAGCTGCAGTAGTCCATCGGAATCTAATACTGATCTCCCAGGAAACGCTCAAAGCAAACCGGAAACAATGAGAAAGTTTACTCTTCTTAAACTGAAGTCGGCATTGTGCCTTTTGTATTATATCCCGACGCAATCTCTGTGTTTCATCGTCAATGTGAAGGTCCTAGGGATAGAGTAAAGCTGCAGTAGTGCATCGGAGTCTAATGCTGATCTCCCAGGAAACGCTCAAAGCAAACCACGAACAATGAGAAGATTTACTCTTCCAGTACTTAATTCGGCATTTTGCCTTTTTTTTTTAATTCCGACTCAATCTCTGTGTTTCATCGTAATTTCGAATGTCCAAGGAATAGAGTAAAGCTGTACTAGTGCATACGAGTCTAATACTAAACTCCCAGGAAACGCTCAATGTAAACCACAAACAAAAAAATATTTACTCTTCTTGTACTTAAGTCGACATTGTGCCTTTTGTATAAAATCCCGACGCAATTTCTGTGTTCCATCGTCAATGTGAACGTCCAAGGTATAGGGTAAAGCTGCAGTAGCGCATCGGAATCTAGTACTGATCTCCCAGGAGACCCTCGAGGCATACCACGAACAATGAGAAGATTTACTCATCTTGTACTTAAGTCAGCATTGTGCCTTTTGTATTAAATCCCGACGCAATTTCTGTGTTTCATCGTCAATGTGAAGGTCCAAGGGATAGAGTAACGCTGCAGTAGTGCATCGGAAACTAATACTGATCTTCCAGGAAACGCTCAAAGCAAACCACAATAAATGAGAAGAATTACTCTTCTTGTACTAATGTCGGCATTGTGCCTTTTGTATTAAATCCCGACGCTAATTCTGTGTTTGATCGTCAATGTGAAGGTCCAAGGGATTGAGTAAAGCTGCAGTAGTGCATCGGAATCTAATACTGATGTCCAAGGAAACGCTCAAAGCAAACAACAAACAATAAAGCTGCGTTCACACTGCCGGCCAGGCCGAGCTGGGCTGACCCGTACTGGCTGGGCTCGTGCCTAGCCAGCTTAGGCCGACGAGTAGTGCATTCACATTCCGCGCCGCGCCGAGCCGGGACGGCGAAATGGGAAAAAATCCACTTCTCCGATTTTCATGTTTTAAAAATTCTTAGCGGTATATAAGACTTCGCCACATCATTGTATGAACTTATTTTTTCCTTAAAAGCGTTACTTACGTCGTGAAAAAAGAAAAAGTCTACTTTTCGTTTCGCGTGATTTCTTAGTTTCGTAACGCTTCCCAACCGATTTTGAAGAAAGTATGTGGCTAAAGAATCTGATTTTTGAACACGTGGTAGTGCAACATCTTAGCTTCGTATTGAATCATTTATCTTTCCATATTTCTTAACAGTCATTGTGAAATGATGCTATTTGTCAACGTTGTGCACTTGATTTACAAATCTTGTAGTGAAAAAGTTATGTAGCGGGTAGCTTACTGTTAGATCCGTTTTAGACCATACATTGTTGGGAATGAAATGTAGCTAAAAGTACCAAAAAGTTTTTGAAATGATAATGATACTGATATCTGTCTCTGGTCTCAAGTAATGCGAGCTATTCAGTGGCGTCAGTGCCGCGTCCGCAAGCCACGGAGTTCGCGCGGTTACAGCTTGGTTTAGTGTAGTCATATAATGCAGCACAGAAAAAATCTAATTACTAGTGATCAGCGCAGACCTAGTGCCGGTCCCTCTTATTATTTTAATGGTCTCATTCTCTAGCTAAATCCAAGTGTATAAGAATTTTTCCCTCGGCTACTGGACAATTCATCTGCTATGCTTTTATAATTGGCCACACGTTGCATCACAAAAGACAAACAATTATTTGTCATCAACATCCGACAATTAGTGTGATGTACATTTCGTATTTCGAACTAAAAGATAACTGAAGCGCAATTCTGTAGTCTCGTTGTCTACTTTGACAGAAAAAATAATGGAGAGTTAATGAAACTACTGTAGATCGGCACAGATGTGCGTTTCATTGTTCTTCATTGTTTTTTTTTTCTTCTTTGGCGGGCTGCGCTGCACTGTCAAGGTAATCCCCACTCTTTGGCTAAATGGCTGGCGGGAGGCCAAATAAATAAATTTAAAAAGATCTCCACCCTTCGACAGCTGACAAGCAAGTCAGTAGAAAACGCAGCTGCAGTCAACAGTTGCTCGCCTTTAGCTAGTCTGTGCTGTCGTGTAGAACAATGTCTTCACTCTTTTATTGGTATTGTTTTGACTCTGCAGTAACTCGTCGAGTTTTGAAGTTCAGAAGAACTATGAGGTTATGGATTCATCCTATGAATAGCGACAGACATTTAGGAGAGTTTTTTTCTTTATATGAAGAACTTAAAAACTATCCTGAAAAATTTTATTAAAATTACAGAATGAATCATAATACGTTGCAGTATGTGCTGCAGAACATTCAAGACAAAATTTCTAAACAGAACACAAATTTTCGCAGAAGTATAACAGCAGAAGAAAAATTGTGCATAACGATAAGGTAAGATTCGTTAGTAGACACTTTTTGGTTTGCAGTAGAACTTTGTACAGCATTCACTACCTGCAATTAATTGTAGTCATGCTTTTGTATTTTAAATTTCACAAACGCTAACCTCTGAGGGGAAGAGAGTTTATGGGACTCCAGAGAATCATTGGGAAGTAATTAGCTTCGTCAATTTGGGTAATGTCTTGCTGTGCCTTCAACGAAGAATCGCAGAAATACTCCTTCAGAATTTTCCAACTTTTTTCTTCTTTTTTCTTCATGATGCAGCGCTTGGCAGTGGTGATGGTTCATCATGTGGTGCCACTGATGACCTCACAGAATTCTTTTCATTACCTTGTAAGATAGACAGATTGATAGGCGAAGAGTTTTGAGATAATGCCCTTTGACTCAGTGGTTTTATCTCCACTGATAAGGAACTGCCACAGCATGACTTTACTATGCATTATCATCTGGTAGGGACACAGTTCCGTCCCTCAGTGACACTCATATCTGTCTCCGTTTACAAGTAAATGCGAACTATTCAGTGGCGGCAATGCCGCGATTGCTGGCAAGCTATTGTTGTAAATGCATGTAAATACGGTAGATGAAATAAATGAAATAAAAGTAATTTCGCATGTATCATCATAATAAACGTAATTTTTCCTCACTGATTGTGAAATGTGAGGTAACATCTTAAAATAATAGACGTGTGCAGTCACAATTGTGAAGAAAGCAGAAGGGAGACGTGTGATGCGTGTACTGCAGAAGCTGTAGTGCTGCGCCACAGGCTCGCGCCTGCGGTCGGCTCGCGGCGGCAATATTAAACACTCGGAATGACGTCGGCTCGGCTCCGGGAGGCTCACACCGTGTCGGCGCGGACCGGACGCCAGTGTGAACACAGCAATTCAGAACCATGTGTTTGATATCGAAGCGGGCGGCGGCCCGGCCAGGATCGGCTCGGCCCGGCCGGCAGTGTGAACGCAGCCTAAGAAGATATACTCTTCTTGTATTTAAGTCGGCATTGTGACTTTTGTTTTATATCCCGACGCAATTACTGTGTTTCATCGTCAATGTGAATTGCCAAGGCATAGAGTAAAGCTGCAGTAGTGCATCGGAATCTAATACTGATCTCCCGGAAAACGCTCAATGCAAACCACAAACAAAAAGAATATCTACTCTTCGTGTACTGAAGTCGACATTGTGCCTTTTGTATTAAATCCCGACGCAATTTCTGTCTTTCATCGTCAAAGTGAAAGTCCATGGAGTAGAGTAAAGCTGCATTAGTGATTCGGAATCTAGTACTGATCTCTCAGGGAGCGCTCAAAGGAAACCACAAACAATGAGAAGATTTACTCTTCTTGTACTTAAGTCGGCATTGTGCATTTTGTATTAAATCCCGACGCAATTTCTCTGTTTCATAGTTAAGGAGAAGGTCAAACGGATAGAGTAAAGCTGCAGTAGTGCATCGGAATATAATACTGATGTCCCAGGAAACGCCCAAACCCAACCACAAACAATGAGAAGATTTAGTCCTCTTCTACTTAAGTCGGCATTGTGCCCTTTGCGTTAATTCCCGACGCAATTTCTGGGTTTCATCGTCAATCTGAAGGTCCAAAGGATAGAGTAAAGCTGCAGTACTGCACTGGAATCTAGTACTGATCTCCCAGGAAACGCTCAACGCAAACCACAAACAATGAGAAGATTGACACTTTTTGTACTTAAGTCGCCATTGTGCTTTTCGTATTAAATCCCGACGCAATTTATGTGTTTCATTGTCAGTGTGAGGGTCCAGGGGATAGGGTAAAGCTGCAGTAGTGCATCGTAAACTAATAATCTCCCAGGAAACGCTCAAAGCAAACCACAAACAATGAGAAGATTTACTCTTCTTGTACATAAGTCGTCATTGTGCCTTTTGTATTAAATCCCGACGCAATTTCTGTGTTTCGTCGTCAATGTGGAGTTCCAAGGGATAGAGTAAAGCTGCAGCAGTGCATCGGGATCTAATACTGATCTCCCAGGAACCGCTCAAAGCAAACCACAAACATAAAGAATATTTACTGTTCTTGTACTTAAGACGACATTGTGCCTTTTGTATTAAATCCCGACGCAATTTCTGTGTTTCATCGTCAATGTGGACATCCAAGGGATAGAGTAATGCTGCAGTAGTGCATCGGCATCGAATACTGATCCCACAGGAAACGCTCAAAGCAAACCACAATCATAAAGAATATTTACTGTTGCTGTACTGAAGTCCACATTGTGCCTCTTGTATTAAATCAAGACGCAATTTCTGTGTTTCATCGTCAATGTGAAGGTCCAAGGGATAGAGTAAAGCTGCAGTAGTGCATCGGAATCTAATACTGATCTCCCGGGAGACGCTTAAAGCAAACCACAGACTATGAGAGGATTTACTCCACTTCTACTTGAGTCGGCATTGTGCCTTTTGTTTTAAATCCCGACGCAATCTCTGTGTTTCATTGCCAACGTGAAGGTCCAAGAGATAGAGTAAGCCTTCAGTTGGGCATCGGAATGTAATTCTGATCTCCCAGAAAACGCTCAAAGGAAACCGCAAACAATGAGAAGATATACTCTTTTTGTACTTAAGTCGTCATTGTGCATTTTGTATTAAATCCCGACGCAAATTCTGCGTTTCATCGTCAATGTGAAGGTCCAAGGGATAGAGTAAAGCTGCAGTAGTGCATCGGAATCTAATACTGATCTCCCAGGAAACGCTCCAAGCAAACCAGAAAAAATGAGAAGATTTACTCTTCTTGAACCTAGGGCGGCATTGTGCCTTTTTTATTAAATCCCGACACAAACTCTGTGTTTCATCCTCAATGTGAAGGTCCTAGGAATAGAGTAAAGCTGCAGTAGGGCATCGGAATCTAATACTGATCTCCCAGGAATTGCTCAAAGCAAACCAGAAAAAATGAGAAGATTTACTCTTCTTGAACCTAGGGCGGCATTGTGCCTTTTTTATTAAATCCCGACACAAACTCTGTGTTTCATCCTCAATGTGAAGGTCCTAGGAATAGAGTAAAGCTGCAGTAGGGCATCGGAATCTAATACTGATCTCCCAGGAATTGCTCAAAGCAAACCACGACCAATGTAAAGTTTGACTATTCTCGTACTTGAGTCGGCATTGTGCCTTATATAATAAATCCCGACGCAATTTCTGTATTTCATCGTCAATGTGAAGCTCCAAGGGATAGAGTAAAGCTGCAGTAGTGCATCAGAACCTAATACTGATCACCCAGGTAATGCTCAAAGCAAACCACTAACAAAAGTTTATTTACTGTTCTTGTACTTAAGACGACATTGTGCCTTTTGTATTAAATCCCGATGCAATTTCGGTGTTTCATCGTCAATGTGAGGGTCCAAGGGATAGAGTAATGCTGCAGTAGTGCATCGCAAATGAATACTGATCCCACAGGAAATGCTTAAAAGCAAACCACAAACAATGGGAAGATTTACTCTTCTTGTACTTAAGTCGGCATTGTGCCATTTGTATTAAATCCCGACGCAATATCTGTGTTTCATCGTCAATGTGGAAGTCCAAGGGATAGAGTAAAGCTGCAGTAGTGCATCGGAATGTTACTGATCTCCCAGGAAACTCTCAAACAAACCACAAACAATTTTTTTTGAATCCCGAAGCTATTTCTGTGTTCCATCGTCAATGTGAAAGTCCAAGGGTTAGAGTAATCATGCAGTAGTGCATCGGAATCTAATACTGATCTCTCAGGAAACGCTCAAAGCACACCAGAAACAATGAGTAGATTTACTCTTCTTACACATAAGTCGGATTGTGCCTTTTGTATTAAATCCCGACGCAATTTCTGTGTTTCATCGTCAATGTGAAAGTCCAAGGGATAGAGTAAAGCTGCAGTAGTGCATCGGAATATAATACTGATGCCCCAGGAAACGCCCAAACCCAACCACAAACAATGAGAAGATTTAGTCCTCTTCTACTTAAGTCGGCATTGTGCCCTTTGCGTTAATTCCCGACGCAATTTCTGGGTTTCATCGTCAATGTGAAGGTCCAAAGGATAGAGTAAAGCTGCAGTACTGCACTGGAATCTAGTACTGATCTCCCAGGAAACGCTCAACCCAAACCACAAACAATGAGAAGATTGACACTTTTTGTACTTAAAGCGCCATTGTGCTTTTCGTATTAAATCCCGACGCAATTTATGTGTTTCATTGTCAGTGTGAGGGTCCAGGGGATAGAGTAAAGCTGCAGTAGTGCATCGTAAACTAATAAGCTCCCAGGAAACGCTCAAAGCAAACCACAAACAATGAGAAGATTTACTCTTCTTGTACATAAGTCGTCATTGTGCCTTTTGTATTAAATCCCGACGCAATTTCTGTCTTTCGTCGTCAATGTGAAGGTCCAAGGGATAGAGTAAAGCTGCAGTAGTGCATCGGAATCTAATACTCATCTCCCTGGAAACACTCAAAGCAAACTACAATCAATGAGAAGATTAACTCTTCTTGTACTTAAGTCGGCATTGAGCCTTTTATATTACATCCCGATGCAATTTCTGTGTTTCATCGTCAATGTGAAGATCCAAGGGATAGAGGAGAGCTGCAGTACTGCATCGGAATCTAGTACCGATCTCCCAGGAAACGCTCAAAGCAAACCACAAACAATGAGAAGATTTACTCTTCTTGTACTTAAGACAGCATTGTGCATTCTGTTTTAAATCCCGACGCAATTTCTGTGTTTCATCGTCAATGTGAAGGTCAAAGGGATAGAGTTAAGCTGCAGTAGTGCATCGGAATCAAATACTGATCTTCCAGGATACGCTCAAAGCAAACCACGAACAATGAGAAGATTTACTCTTCTTGTACTTAAGTCGGCATTGTGCATTTTATGTTAGATCCCGACGAAATTTCTGTGTTTATCGTCAATGTGAAGGTCCAAGCGATAGAGTAAAGCTGCAGTAGTGCATCGGAATCTAATACTGATCTCCCAGAAAACGCTCAAAGACAACCACAATCAAAAAGAATATTTATTCTTCGTGTACTTAAGTCGACACTGTGCATTTTGTATTAAATCCCGACGCAATTTCTGTCTTTCATCGTGAATGTGAAGGTCCAAAGGATAGAGTAAAGCTGCAGTAGCGCATCGGAATCTAATCCAGATCTCCCAGGAAACTCTCAAAGCAATCCACCAACTACGATAAGATTTACTCTTCTAGTACTTAATTCGGCATTTTGCCTTTTATATCAAATCCCGACTCAATCTCTGTGTTTCATCGTCAATGTGAAGGTCCAAGGGATAGAGTAAAGCTGCACTAGTGCATCCGAAACTAATACTGATCTCCTAGGAAACGCTTAAAACAAACCACAAACAATGCGAAGATTTACTCTTCTTGTACTTCAGTCGGCATTGTGCCTCTTGTATTAAATCCCGACGCAATTTCTGAGTCTCATCGTCAGTGTAAAGTTCCAAGGGATAGAGTGAAGCTGCAAAAGTGCATCGGATTCTAATACTGATGTACCAGGAACCGCTCAAAGCAAACCACAAACAATGAGAAGATATACTAATCTAATACATAAGTGGGCATTCGGCCTTTTGTTTTAAATCCCGACGCAATTTCTCTCTTTCATCGGCAATGTGAAGGTCCAAGGGATAGGGTAAAGCTGCTGTAGTTCATCGGAATCTAATCCAGATCTCCCAGGAAACTCTCAAAGCAATCCACCAACTACGATAAGATTTACTCTTCTAGTACTTAATTCGGCATTATGCCTTTTATATCAAATCCCGACTCAATCTCTGTGTTTCATCGTCAATGTGAAGGTCCAAAGGATAGAGTAACGCTGCAGTAGTGTATCGGAATCGAATACTGATCTCCCAGGAAACGCACAAAGCAACCCACAAACAATGAGAAGATTTACTCTTCTTCTACTTAAGTAGGCATTGTGCTTTTTGTATTAAATACCACCGAAATATCTGTGCGTCATCGTCAATGAGAGGGTAAAACGGATAGAGTGAAGCTGCAGTAGTGCATCGGAATCTAATACTGATCCCACAGGAAACGCTCAAAGCAAACCACAAACAATGAGAAGATTTATTCTTCTTGTACTGAAGTCGGCATTGTGCCTTTTGTAATTAATACCGACGAAATATCTGTGTTTCATCGTCAATGTGAAGGTCCAAATGATAGAGTAAGGCTGCAGTAGTGTGTCGGAATCTAATACTGATCTCCCAGGAAACCCTCAAAGCAAACCACAAACAATGTGAAGATTTACTCTTCTTGTACTTAAGTCGGCATTGTGCCTTTAGTATTAAATCCCGACGCAATTTCTGTGTTTCATCGACAATGTGACGGTTCAAGGGATAGAGTAAAGCCGCAGTAGTGCATCGGAATCTAATACTGATCTCCCAGGAAGCGCTCAAAGCAAACCACAAACAATGAGAAGATTTACTCCTCTTGTTCTTAAGTCAGCATTGTACCCTTTGTATTAAATCCCGACGAAATTTCTGTGATTCATAGTCAATGTGAAGTTCCAACGGATAGAGTTAAGCTGCTGTAGTGCATCAGGATCTAATACTGATCTCCCAGGAAACGCTCAAACCAAACCACAAAAGAAACAACATTTACTCTTCTTGTACTTAAGTCGACATTGTGCAATTTGTATTAAATCCCGACGAAATTTCTGTGTTTTATCGTCAATGTGAAGGTCCAAGGGATTGAGTAAAGCTGCAGTACTGCATCGGAATCTATTACTGATCTCCCAGGAAACGCTCAACGCAAACCACGAACAATGAGGATATTAAATCTACTTGTACTTAAGTGGGCATTGTGCATTTTTTATTAAATCCCAACGCAATTTCTGTGTTTCATCGTCAATGTGCAGGTCCAAGGGATTGAGTAAAGCTGCAGTAGTGCATCGGAAGCTAATACTGATCTCCCAGGAAACGCTCAAAGCAAACCACAAACAATGAGAAGATTTTCTCCTTTTGAACTTAATTCGGCATTCTGCCTTTTGGATTAAATGCCGCGCAAACTCTGTGTTTTATCGTCAACGTGAGGCTCCTAGGGATAGAGTAAAGCTGCAGTAGTTTGTCGGAATCTAATTCTGATCTCCCAGGAAACGCTCAAAGGAAACCACAAACAATGAGAGGATATACTCTTCTTGTACTTAAGTCGGCATTGTGCCTTTTGTATTAAATCCCGACGCAATTTCTGTGTTTCATCGTCAATGTGAAGGTCTAAGGGATAGAGTAAAGCTGCAGTATTGCATCGGAGTCTAATACTGATGTAACAGGAAACGCTCAAAGCAAATCTCAAACATTCGGAATATTCACTCTTCTTCTACTTGAGTCGGCATTGTGCCCTTTGTTTTGAATCCCGACGCAATTTCTGTGTTTCATCGTCAATCTGACGATCCAAGGGATGGAGTAAAGCTGCAGTGATGCATCGGAATCTAATACTGATCTCACAGAAAACGCTCAAGCCAATCACAAACAATGAGAAGATTTTTCTCTTCTTGTACTTAAGTCGGCATTGTGCCTTTTGTATTAAATCCCGACGCAATTTCATTGTTTCATCGTCAATGTGAAGGTCCAAGGGATACTGTAAAGCTGCAGTATTGCATCGGAGTCTAATACTGATCTAACAGGAAACGCTCAAAGCAAATCTCAAACATTGAGAATATTCACTCTTCTTCCACTTGGTTGGCATTGTGCCCTATGTTTTGAATCCCGACGCAATTTCTGTGTTTCATCGTCAATCGGACGATCCAAGGGACATAGTAAAGCTGCAGTGGTGCATCGGAATCTAATACTGATCTGACAGAAACGCTCAAGGCCAATCACAAACAATAAGAAAATTTTCTCTTCTTGAACTTAAGTCGGCATTGTGCCTTTTGTATTAAATCCCGACGCAATTTCTGTGTTTCATCGTCAATGTGAAGGTCCAAGGTATACAGTAAAGCTGCAGTAGTGCATCGCAATCTAATACTGATCTCCCAGGAAACGCTCAAAGCAAACCACAAACAAAAGAAGATTTACTCTTTTTGTACTAAAGTCGGCATTGTGCCTTTTGTATTGAAACCGACGAAATATCTGTGCTTGATCGTCAATGTGAAGGTCCAAGGGATAGGGTAAAGCTGCAGTAGTGCATCGGAATATAAAACTGATCTCCCAGGAAACGCTCAAAGCAAACCACAAACAAAAAGAATATTTACCTTTCTTGTACTTAAGTCGACATTGTGCCTTTTGTAGTAAATCCCGATGCAATTTCTGTGTTTCATCGTCACTGTGAAGGTCCAAGGGTTAGAGTAAAGGCGCAATAGTGATTCGGAATTTAATAGTGATCCCAGATGAAACGCTCAAAGCAAACCATAAACAATGAGACGATTTACTCTTCTTGTACTTAGGTTGTCATTGTGCTTTTGTAATTAATCCCGACGCAATATCTGTGTTTCATCGTCAATGTGAAGGTCCAAATGATAGAGTAAACCTGCAGTAGTGTATCGGAATCTAATACTGATCTCCCAGGAAACGCTAAAAGCAAACCACAAACAATGAGAAGATTAACTCTTCTGGTACTGATGTCGTTATTGTGCCTTATGTATTAAATCCCGACGCAATTTCTGTGTATCATCGTCAATGTGAAGTTCCAAGGGATAGAGTAAAGCTGCAGTAGTTCATCGGAATCTATTACTGGTCTCCCAGGAAACGCTCAAAGCAAACCACAAACAATGAGAAGATATACTCTTCTTGTACTTAAGTCGGTATTGTGCCATTTGTATTAAATTCCGACGCAATTTCTGTGTTTCATCGTCAATGTGAAGGTCCAAGAGATTGAGTAAATTTGCAGTATTGCATCGGAGACAAATACTGATCTACGAGGAAACGCTCAAAACAAACCTCAAACAATGAGAAGATTTACTCTTCTTCTGCTTGAGTCGGCATTGTGCCTTTCGTTTTGAATCCTTACGCTATTTCTGTGTTTCATCGTCAATCTGAAGATCCAAGGGATAGAGTAAAGCTGCAGTAGTGCATCGGAATCTAATACTGATTTCCCAGGAAACGCTCATAGCAAACCACAAACAATTTGAAAATTAACTCTTCTGGTACTTATGTCGTTATTGTGCCTTATGTATTAAATACCGACGCAATTTCTGTGCTTTATCGTCAATGTGAAGGTCCATGAGATAGACTAATGCTGCAGTGGTGCTTCGGAATCTAATACTGATCTCCAAGGAAATGCTAAAAGCAAACCACAATTAATGAGAAAAGTTACTCTTCTTGTACTTAAGTCGGCATTCTGCCTTTTGTATTAAATCCCGACGCAATTTCGTCGTTTCATCGTCAATGGGAACGTCCAAGGGATAGAGTAAAGCTGTAGTAGTGCATCGGAATCTATTACTGATCTCCCAGGAAACGCCCAAAGCAAACTACAAACAATGAGAGTATTTACTCTCCTTGTACTTAAGTCGGCATTGTGTCTTTTGTATTAAATTCCGACGCAATTTCTGTGTTTCATCGTCAATGTGAAGTTCCAATGGATAGAGTAAAGCTGCAGTAGTGCATCGGAATCAAATACTGATCTCCCAGGAAACACTCAAAGCAAACCACAAACAATGAGAAGATATACTCATCTAATACATAAGTCGGCACTTTGCCTTTTGTTTTAAATCCCGACGCAATTTCTGTGTTTCATCGGCAATGTGGAGGTCCAAGGGATACAGTAAAGCTGCAGTATTGCATCGGAGTCTAATACTGATCTAACAGGAAACGCTTAAAGCAAACCTCAAACAATGAGAAGATTTACTCATCTTGTACTTGTGTCGGCATTGTGCCTTTTGTTTTGAATGCCGACGGTATTTCTGTGTTTCATCGTCAATCTGAAGATCCAAAGGATAGAGTAAAGCTGCACTGGTGCATCGGAATCTAATACTGATCTCCCAGAAAACGCTCAAAGCAAACCACAAACAATGAGAAGATTTATTCTTATTGTACTTACGTCGGCATTGTGCCTTTTGCATTATATCCCGACGCAATTTCTGTGATTCATCGTCAATGTGAAGGTCCATGGGATAGAGTAAAGCTGCAGTGGTGCATCGGAATCTAATACTGATCTCCCAGAAAATGCTCAAATCATACCACAAACAATGAGAAGATTTACTCTTCTTGTACTTAAGTCGGCATTGTTCTTTCTGTATTAATTCCCGACGCAATTTCTGTGTTTCATCGTCAATGTGAAGTTCCAAGGGATAGAGTAAAGCTGCAGTAGTGCATCGGAATCTAATACTGATCTCCCAGGAAACGCTCAAAGCAAAACCTCAAACAATGAGAAGATATACTTACCTAATACATAAGTCGGCATTTTGCCGTTTGTTTTAAATCCCGACGCAATTTCTGTGTTTTATCGTCTCTGTGAAGGTCCAAGGGATAGAGTAAAGGCGCAATAGTGCATCGGAATCTAATACTGATCACAGAGGAAACGCCCAAAGCAAACCACAAACAATGAGACGATTTACTCTTCTTGCACTTTCGTTGGCATTGTGCTTTTGTAATTAATCCCGACGCAATATCAGTGTTTCATCGTCAGTGTGAAGGTCCAAATGATAGAGTAAAGCTGCAGTAATGCATCGGAATCTAATACTGATCTCCCAGGGAACGCTCCTAGCAAACCACAAACAATGAGAAAATTAACTCTTCTGGTACTTAAGTCGGCATTGTGCCTTTGGATTAAATCCAGACGCAATTTCAGTGTTTCATCGTCAATCTGAAGGTCCAAGGGATATAGTAAGGCTGCAGTAGTGCATCGGAATCTAATACTGATCTCCCAGGAAACGCTCAAAGCAAACCACAAACAATGAGAAGATTTACTCTTCTTGTACTTAAGTCGGCATTCTGCCTTATGTATTAAATCCCGACGCAATTTCTGTGTTTCATCGTAAATCTGAAGGTCCAAGGGATAGACTAATGCTACAGTAGTGCATCGGAAACTAATTGTCATCTCCCAAGAAACGCTTAAAACAGACCACAAACGATGAGAAGATTTACGCTTCTTGTACTTGAGTCGGTATTGTGCCTTTTGTATTAAATCCCGACGCAATTTCTGAGTTTCATCGTCAGTGTGAGGGTACACGGGATAGAGTAAAGCTGCAGTAGTGCATCGGAATCCAATACTGATCTCCCAGGAAACGCTCAAAGGAAACCACAAACAAAGAGAAGATTTACTCTTCTTGTACTAAAGTCGGCAATCTGCCTTTTGTATTAAATCCGACGAAATTTCTGTGTTTCATCGTCAATGTGAACGTGCAGGGGATAGAGTGAAGCTGCAGTGGTGCATCGGAATCTAATACTTATCTCCCAGGGAATGCTCAAAGCAAACCACAAACAATGAGAAGATTTACTCTTCTTGTACTTAAGTCGGCATTGTGCCATTTGTATTAAATCCCGACGCAATATCTGTGTTTCATCGTCAATGTGGAAGTCCAAGGGATAGAGTAAAGCTGCAGTAGTGCATCGGAATGTTACTGATCTCCCAGGAAACACTCAAACAAACCACAAACAATTTTTTTTGAATCCCGAAGCTATTTCTGTGTTCCATCGTCAATGTGAAAGTCCAAGGGTTAGAGTAATCATGCAGTAGTGCATCGGAATCTAATACTGATCTCTCAGGAAACGCTCAAAGCACACCAGAAACAATGAGTAGATTTACTCTTCTTACACATAAGTCGGATTGTGCCTTTTGTATTAAATCCCGACGCAATTTCTGTGTTTCATCGTCAATGTGAAAGTCCAAGGGATAGAGTAAAGCTGCAGTAGTGCATCGGAATATAATACTGATGCCCCAGGAAACGCCCAAACCCAACCACAAACAATGAGAAGATTTAGTCCTCTTCTACTTAAGTCGGCATTGTGCCCTTTGCGTTAATTCCCGACGCAATTTCTGGGTTTCATCGTCAATGTGAAGGTCCAAAGGATAGAGTAAAGCTGCAGTACTGCACTGGAATCTAGTACTGATCTCCCAGGAAACGCTCAACCCAAACCACAAACAATGAGAAGATTGACACTTTTTGTACTTAAAGCGCCATTGTGCTTTTCGTATTAAATCCCGACGCAATTTATGTGTTTCATTGTCAGTGTGAGGGTCCAGGGGATAGAGTAAAGCTGCAGTAGTGCATCGTAAACTAATATGCTCCCAGGAAACGCTCAAAGCAAACCACAAACAATGAGAAGATTTACTCTTCTTGTACATAAGTCGTCATTGTGCCTTTTGTATTAAATCCCGACGCAATTTCTGTCTTTCGTCGTCAATGTGAAGGTCCAAGGGATAGAGTAAAGCTGCAGTAGTGCATCGGAATCTAATACTCATCTCCCTGGAAACACTCAAAGCAAACTACAATCAATGAGAAGATTAACTCTTCTTGTACTTAAGTCGGCATTGAGCCTTTTATATTACATCCCGATGCAATTTCTGTGTTTCATCGTCAATGTGAAGATCCAAGGGATAGAGGAGAGCTGCAGTACTGCATCGGAATCTAGTACCGATCTCCCAGGAAACGCTCAAAGCAAACCACAAACAATGAGAAGATTTACTCTTCTTGTACTTAAGACAGCATTGTGCATTCTGTTTTAAATCCCGACGCAATTTCTGTGTTTCATCGTCAATGTGAAGGTCAAAGGGATAGAGTTAAGCTGCAGTAGTGCATCGGAATCAAATACTGATCTTCCAGGATACGCTCAAAGCAAACCACGAACAATGAGAAGATTTACTCTTCTTGTACTTAAGTCGGCATTGTGCATTTTATGTTAGATCCCGACGAAATTTCTGTGTTTATCGTCAATGTGAAGGTCCAAGCGATAGAGTAAAGCTGCAGTAGTGCATCGGAATCTAATACTGATCTCCCAGAAAACGCTCAAAGACAACCACAATCAAAAAGAATATTTATTCTTCGTGTACTTAAGTCGACACTGTGCATTTTGTATTAAATCCCGACGCAATTTCTGTCTTTCATCGTGAATGTGAAGGTCCAAAGGATAGAGTAAAGCTGCAGTAGCGCATCGGAATCTAATCCAGATCTCCCAGGAAACTCTCAAAGCAATCCACCAACTACGATAAGATTTACTCTTCTAGTACTTAATTCGGCATTTTGCCTTTTATATCAAATCCCGACTCAATCTCTGTGTTTCATCGTCAATGTGAAGGTCCAAGGGATAGAGTAAAGCTGCACTAGTGCATCCGAAACTAATACTGATCTCCTAGGAAACGCTTAAAACAAACCACAAACAATGCGAAGATTTACTCTTCTTGTACTTCAGTCGGCATTGTGCCTCTTGTATTAAATCCCGACGCAATTTCTGAGTCTCATCGTCAGTGTAAAGTTCCAAGGGATAGAGTGAAGCTGCAAAAGTGCATCGGATTCTAATACTGATGTACCAGGAACCGCTCAAAGCAAACCACAAACAATGAGAAGATATACTAATCTAATACATAAGTGGGCATTCGGCCTTTTGTTTTAAATCCCGACGCAATTTCTCTCTTTCATCGGCAATGTGAAGGTCCAAGGGATAGGGTAAAGCTGCTGTAGTTCATCGGAATCTAATCCAGATCTCCCAGGAAACTCTCAAAGCAATCCACCAACTACGATAAGATTTACTCTTCTAGTACTTAATTCGGCATTATGCCTTTTATATCAAATCCCGACTCAATCTCTGTGTTTCATCGTCAATGTGAAGGTCCAAAGGATAGAGTAACGCTGCAGTAGTGTATCGGAATCGAATACTGATCTCCCAGGAAACGCACAAAGCAACCCACAAACAATGAGAAGATTTACTCTTCTTCTACTTAAGTAGGCATTGTGCTTTTTGTATTAAATACCACCGAAATATCTGTGCGTCATCGTCAATGAGAGGGTAAAACGGATAGAGTGAAGCTGCAGTAGTGCATCGGAATCTAATACTGATCCCACAGGAAACGCTCAAAGCAAACCACAAACAATGAGAAGATTTATTCTTCTTGTACTGAAGTCGGCATTGTGCCTTTTGTAATTAATACCGACGAAATATCTGTGTTTCATCGTCAATGTGAAGGTCCAAATGATAGAGTAAGGCTGCAGTAGTGTGTCGGAATCTAATACTGATCTCCCAGGAAACCCTCAAAGCAAACCACAAACAATGTGAAGATTTACTCTTCTTGTACTTAAGTCGGCATTGTGCCTTTAGTATTAAATCCCGACGCAATTTCTGTGTTTCATCGACAATGTGACGGTTCAAGGGATAGAGTAAAGCCGCAGTAGTGCATCGGAATCTAATACTGATCTCCCAGGAAGCGCTCAAAGCAAACCACAAACAATGAGAAGATTTACTCCTCTTGTTCTTAAGTCAGCATTGTACCCTTTGTATTAAATCCCGACGAAATTTCTGTGATTCATAGTCAATGTGAAGTTCCAACGGATAGAGTTAAGCTGCTGTAGTGCATCAGGATCTAATACTGATCTCCCAGGAAACGCTCAAACCAAACCACAAAAGAAACAACATTTACTCTTCTTGTACTTAAGTCGACATTGTGCAATTTGTATTAAATCCCGACGAAATTTCTGTGTTTTATCGTCAATGTGAAGGTCCAAGGGATTGAGTAAAGCTGCAGTACTGCATCGGAATCTATTACTGATCTCCCAGGAAACGCTCAACGCAAACCACGAACAATGAGGATATTAAATCTACTTGTACTTAAGTGGGCATTGTGCATTTTTTATTAAATCCCAACGCAATTTCTGTGTTTCATCGTCAATGTGCAGGTCCAAGGGATTGAGTAAAGCTGCAGTAGTGCATCGGAAGCTAATACTGATCTCCCAGGAAACGCTCAAAGCAAGCCACAAACAATGAGAAGATTTTCTCCTTTTGAACTTAATTCGGCATTCTGCCTTTTGGATTAAATGCCGCGCAAACTCTGTGTTTTATCGTCAACGTGAGGCTCCTAGGGATAGAGTAAAGCTGCAGTAGTTTGTCGGAATCTAATTCTGATCTCCCAGGAAACGCTCAAAGGAAACCACAAACAATGAGAGGATATACTCTTCTTGTACTTAAGTCGGCATTGTGCCTTTTGTATTAAATCCCGACGCAATTTCTGTGTTTCATCGTCAATGTGAAGGTCTAAGGGATAGAGTAAAGCTGCAGTATTGCATCGGAGTCTAATACTGATGTAACAGGAAACGCTCAAAGCAAATCTCAAACATTCGGAATATTCACTCTTCTTCTACTTGAGTCGGCATTGTGCCCTTTGTTTTGAATCCCGACGCAATTTCTGTGTTTCATCGTCAATCTGACGATCCAAGGGATGGAGTAAAGCTGCAGTGATGCATCGGAATCTAATACTGATCTCACAGAAAACGCTCAAGCCAATCACAAACAATGAGAAGATTTTTCTCTTCTTGTACTTAAGTCGGCATTGTGCCTTTTGTATTAAATCCCGACGCAATTTCATTGTTTCATCGTCAATGTGAAGGTCCAAGGGATACTGTAAAGCTGCAGTATTGCATCGGAGTCTAATACTGATCTAACAGGAAACGCTCAAAGCAAATCTCAAACATTGAGAATATTCACTCTTCTTCCACTTGGTTGGCATTGTGCCCTATGTTTTGAATCCCGACGCAATTTCTGTGTTTCATCGTCAATCGGACGATCCAAGGGACATAGTAAAGCTGCAGTGGTGCATCGGAATCTAATACTGATCTGACAGAAACGCTCAAGGCCAATCACAAACAATAAGAAAATTTTCTCTTCTTGAACTTAAGTCGGCATTGTGCCTTTTGTATTAAATCCCGACGCAATTTCTGTGTTTCATCGTCAATGTGAAGGTCCAAGGTATACAGTAAAGCTGCAGTAGTGCATCGCAATCTAATACTGATCTCCCAGGAAACGCTCAAAGCAAACCACAAACAAAAGAAGATTTACTCTTTTTGTACTAAAGTCGGCATTGTGCCTTTTGTATTGAAACCGACGAAATATCTGTGCTTGATCGTCAATGTGAAGGTCCAAGGGATAGGGTAAAGCTGCAGTAGTGCATCGGAATATAAAACTGATCTCCCAGGAAACGCTCAAAGCAAACCACAAACAAAAAGAATATTTACCTTTCTTGTACTTAAGTCGACATTGTGCCTTTTGTAGTAAATCCCGATGCAATTTCTGTGTTTCATCGTCACTGTGAAGGTCCAAGGGTTAGAGTAAAGGCGCAATAGTGATTCGGAATTTAATAGTGATCCCAGATGAAACGCTCAAAGCAAACCATAAACAATGAGACGATTTACTCTTCTTGTACTTAGGTTGTCATTGTGCTTTTGTAATTAATCCCGACGCAATATCTGTGTTTCATCGTCAATGTGAAGGTCCAAATGATAGAGTAAACCTGCAGTAGTGTATCGGAATCTAATACTGATCTCCCAGGAAACGCTAAAAGCAAACCACAAACAATGAGAAGATTAACTCTTCTGGTACTGATGTCGTTATTGTGCCTTATGTATTAAATCCCGACGCAATTTCTGTGTATCATCGTCAATGTGAAGTTCCAAGGGATAGAGTAAAGCTGCAGTAGTTCATCGGAATCTATTACTGGTCTCCCAGGAAACGCTCAAAGCAAACCACAAACAATGAGAAGATATACTCTTCTTGTACTTAAGTCGGTATTGTGCCATTTGTATTAAATTCCGACGCAATTTCTGTGTTTCATCGTCAATGTGAAGGTCCAAGAGATTGAGTAAATTTGCAGTATTGCATCGGAGACAAATACTGATCTACGAGGAAACGCTCAAAACAAACCTCAAACAATGAGAAGATTTACTCTTCTTCTGCTTGAGTCGGCATTGTGCCTTTCGTTTTGAATCCTTACGCTATTTCTGTGTTTCATCGTCAATCTGAAGATCCAAGGGATAGAGTAAAGCTGCAGTAGTGCATCGGAATCTAATACTGATTTCCCAGGAAACGCTCATAGCAAACCACAAACAATTTGAAAATTAACTCTTCTGGTACTTATGTCGTTATTGTGCCTTATGTATTAAATACCGACGCAATTTCTGTGCTTTATCGTCAATGTGAAGGTCCATGAGATAGACTAATGCTGCAGTGGTGCTTCGGAATCTAATACTGATCTCCAAGGAAATGCTAAAAGCAAACCACAATTAATGAGAAAAGTTACTCTTCTTGTACTTAAGTCGGCATTCTGCCTTTTGTATTAAATCCCGACGCAATTTCGTCGTTTCATCGTCAATGGGAACGTCCAAGGGATAGAGTAAAGCTGTAGTAGTGCATCGGAATCTATTACTGATCTCCCAGGAAACGCCCAAAGCAAACTACAAACAATGAGAGTATTTACTCTCCTTGTACTTAAGTCGGCATTGTGTCTTTTGTATTAAATTCCGACGCAATTTCTGTGTTTCATCGTCAATGTGAAGTTCCAATGGATAGAGTAAAGCTGCAGTAGTGCATCGGAATCAAATACTGATCTCCCAGGAAACACTCAAAGCAAACCACAAACAATGAGAAGATATACTCATCTAATACATAAGTCGGCACTTTGCCTTTTGTTTTAAATCCCGACGCAATTTCTGTGTTTCATCGGCAATGTGGAGGTCCAAGGGATACAGTAAAGCTGCAGTATTGCATCGGAGTCTAATACTGATCTAACAGGAAACGCTTAAAGCAAACCTCAAACAATGAGAAGATTTACTCATCTTGTACTTGTGTCGGCATTGTGCCTTTTGTTTTGAATGCCGACGGTATTTCTGTGTTTCATCGTCAATCTGAAGATCCAAAGGATAGAGTAAAGCTGCACTGGTGCATCGGAATCTAATACTGATCTCCCAGAAAACGCTCAAAGCAAACCACAAACAATGAGAAGATTTATTCTTATTGTACTTACGTCGGCATTGTGCCTTTTGCATTATATCCCGACGCAATTTCTGTGATTCATCGTCAATGTGAAGGTCCATGGGATAGAGTAAAGCTGCAGTGGTGCATCGGAATCTAATACTGATCTCCCAGAAAATGCTCAAATCATACCACAAACAATGAGAAGATTTACTCTTCTTGTACTTAAGTCGGCATTGTTCTTTCTGTATTAATTCCCGACGCAATTTCTGTGTTTCATCGTCAATGTGAAGTTCCAAGGGATAGAGTAAAGCTGCAGTAGTGCATCGGAATCTAATACTGATCTCCCAGGAAACGCTCAAAGCAAAACCTCAAACAATGAGAAGATATACTTACCTAATACATAAGTCGGCATTTTGCCGTTTGTTTTAAATCCCGACGCAATTTCTGTGTTTTATCGTCTCTGTGAAGGTCCAAGGGATAGAGTAAAGGCGCAATAGTGCATCGGAATCTAATACTGATCACAGAGGAAACGCCCAAAGCAAACCACAAACAATGAGACGATTTACTCTTCTTGCACTTTCGTTGGCATTGTGCTTTTGTAATTAATCCCGACGCAATATCAGTGTTTCATCGTCAGTGTGAAGGTCCAAATGATAGAGTAAAGCTGCAGTAATGCATCGGAATCTAATACTGATCTCCCAGGGAACGCTCCTAGCAAACCACAAACAATGAGAAAATTAACTCTTCTGGTACTTAAGTCGGCATTGTGCCTTTGGATTAAATCCAGACGCAATTTCAGTGTTTCATCGTCAATCTGAAGGTCCAAGGGATATAGTAAGGCTGCAGTAGTGCATCGGAATCTAATACTGATCTCCCAGGAAACGCTCAAAGCAAACCACAAACAATGAGAAGATTTACTCTTCTTGTACTTAAGTCGGCATTCTGCCTTATGTATTAAATCCCGACGCAATTTCTGTGTTTCATCGTAAATCTGAAGGTCCAAGGGATAGACTAATGCTACAGTAGTGCATCGGAAACTAATTGTCATCTCCCAAGAAACGCTTAAAACAGACCACAAACGATGAGAAGATTTACGCTTCTTGTACTTGAGTCGGTATTGTGCCTTTTGTATTAAATCCCGACGCAATTTCTGAGTTTCATCGTCAGTGTGAGGGTACACGGGATAGAGTAAAGCTGCAGTAGTGCATCGGAATCCAATACTGATCTCCCAGGAAACGCTCAAAGGAAACCACAAACAAAGAGAAGATTTACTCTTCTTGTACTAAAGTCGGCAATCTGCCTTTTGTATTAAATCCGACGAAATTTCTGTGTTTCATCGTCAATGTGAAGGTACAAGGGATGGAGTAAAGCTACAGTAGTGCATCGGAATCTGATACTGTTCTCACAGGAAACGCTCAAAGCAAGCCACAAACAATGAGAAGATTTATTCTTCTTGTACTTACGTCGGCATTGGGCCTTTTGCATTATATCCCGACGCAAT
This sequence comes from Schistocerca piceifrons, assembly GCF_021461385.2. Classification (NCBI taxonomy): domain Eukaryota; kingdom Metazoa; phylum Arthropoda; class Insecta; order Orthoptera; family Acrididae; genus Schistocerca; species Schistocerca piceifrons. The sequence continues at coordinate 965,163,218 of NC_060149.1, forward strand.
TTCTGTGTTTCATCGTCAATGTGAACGTGCAGGGGATAGAGTGAAGCTGCAGTGGTGCATCGGAATCTAATACTTATCTCCCAGGGAATGCTCAAAGCAAACCACAAACAATGAGAAGATTTACTCTTCTTGTACTTAAGTCGGCATTGTTCCTTATGTATTACTTCCCGACGCCATTTCTGTGTTTCATCGTCAATGTGAAGGTCAAAAGAATAGAGTAAAGCTGCGGTAGTGCTTTGGAATCTAATGCTGAACTCCGAGGAAACGCTCAAAGCAAACCACAATCTATGAGATGATTTACACTTCTTGCACTTAAGTTGGCATTGTGACTTTTGTATTAAATCCCGACGCAAGTTCTGTGTCTCATCGTCAATGTGAAGGTCCAAGCGATAGAGTAAAGCTGCAGTAGTGCATCGGAATCTGATAATGATCTCCCAGGTAACACTCTAAGCAAACCACAAAGACTGGCAAGATTTACTCTTCTTGTACTTAAGTATGCATAGTGCCTTTTGTATTAAATACCGACGAAATTTCTGTGCTTCATCGTCAATGAGAGGGTCCGAGGGATAGAGTGACACTGCAGTAGTGAAGCTGAATCTAATACTGATCTCCCAGGAGACGCTCAAAGCAAACCACAAACAATGAGAAGATATACATATTTAATACATAAGTCGGCAATTTGCCATTTGTTTTAAATCCGGACGCAGTTTCTGTCTTTAATCGGCAATGTGAAGGTCCAAGGGATAGAGTAAAGCTGAGGTATTGCATCGGAGTCTAATACTGATCTAACAGGAAACGCTCAAAGCAAACCTCAAACAATGAGAAGATTTACTCTTCTCGTACATAAGTCAGCATTGTGCCTTTTGTATTAAATCCCGACGAAATTTCTGTGTTTCATCGTCAATGTGAAGGTCCACGGAATAGGGTAATGCTACAGTAGTGCATCGGAAACTATAACTGATCGCCCAGGAAACGCTTAAAACTGACTACAAACAATGAGAAGATTTACTCTTCTTGTACTCAAGCCGGTATTGTGCCCTTTGTATTAAATCCCGATGCAATTTCTGAGCTTCTTCGTCAGTGTGAAGGTTCAAGGGATAGAGTAAAGCTGCAGTAGTGCATCGGAATCTAATACTGATCTCCCAGGAAACGGTCCTAGCAAACCACAAACAATGAGAAAATTAACTCTTCTGGTACTTAGGCAGGCATTAAGCCTGTTGCATTAAATCCCGACGCAATTTCGTCGTTTCATCGTCAATGTGAAGGTCCAAGGGATAGAGTAAAGCTGTAGTAGTGCATCGGAATCTAATACTGATCTCCCAAAAACTCTTAAAGCAAACCACAAACAATGAGAAGATTTACTCTTCTTGTACATATGTCAGCACTGTGCCTTTTGTATTAAATCCCGACGCAATTTCTGTGTCTCATCCTCAATGTGAAGGTACAAGGGATGGAGCAAAGCTACAATAGTGCATCGGAATCTAATACTGTTCGCGCAGGAAACGCTCAAAGCAAGCCACAAACAATGAGAAGATTTACTTTTCTTGTGCTTAAGTAGGCATTGTGCCTTTTGCATTAAATCCCGACGCAATTTCGTCGTTTCATCGTCAATGTGAAGTTCCAATGGATAGAGTAAAGCTGCAGTAGTGCATCGGAATCAAATACTGATCTCCCAGGAAACACTCAAAGCAAACCACAAACAATGAGAAGATATACTCATCTAATACATAAGTCGGCACTTTGCCTTTTGTTTTAAATCCCGACGCAATTTCTGTGTTTCATCGGCAATGTGGAGGTCCAAGGGATACAGTAAAGCTGCAGTATTGCATCGGAGTCTAATACTGATCTAACAGGAAACGCTTAAAGCAAACCTCAAACAATGAGAAGATTTACTCATCTTGTACTTGTGTCGGCATTGTGCCTTTTGTTTTGAATGCCGACGGTATTTCTGTGTTTCATCGTCAATCTGAAGATCCAAAGGATAGAGTAAAGCTGCACTGGTGCATCGGAATCTAATACTGATCTCCCAGAAAACGCTCAAAGCAAACCACAAACAATGAGAAGATTTATTCTTATTGTACTTACGTCGGCATTGTGCCTTTTGCATTATATCCCGACGCAATTTCTGTGATTCATCGTCAATGTAAAGGTCCATGGGATAGAGTAATGCTGCAGTGGTGCATCGGAATCTAATACTGATCTCCCAGAAAATGCTCAAATCATACCACAAACAATGAGAAGATTTACTCTTCTTGTACTTAAGTCGGCATTGTTCTTTCTGTATTAATTCCCGACGCAATTTCTGTGTTTCATCGTCAATGTGAAGTTCCAAGGGATAGAGTAAAGCTGCAGTAGTGCATCGGAATCTAATACTGATCTCCCAGGAAACGCTCAAAGCAAAACCTCAAACAGTGAGAAGATATACTTACCTAATACATAAGTCGGCATTTTGCCGTTTGTTTTAAATCCCGACGCAATTTCTGTGTTTTATCGTCTCTGTGAAGGTCCAAGGGATAGAGTAAAGGCGCAATAGTGCATCGGAATCTAATACTGATCACAGAGGAAACGCCCAAAGCAAACCACAAACAATGAGACGATTTACTCTTCTTGCACTTTTGTTGGCATTGTGCTTTTGTAATTAATCCCGACGCAATATCAGTGTTTCATCGTCAGTGTGAAGGTCCAAATGATAGAGTAAAGCTGCAGTAATGCATCGGAATCTAATACTGATCTCCCAGGGAACGCTCTTAGCAAACCACAAACAATGAGAAAATTAACTCTTCTGGTACTTAAGTCGGCATTGTGCCTTTGGATTAAATCCAGACGCAATTTCAGTGTTTCATCGTCAATCTGAAGGTCCAAGGGATATAGTAAGGCTGCAGTAGTGCATCGGAATCTAATACTGATCTCCCAGGAAACGCTCAAAGCAAACCACAAACAATGAGAAGATTTACTCTTCTTGTACTTAAGTCGGCATTCTGCCTTATGTATTAAATCCCGACGCAATTTCTGTGTTTCATCGTAAATCTGAAGGTCCAAGGGATAGACTAATGCTACAGTAGTGCATCGGAAACTAATTGTCATCTCCCAAGAAACGCTTAAAACAGACCACAAACGACGAGAAGATTTACGCTTCTTGTACTTGAGTCGGTATTGTGCCTTTTGTATTAAATCCCGACGCAATTTCTGAGTTTCATCGTCAGTGTGAGGGTACACGGGATAGAGTAAAGCTGCAGTAGTGCATCGGAATCCAATACTGATCTCCCAGGAAACGCTCAAAGGAAACCACAAACAAAGAGAAGATTTACTCTTCTTGTACTAAAGTCGGCAATCTGCCTTTTGTATTAAATCCGACGAAATTTCTGTGTTTCATCGTCAATGTGAAGTTACAAGGGATGGAGTAAAGCTACAGTAGTGCATCGGAATCTGATACTGTTCTCACAGGAAACGCTCAAAGCAAGCCACAAACAATGAGAAGATTTATTCTTCTTGTACTTACGTCGGCATTGGGCCTTTTGCATTATATCCCGACGCAATTACTGTGTTTCATCGTCAATGTGAATGTGCAGGGGATAGAGTGAAGCTGCAGTGGTGCATCGGAATCTAATACTGATCTCCCAGGGAATGCTCAAAGCAAACCACAAACAATGAGAAGATTTACTCTTCTTGTACTTAAGTCGGCATTGTTCCTTATGTATTACTTCCCGACGCCATTTCTGTGTTTCATCGTCAATGTGAAGGTCAAAAGAATAGAGTAAAGCTGCGGTAGTGCTTTGGAATCTAATGCTGAACTCCGAGGAAACGCTCAAAGCAAACCACAATCTATGAGATGATTTACTCTTCTTGCACTTAAGTTGGCATTGTGACTTTTGTATTAAATCCCGACGCAAGTTCTGTGTCTCATCGTCAATGTGAAGGTCCAAGCGATAGAGTAAAGCTGCAGTAGTGCATCGGAATCTGATAATGATCTCCCAGGTAACACTCTAAGCAAACCACAAAGACTGGCAAGATTTACTCTTCTTGTACTTAAGTATGCATAGTGCCTTTTGTATTAAATACCGACGAAATTTCTGTGCTTCATCGTCAATGAGAGGGTCCGAGGGATAGAGTGACACTGCAGTAGTGAAGCTGAATCTAATACTGATCTCCCAGGAGACGCTCAAAGCAAACCACAAACAATGAGAAGATATACATATTTAATACATAAGTCGGCAATTTGCCATTTGTTTTAAATCCGGACGCAGTTTCTGTCTTTAATCGGCAATGTGAAGGTCCAAGGGATAGAGTAAAGCTGAGGTATTGCATCGGAGTCTAATACTGATCTAACAGGAAACGCTCAAAGCAAACCTCAAACAATGAGAAGATTTACTCTTCTTGTACATAAGTCAGCATTGTGCCTTTTGTATTAAATCCCGACGAAATTTCTGTGTTTCATCGTCAATGTGAAGGTCCACGGAATAGAGTAATGCTACAGTAGTGCATCGGAAACTATAACTGATCGCCCAGGAAACGCTTAAAACAGACTACAAACAATGAGAAGATTTACTCTTCTTGTACTCAAGTCGGTATTGTGCCCTTTGTATTAAATCCCGATGCAATTTCTGAGCTTCTTCGTCAGTGTGAAGGTTCAAGGGATAGAGTAAAGCTGCAGTAGTGCATCGGAATCTAATACTGATCTCCCAGGAAACGGTCCTAGCAAACCACAAACAATGAGAAAATTAACTCTTCTGGTACTTAGGTAGGCATTAAGCCTGTTGCATTAAATCCCGACGCAATTTCGTCGTTTCATCGTCAATGTGAAGGTCCAAGGGATAGAGTAAAGCTGTAGTAGTGCATCGGAATCTAATACTGATCTCCCGAAAACGCTTAAAGCAAACCACAAACAATGAGAAGATTTACTCTTCTTGTACATATCTCAGCACTGTGCCTTTTGTATTAAATCCCGACGCAATTTCTGTGTCTCATCCTCAATGTGAAGGTACAAGGGATGGAGCAAAGCTACAATAGTGCATCGGAATCTAATACTGTTCGCGCAGGAAACGCTCAAAGCAAGCCACAAACAATGAGAAGATTTACTTTTCTTGTGCTTAAGTAGGCATTGTGCCTTTTGCATTAAATCCCGACGCAATTTCGTCGTTTCATCGTCAATGTGAAGTTCCAAGGGATAGAGTAAAGCTGTAGTAGTGCATCGGAATCTATTACTGATCACCAAGGAAACGCTCAAAGCAAACCACAAACAATGAGAATAATTACTCTACTTGTACTTAAGTCGGCATTGTGTCATTTGTATTAAAATCCGACGCAATTTCCGTGTTTCATCGTCAATGTGAAGTTCCAAGGGATAGAGTAAAGCTGCAGTTGTGCAACGGAATTTAATACTCATCTCCCAGGAAACGCTCGAAGCAAACCACAAACAATGAGAAGATATACTCATCTAATACATAAGTCGGCATTTTGCCTTTTGTTTTAAATCCCGACGCAATTTCTGTGTTCCATCGGCAATGTGAAGGTCCAAGGGATGGAGTAAAGCTGCTGTAGTGCATCGGAATCTAATAGTGATCTCCCAGGAAACGCTCAAAGCTTACCACAAAAGAAACAACATTTACTCTTCTTGTACTTAAGTCGACATTGTGTACTTTGTATTAAATCCCGACGCTATTTCTGTGTTTCATCGTCAATGTATAGGTCCAAGGGATAGAGTAAAGCTGCATTAGTGCATCGGAATCTGATAATGATCTCCCAGGAAACGCTCAAAGCAAATCACAAATAATAACAGGATTTACTCTTCTTGTACTCAAGTTGCCATTCTGCCTTTTGTATTAAATCCCAACGCAATTTCTGTGTTTCGTCGTCAATGTGAAGGTACAAGGGATAGAGTAAAGCTGCAGTACTGCATCGGAATCTAATACTGTTCTCGCAGGAAACGCTCAAAGCAAGCCACAAACAATGAGAAGATTTACTTTTCTTGTACTTACGTCGGCATTATGCCTTTTGCATTATATCCCGACGCAATTTCTGTGTTTCATCGTCAATGTGAAGGTCCAGGGGATAAAGCGGCAGTGGTGATTCGGAATCTAATACTGATCTCCCAGGGAATGCTCAAAGCAAACCACAAACGATGAGAAGATATACTAAACTAATACATAAGTCGGCATTTTGCCATTTGTTTTAAATCCCGACGCAATTTCTGTGTTTCATCGGCAATGTAAAGGTCCAAGGAATAGAGTAATGCTGCAGTATTGCATCGGAGTCTAATACTGATCTAACAGGAAGCGCTCAAAGGAAACCTCAAACAATGAGAAGATTTTCTCTTCTTATACTTAAGTCGGCATTGTGCCTTTTGTATTAAATCCCGACGCAATTTCAGTGTTTCATCGTCACTGTGAAGGTCCAAGGGATAGAGTAAAGGCGCAATAGTGCATCGGAATCTAATACTGATCACAGAGGAAACGCCCAAAGCAAACCACAAACAATGAGACGATTTACTCTTCTTGTACTTTTGTTGGCATTGTGCTTTTGTAATTATTCCCGACGCAATATCAGTGTTTCATCGTCAGTGTGAAGGTCCAAATGATAGAGTAAAGCTGCAGTAGTGTATCGGAATCTAATACTGATCTCCCAGGAAACGCTCAAAGCAAACCACAAACAATGAGAAGATATACTTTTCTGATACTTAAGATGGTATTGTGCCTTTTGTATTAAATCCCGTTGCAATTTCTGTGTTTCATCGTCAATGTGAAGGTCCAAAGGATAGCGTAAAGCTGCAGTATTGCATCGGAGAATAATACTGATCTACCAGGAAACGCTCAAAACAAACCTAAATCAATGTGAATATTTACTCTTCTTTTACTTGAGTCGGCATTGTGCCTTTTAATTTTGAATCCCTACGCAAATTATGTGTTTCATCGTCAATCTGAAGATCCAAGAGATAGGTTAAAGCTGCAGTAGTGCATCGGAATCTAATACTGATCTCCCAGGAAACGCTCCTAGCAAACCACAAACAATGTGAAAATTAACTCCTCTGGTACTTAAGTCGGCATTGTGCCTTTTGGATTAAATCCCGACGCAATTTCAGTGTTTCATCGTCAATCTGAAGGTCCAAGGGATATAGTAAGGCTGCAGTAGCGCATCGGAATCTAATACTGTTCTCACAGGAAACGCTCAAAGCAAGCCACAAACAATGAGAAGATTTATTCTTCTTGTACTTACGTCGGCATTGGGCCTTTTGCATTATATCCCGACGCAATTTCTGTGTTTCATCGTCAATGTGAACGTCCAGGGGATAGAGTAAAGCTGCAGTGGTGCATCGGAATCTAATACTGATCTCCCAGGGAATGCTCAAAGCAAACCACCAACAATGAGAAGATTTACTCTTCTTGTACTTAAGTGGGCATTGTTCCTTATGTATTAATTCCCGACGCAATTTCTGTGTTTCATCGTCAATGTGAAGGTCCAAAGGATAGAGTAAAGCTGCGGTAGTGCATTGGAATCTAATACTGAACTCGGAGGAAACGCTCAAAGCAAACCACAATCTATGAGATGATTTACTCTTCTTGTACTTAAGTTGGCATTGTGACTTTTGTATTAAATCCCGACGCAATTTCTGTGTTTCATCGTCAATGTGAAGGTCCAAGCGATTGAGTAAAGCTGCAGTAGTTCATCGGAATCTGATAATGATCTCCCAGGTAACACTCTAAGCAAACCACAAAGACTGGCAAGATTTACTATTCTTGTACTTAAGTAGGCATTGTGCCTTTTGTATTAAATACCGACGAAATTTCTGTGCTTCATCGTCAATGAGAGGGTCCAAGGGATAGAGTGACGCTGCAGTAGTGCATCGGAATCTAATACTGATCTCTCAGGGAACGCTCAAAGCACAAAACGAACAATGAGGGGATATACTATTCTAGTACATATGTCGGCATTGTGCCTTTTATATTAAATACCGACGCAATATCTGTGTTTCATCGTCAATGTGAAGGCACAAGGGATAGGCTAAAGCTGCAGTACTGCATCGGAATCTAATACTGATATCCCAGGATACGCACAAAACAAACCACAATCAAAACGAATATTTACTTTTCTTGTACTTCAGTCCACATTGTGCCTTTTGTATTAAATCCCGACGCAATTTCTGTGTTTCATCGTCAATGTGAAGGTCCAAGGGATAGAGTAAAGCTGCAGTGGTGCATCAGAATCTAATACTGATCTCCCAGGGAATGCTCAAAGCGAACCAGAAACAATGAGAAGATTTACTGTTCGTGTACTTAAGTCGGCATTGTTCTTTCTCTATTAATTCCCGAGGCTATTTCTGTGTTTCATCGTGAATGTGAAGGTCCAAGGGATAGAGTAAAGCTGCAGTAGTGCATCGCAATCTGATACTGATCTCCCAGGAAACGCACAAAACAAACCACAAGCAATTAGTAGATTTACTCTTTTTGTACTTAAGTGGGCATTGTGCCTTTTGCATTAAATCCCGTCGCAATTTCGTCGTTTCATCGTCAATGTGAAGGTCAAAGGGATAGAGTAAAGCTGTAGTAGTGCATCCGAATCTATTACTGATCTCCCAGGAAACGCTCAAAGCAAACCACAAACAATGAGAAGATATACTTTTCTTGTACTTAAGTCGGTATTGTGCCTTTTGTATTAAATCCCAAGGCAATATCTGTGTATCTTCGTCATTGTGAGGTTCCAAGGGATAGAGTAAAGCTGCAGTAGTTCATCGGAATCTAATACTGATCTCCCAGGAAACGCTCAAAGCAAACCACAAACAATGGGAAGATTTACTCTTCTTGCACTTAAGTCGGTATTGTGCCTTTTGTATTAAATCCCGACGCAATTTCTGTGTATCATCGTCAATGTGAAGGTCCAAGGGATAGCGTAAAGCTGCAGTATTGCATCGGAGTCAAATACTGATCTACCAGGAAACGCTCAAAGCAAACCTCAAACAATGAGAAGATTTACTCTTCCTTTACTTGAGTCGGCATTGTGCCATTTTTGTTTTGAATCCTGACGGAAAGTCTGTGTTTCATCGTCAATCTGAAGATCCAAGGGATAGAGTAAAGCTGCAGTACTGCATCGGAATCTAATACTGATCTCCCAGGAAACGCTCCTAGCAAACCATAAGCAATGAGAAAATTAACTATTCTTGTACTTAAGTCGGCATTGTGCCTTATGTATTAAATCCCGACGCAATTTCTGTGTTTCATCGTCAATGTGAAGGTCCAAGGGATAGCGTAAAGCTGCAGTATTGCATCGGAGTCTAGTACTGATCTACCAGGAAACGCTCAAAGCAAACCACAAACATTGAGGAGATGTACTCTTCTTGTACTTAAGTTGGCATTGTGCCTTTTGTATTAAATCCCGACGCAATTTCTGTGTTTCATAGTCAATGTGAACTTCCAAAGGGTAGAGTAACACTGCAGTAGTGTATCGGAATCGAATGCTGATGTCGCAGGAAACGCTCAAAGCAAACCACAAACTATGAGAAGATTTACTCTACTTGTACTTAAGTCCTCATTGTGCATCTTGTATAAAATTCCGACTTCATTTCTGTGGTTCATCTTCAATGAGAAAGTCCAAGAGTTAGAGTAAAGCTGCGGTAGTGCTATGGAATCTAACACTGATTCCCGAGGAAACGCTCAAAGCAAACCACAAAGTATGAGAAGATTTACTCATCTTGTACTTAAGTTGGCATTGTGTCTTTTGTATTAACTCCCGACGCAATTTCTGTGTCTCATCGTCAATGCAAAGGCCCAAGCGATAGAGTCAAGCTGCAGTAGTGCATCGGAATCTGATAATGATCTCTCAGGAAACGCTCAAAGCAAATCACAAAAATTGAGAGGATTTACTCTGCTTGTACTCAAGTTACCATTCTGCCTTTTGTATTAAATCACGACGCAATTTCTGTGTTTCATCGACAATGTGATAGTCCAAGTGATAGAGTAAAGCTGCTGTAGTGCACCGGAATCTTATTCTGATCTCCCAGGTAACACTCTAAGCAAACCACAAAGAATGAGAAGATTTACTCTTTTTGTACTTAAGTCGGCATTGTGCCTTTTGTATTAAATCCAGATGCAATTTCTGTGTTTCATCGTCAATGTGGAGGTCCTAAGGATAGAGTAATGATGCAGTAGTGCATCGGAATCTAATACTGATCCCCCAGGAAACGCTCAAAGCAAACCACAAACAATGAGAAGATATACTTTTCTTGTACTTAAGTCGGTATTGTGCCTTTTGTATTAAATCCCAAGGCAATATCTGTGTATCTTCGTCATTGTGAGGTTCCAAGGGATAGAGTAAAGCTGCAGTAGTTCATCGGAATCTAATACTGATCTCCCAGGAAACGCTCAAAGCAAACCACAAACAATGGGAAGATTTACTCTTCTTGCACTTAAGTCGGTATTGTGCCTTTTGTATTAAATCCCGACGCAATTTCTGTGTATCATCGTCAATGTGAAGGTCCAAGGGATAGCGTAAAGCTGCAGTATTGCATCGGAGTCAAATACTGATCTACCAGGAAACGCTCAAAGCAAACCTCAAACAATGAGAAGATTTACTCTTCCTTTACTTGAGTCGGCATTGTGCCATTTTTGTTTTGAATCCTGACGGAAAGTCTGTGTTTCATCGTCAATCTGAAGATCCAAGGGATAGAGTAAGGCTGCAGTACTGCATCGGAATCTAATACTGATCTCCCAGGAAACGCTCCTAGCAAACCATAAGCAATGAGAAAATTAACTATTCTTGTACTTAAGTCGGCATTGTGCCTTATGTATTAAATCCCGACGCAATTTCACTGTTTCATCGTCAATCTGAAGGTCCAAGGGATTGAGTAAGGCTGCAGTAGTGCCTTTTGCATTAAATCCCGACGCAATTTCATCGTTACATCGTCAATGTGAAGGTCCAAGGGATAGAGTAAAGCTGTAGTAGTGCATCGGAATCTATTACTGATCACCCAGGAAACGCTCAAAGCAAACCACAAACAAAGAGAATATTTACTCTACTTGTACTTAAGTCGGCATTGTGTCTTTTGTATTACATGCCGACGCAATTTCTGTGTTTAATCGTCAATGTGAAGTTCCAAGGGATAGAGTAAAGCTGTAGTAGTGCATCGGAATCTATTACTGATCCCACAGGAAACGCTCAAAGCAAACCACAAACATTGAGGAGCTGTACTCTTCTTGTACTTAAGTCGGCATTGTGCCATTTGTAATTAATCACGACGCAATATCTGTGTTTCAACGTCAACGTGAAGGTCCAAGGGATAGAGTAACACTGCAGTAGTGTATCGGAATCGAATGCTGATCTCCCAGGAAACGCACAAAGCATACCAAAAACAATGAGAAGATTTACTCTACTTGTACTTAAGTCGGCGTAGTGCCTCTTGTATAAAATCCCGACGCAATTTCTGTGGTTCATCTTCAAAGAGAAGGTCCAAGGGTTAGAGTAAAGCTGCGGTAGTGCATTGTAATCTAATTCTGATCTCCCAGGAAACGCTCAAAGCTAACCACAAAAGAAACAACATTTACTCTTCTTGTACTTAAGTCGACATTGTGTACTTTGTATTAAATCACGACGCAATTTCTGTGTTTCATCGTCATTGTGAAGGTCCAAGCGATAGAGTTGGCTCTGTGCACTATGGGACTCAACTGCTGTGGTTATCAGTCCCTTAGAACATAGAACTACTTAAACCTAACTAACCTAAGGACATCACACACATCCATGCCCGAGGCAGGATTAGAACCAGCGACCGTAGCAGTCGCACAATTCTGGACTGCGCGCCTAGAACCGCAAGACCACCGCGGCCGGCCAAGCGATAGAGTAAAGCTGCAGTAGTGCATCGGAATCTGATAATGATCTCCCAGGAAACGCTCAAAGCAATCACAAAAATTGACAGGATTTACTCTACTTGTACTCAAGTTGCCATTCTGCCTTTTGTATTAAATCCCGACGCAATTTCTGAGTTTCATCGTCAGTGTGAAGGTTCGAGGGATAGAGTAAAGCTGCAGTAGTGCATCGGAATCTAATACTGATCTCCCACGAAACGCTGAAAGCAAACCACAAACAATGAGAAGATTTACTCTTCTTGTACTTAAGTCGGTATTCTGCCTTTTTGTATTAAATCCCGACGCAATTTCTGTGTTTCATCGTCAATGTGATGGTACAAGGGATGTAGTAAAGCTACAGTAGTGCATCGGAATCTAATACTGATCTCGCAGGAAACGCTCAAAGCAAGCCACAAGCAATGAGAAGATTTATTCTTCTTGTACATACGTCGGCATTGTGCCTTTTGCATTATATCCCGAACGCAATTTCTGTGTTTCATCGTCAATGTGAAGGTCCAGGGGATACAGTAAATCTGCAGTGGTGCATCGGAATCTAATACTGATCTCCCAGGGAATGCTCAAACCAAACCACAAACAATGAGAAGATTTACTCTTCTTGTACTTAAGTTGGAACTGTTCCTTCTGTATTAATTCCCGACGCAATTTCTGTGTTTCATCGTCAATGTGAAGGTCCAAGGGATAGAGTTAAGCTGCAGTAGTGCATCGCAATCTAATACTGATCTCCCAGTAAACGCTCAAAACAAACCACAAACAATGAGAAGATTTACTCTTTTTGTACTTATGTTTGCATTGTGCCTTTTGCATTAAATCCCGACGCAATTTCTTCGTTTCATCGTCAATGTGAAGGGCCAAGGGACAGAGTAAAGCTGCAGTAGTTCATCGGAATCTAATACTGATCTCCCAGGAAACGCACAAAGCAAACCACAAACAATGAAAAGATATACTCTTTTTCTAATTAAGTGGGCATTGTGCCCTTTGCATTAAATCCCGGCGCAATTTCGGCGTTTCATCGTCAATGTGAAGGGCCAAGGGATACAGTAAAGCTGTAGTAGTGCATAGGAATCTAATACTGATCCCAGAGGAAACGCTCAAAGCAAACCACAAACAATGAGACGATTTACTCTTCTTGTACTTATGTTGGCATTGTGCTTTTGCAATTAATCCCGACTCAATATCTGTGTTTCATCGCCAGTGTGAAGGTCCAAATGATAGAGTAAACCTGCAGTAGTGTATCGGAATCTAATACTGATCTCCCAGGAAACGCTCAAAGCAAACCACAAACAATGAGAAGATATACTTTTATTGTATTTAAGTCGGTATTGTGCCTTTTGTATTAAATCCCAAGGCAATTTCTGTGAGTCATCATCAATGTGAAGTTCCAAGGGATAGAGTAAAGCTGCAGTAGTTCATCGGAATCTAATACTGATCTCCCAGGAAACGCACAAAGCAAACCACAAACAATGAGAAGATATACTCTTCTTGTACTTAAGTCGGTATTGTGCCTTTTGTATTAAATCCCGACGCAATTTCTGTGTTTCACCGTCAATGTGAAGGTCCAAGGGATAGCGTAAAGCTGCAGTATTGCATCGGAGTCTAGTACTGATCTACCAGGAAACGCTCAAAACAAACCTCAAACTATGAGAAGATTTACACTTCTTGTACTTAAGTTGGCATTGTGCCTTTTGTATTAAATCTCGACGCAATTTCTGTGTTTCATCGTCAATGCGAAGGTCCAAGCGATAGAGTCAAGCTGCAGTAGTGCATCGGAATCTGATAATGATCTCTCAGGAAACGCTCAAAGCAAATCACAAAAATTGAGAGGATTTACTCTGCTTGTACTTTAGTTACCATTCTGCCTTTTGTATTAAATCGCGACGCAATTTCTGTGTTTCATCGACAATGTGATAGTCCAAGTGATAGAGTAAAGCTGCTGTAGTGCACCGGAATCTTATTCTGATCTCCCAGGTAACACTCTAAGCAAACCACAAAGAATGAGAAGATTTACTCTTTTTGTACTTAAGTCGGCATTGTGCCTTTTGTATTAAATCCAGACGCAATTTCTGTGTTTCATCGACAATGTGAAGGTGCAAGAGATAGAGTAAAGCCCAGTACTGCATCGGAATCTAATACTGATCTCCCAGGAAACGCTCAAAGCAAACCACAAACAATGAGAAGATATACTTTTCTTGTACTTAAGTCGGTATTGTGCCTTTTTTATTAAATCCCGACGCAATTTCTGTGTTTCATCGACAATGTGAAGGTGCAAGAGATAGAGCAAAGCCCAGTACTGCATCGGAATCTAATACTGATCTCCCAGGAAACGCTCAAAGCAAACCACAAACAATGAGAAGATATACTTTTCTTGTACTTAAGTCGGTATTGTGCCATTTGTATTAAATCCCAAGGCAATATCTGTGTATCTTCGTCATTGTGAGGTTCCAAGGGATAGAGTAAAGCTGCAGTAGTTCATCGGAATCTAATACTGATCTCCCAGGAAACGCTCAAAGCAAACCACAAACAATGGGAAGATTTACTCTTCTTGTACTTAAGTCGGTATTGTGCCTTTTGTATTAAATCCCGACGCAATTTCTGTGTATCATCGTCAATGTGAAGGTCCAAGGGATAGCGTAAAGCTGCAGTATTGCATCGGAGTCTAGTACTGATCTACCAGGAAACGCTCAAAACAAACCACAAACTATGAGAAGATTTACACTTCTTGTACTTAAGTTGGCATTGTGCGTTTTGTATTAAATCCCGACGCAATTTCTGTGTTTCATAGTCAATGTGAACTTCCAAAGGATAGAGTAACACTGCAGTAGTGTATCGGAATCGAATGCTGATCTCCCAGGAAACGCTCAAAGCAAACCACAAACAATGAGAATATTTACTCTACTTGTACTTAAGTCCTCATTGTGCATCTTGTATAAAATTCCGACTTCATTTCTGTGGTTCATCTTCAATGAGAAAGTCCAAGAGTTAGAGTAAAGCTGCGGTAGTGCTTTGGAATCTAACACTGATTCCCGAGGAAACGCTCAAAGCAAACCACAAAGTATGAGAAGATTTACTCATATTGTACTTAAGTTGGCATTGTGCCTTTTGTATTAAATCCCGACGCAATTTCTGTGTTTCATCGTCAATGCGAAGGTCCAAGCGATAGAGTCAAGCTGCAGTAGTGCATCGGAATCTGATAATGATCTCTCAGGAAACGCTCAAAGCAAATCACAAAAATTGAGAGGATTTACTCTGCTTGTACTCAAGTTACCATTCTGCCTTTTGTAATATATCGCGACGCAATTTCTGTGTTTCATCGACAATGTGATAGTCCAAGTGATAGAGTAAAGCTGCTGTAGTGCACCGGAATCTTATTCTGATCTCCCAGGTAACACTCTAAGCAAACCACAAAGAATGAGAAGATTTACTCTTTTTATACTTAAGTCGGCATTGTGCCTTTTGTATTAAATCCAGACGCAATTTCTGTGTTTCATCGACAATGTGAAGGTGCAAGAGATAGAGTAAAGCCCAGTACTGCATCGGAATCTAATACTGATCTCCCAGGAAACGCTCAAAGCAAACCACAAACAATGAGAAGAAGTACTTTTCTTGTAGTTAAGTCGGTATTGTGCCTTTTGTATTAAATCCCGACGCAATTTCTGTGTTTCATCGACAATGTGAAGGTGCAAGAGATAGAGTAAAGCCCAGTACTGCATCGGAAACTAATACTGATCTCCCAGGAAACGCTCAAAGCAAACCACAAACAATGAGAAGATATACTTTTCTTGTACTTAAGTCGGTATTGTGCCACTTGTATTAAATCCCAAGGCAATATCTGTGTATCTTCGTCATTGTGAGGTTCCAAGGGATAGAGTAAAGCTGCAGTAGTTCATCGGAATCTAATACTGATCTCCCAGGAAACGCTCAAAGCAAACCACAAACAATGGGAAGATTTACTCTTCTTGTACTTAAGTCGGTATTGTGCCTTTTGTATTAAATCCCGACGCAATTTCTGTGTATCATCGTCAATGTGAAGGTCCAAGGGATAGCGTAAAGCTGCAGTATTGCATCGGAGTCAAATACTGATCTACCAGGAAACGCTCAAAGCAAACCTCAAACAATGAGAAGATTTGCTCTTCCTTTACTTGAGTCGGCATTGTGCCATTTTTGTTTTGAATCCTGACGCAAAGTCTGTGTTTCATTGTCAATCTGAAGATCCAAGGGATAGAGTAAAGCTGCAGTACTGCATCGGAATCTAATACTGATCTCCCAGGACACGCTCCTAGCAAACCATAAGCAATGAGAAAATTAACTATTCTTGTACTTAAGTCGGCATTGTGCCTTATGTATTAAATCCCGACGCAATTTCACTGTTTCATCGTCAATCTGAAGGTCCAAGGGATTGAGTAAGGCTGCAGTAGTGCCTTTTGCATTAAATCCCGACGCAAATTCGTCGTTACATCGTCAATGTGAAGGTCCAAGGGATAGAGTAAAGCTGTAGTAGTGCATCCGAATCTATTACTGATCACCCAGGAAACGCTCAAAGCAAACCACAAACAAAGAGAATATTTACTCTACTTGCACTTAAGTCGGCATTGTGTCTTTTGTATTACATGCCAACGCAATTTCTGTGTTTAATCGTCAATGTGAAGTTCCAAGGGATAGAGTAAAGCTGTAGTAGTGCATCGGAATCTATTACTGATCCCACAGGAAACGCTCAAAGTAAACCACAAACAATGAGAAGATTGACTCTTTTTGTACTTAAGTCGGCATTATGCCTTTTGTATTAAATCCCGAGGCAATTTCTGAGATTCATCGTCAATGTCAAGGTCAAACGGATAGAGTAAAGCTGCAGTAGTTCATCGGGATCTAATACTGATCTCCCAGGAAACGCTCAAAGCAAACCACAATAAATTAGAAGATATACTCTTCTTGTACTTAAGTCGGCATTGTGCCTTTTGTATTAAATCCCGACGCAATTTCTGTGTTTCATCGTCAATGTGATGGTCCAAGGGATAGAGTAAAGCTGCAGTGGTGCATCGGAATCTAATACTGATCTCCCAGGAAACGCTCAAAGCTAACCACAAAAGAAACAACATTTACTCTTCTTGTACTTCAGTCGACATTGTGTACTTTGTATTAAATCCCGACGCAATTTCTGTGTTTCATCGTCAATGTGTAGGTCCAAGGGATAGAGTAAAGCTGCATTAGTGCATCGGAATCCAATACTGATCCCACAGGAAACGCTCAAAGCAAACCACAAACATTGAGAAGATATACTCCTCTTGTACTTAAGTCGGCATTGTGCCTTTTGTAATTAATCACGACGCAATATCCGTGTTTCAACGTCAATGTGAAGGTCCAAGGGATAGAGTAACACTGCAGTAGTGTACCGGAATCGAATGCTGATCTCCCAGGAAACGCACAAAGCAAACCACAAACAATGAGAAGATTTACTCTACTTGTAATTAAGTCCGCATTGTGCCTCTTGTATGAAATCCCGACGCAATTTCTGTGGTTCGTCTTAAATGAGAAGGTCCAAGGGTTAGAGTAAAGCTGCGGTAGTGCATTGGAATCTGATACTGATCTCCGAGGAAACGCTCAAAGCAAACCACAAACTATGAGAAGATTTACTCTTCTTGTACTTAAGATGGCATTGTGCCTTTTGTATTACATCCCGACGCAATTTCTGTGTTTCGTCGTCAATGTGAAGGTCCAAGCGATAGAGTAAAGCTGCAGTAGTGCATCGGAATCTGATAATGATCTCCCAGGAAAGGCTTAAAGAAAAACACAAAAATTGAGAGGATTTACTCTTCTTGTACTCAAGTTGCCATTCTGCCTTTTGTATTAAATCGCAACGCAATTTCTGTGTTTCATCGACAATGTGATAGTCCAAGTGACAAGGCTAAACTGCTGAGGTGCATCGGAATCTTATTCTGATCTCCCAGGTAACATTCTAAGCAAACCACAAAGAATGAGAAGATTTTCTCTTCTTGTACTTAAGTCGGCATTGTGCCTTTTGTATTGAATACCGACGAAATTTCTGTGCTTCATCGTCAATGAGATGATCCAAGGGATTGAGTGACGCTGCAGTAGTGCATCGCAATCTAATACTGATCTCCCAGGAAACGCTCAAAGCACACCACGAACAATGAGAGGATTTACTATTCTTGTACTTAAGTCGGCATTGTGCCTTTTATATTAAATACCGACGCAATATCTGTGTTTCATCGTCAATGTGAAGGTCCAAATGATAGAGTAAAGCTGCAGTAGTGTATCGGAATCTAATACTGATCACCCAGGGAACGTTCAAAACAAACCACAAACAATGAGAAGATTTACTCTTCTTGTACTTAAGTCGGCATAGTGCCTTTTGTATTAAATCCCGACGCAATTTCTGTGTTTCATCGACAATGTGAAGGTGCAAGGGATAGAGTAAAGCCGCAGTGGTGCATCTTAATCTAATACTGATCTCCTAGGAAACGGTTAAAGCAAACCACAAACAATGAGAAGATTGACTCTTTTTGTACTTAAGTCGGCGTTGTTCCTTTTGTATTAATTCCCGACGCAATTTCTGTGTTTCATTGGAAAACATGAATGTGTAAGGGATACGGTACACCTGATGTGGTGCATCGGAATCTAATAGTGAACTCTCAGGAAGCGCTCAAAGTAAACCACAAACAATGAGAAGAGTTACACTTCTTGTACTGAAGTCGGCATTGTGCCTTTTGTATTACATTCCCACGCAATTACTGTGTTTCATCGTCAATTTAAAGGTCCAAGGGATAGAGTAAAGCTGCAGTAGTGCATCGGAATCTAATACTGTTCTCCCAGGAAACGCTCAAAGCAAACCACAAACAATAAGAAGATTTTCTCTTCTTGTACTTAAGTCGGCATTGTGCCTTTTGTATTAAATCCCGACGTAATTTCTATGTTTAATCGTCAATGTGAAGGTCCAAGGGATAGAGTAAAGCTGCAGTAGTGCATCGCAAGCTAATACTGATCTCCCAGGAAACGCTCAAAGCAAACGACAAACAATGATGAGATTTACTCTTTTTGTACTTAAATCGGCATTGTGCCTTTTGTATTCAAAACGGACGAAATATCTGTGCTTCATCGACAATGTTAAGGTCCAAGGGATAGAGTAAAGCTGAAGTAGTGCATCGGAATATAGTACTGATCTCCCAGGAAACGCTCAAAGCAAACCACAAAAAAAAAGAATATTTATTTTCCTTTTACTGAAGTCGACATTGTGCCTTTTGTATTAAATCCCAACGCTATTTCTGTGTTTCATCGTCACTGTGAAGGTCCAAGGGATAGAGTAAAGCCGCAATAGTGCATCGGAATCTAATACTGATCCCAGAGGAAACGCTCAAAGCAAACCACAAACAATGAGAAGATTTACTCTTCTTGTACTTCCGTTGGCATTGTGCTTTTGAAATTAATCCCGACGCAATATCTGTGTTTCATCGTCAATGTGAAAGTCCAAATGATAGGGTAAAGCTGCAGTGGTGTATCGGAATCCAATACTGATCTCCCAGGATACGCTCAAAGCAAACCACAAACAATGAGAAGATTGACTCTTTTAGTACTTAAGTCGGCATTCTGCGTTTTGTATTGAATCCCGAGTCAATTTCTGTGTATCATCGTCAATGTGAAGTTCCAAGGGATAGAGTAAAGTTGCAGTAGTTCATCGGAATCTAATACTGATCTCCCATGCAACGCTCAAAGCAAACCACAAACAATGAGAAGATATACTCTTCTTGTACTTAAGTCGGTATTGTGCCTTTTGTATTAAATCCCGACTCAATTTCTGTGTTTCATAGTCAATGTGAAGGTCCAAGGGACAGAGTAAAGTTGCAGTATTGCATCGGAGTCTAATACTGATCTACCAGGAAACGCTCAAAGCAAACCTCAAACAATGAGAAGATTTACTCTTCTTTTACTTGGGTCGGCATTGTGCCTATTGTTTTGAATCCGACGCAATTTCTGTGTTTCATCGTCAAACTGAAGATCCAAGGTATACAGTAAAGCTGCAGTAGTGCATCGGAATCTAATACTGATCCCCCAGGGAAAGCTCAAAGCAAACCAGAAACAATTAGATGATTTACTCTTCTTGTACTTAAGTCGGCATTGTTCCTTCTGTATTAATTCCCGACGCAATTTCTGTGTTTCATTGGAATACGTGAATGTATAAGGGATACGGTACACCTGATATGGTAAATCGGAATCTAATAGTGAACTCTCAGGAAACGCTCAAAGCAAACCACAAACAATGAGAAGATTTACTCTTCTTGTACTGAAGTCGGCATTGTGCCTTTTGTATTAAATCCCCACGCAATTTCTATGTTTCATCGTCAATTTAAAGGTCCAAGGGAATGAGTAATGCGGCAGTAGTGCATCGTAATCTAATACTGGTCTCCCACTAAACGCTCAAAGCAAACAAAAGCAATGAGAAGATTGACACTTATTGTACTTATGTTGGCATTGTGGCTTTTGTCTTAAATCCCCACGCAATTTCAAAGTTTCGTCGTCAATGTGAAGGTCCAAGGAATATAGTAAAGCTGCAGTAGTACATCGGAATATAATACTGATCTCCCAGGAAACGCTCAAAGCAAACCACGAGCAATGAGAAGATTTACTCCTCTTGTACTTAAGTACACATTGTGCCTTATGTAATAAATCCCGACGCAATTTATGTGCTTCATCGTCAATGTGAAGATCCAAGGGATAGACTAATGCTGCAGTGGTGCTTCGGAATCTAATACTGATCTCCCAGGAAATGCTAAAACCAAACCACAAACCATGAGAAGAGTTACTCTTCTTGTACATAAGTCAGCATTATGACTTATGTATTAACTCCCGACGCAATTTCTGTGTTTCATCGTCAATCTGATAGTCCAAGGGATAGAGTAAAGCTGCAGTAGTGCATCCGAATATAATACTGCTCTCCCAGGAAACGCTCAAAGCAAACAACAAACAATGTGAAGATATACTCTTCTCGTACTGAAGTCGGCATTGTGCCTTTCGTATTAAATCCCGACGCAATTTCTGAGTTTCATCGTCAATTTAAAGGTCCAAGGGATAGAGTAATGCGGCAGTAGTGCTTCGGAATCTAATACTGATCTCCCAGGAAACGCTCGAAGCAAACCTCAAACAATGCGAAGATTAGCTCTTCATGTACTTAATTCAGCATTCTGCCTTTTGCATTAATTCCCGACGCAATTGCTGTGTTTCAACGTCAATGTGACGGTCCAAGGGATAGAGTAAAGCTGCAGTAGTGCATCGGAATCTAATACTGAATTCTCAGGGAACGCTCAAAGAAAACCAGAAACAATGAGAAGATTAACTCTTCTTGTACTTAAGTCGGCATAGTGCCTATTGTAATAAATCCCGACGCAATTTCTGTGTTTCATCATCAATGTGAAGGTCCAAGGGATAGAGTGAAGCCGTAGCAGTGCATCGGAATCTAATACTGATCTCACAGGAAACATTCAAAGAAAACCACAAACAATGATAAGATTAACTCTTCTTGTGCTTAAGTGTGCATTGTGCCTTTTGTATCAAGTCCCGGCGCAATTTCTGTGTTTCCTCGTCAATCAGAAGGTCCAAGGGATAGAGTAAAGCTGCAGTAGTGCATCGGAATGTAATACTTATCTCCCAGGAAGCGCTTAAAGCAAACCACAAACAATGAGAAGATTTTCAGTTCTTGTACATAAGTCGGCATTGTGCCTTTTGTATTAAATTCCGACGCAATTTCTGTATTTCATCGTCAATGAGAAAGTCCATGGGATTGAGTAAAGCTGCAGTAGGGCATTGGGATCTAAAACTGATCTCCCAGGAAACGCTCAAAGTGAACCACAAAAAATGAGAAGATTTACTCTTCTTGTACTTAAATCTGTATTGTGCTTTTGGATTATTTCCCGCCGAAATTTCTGTGTTTCATCGTCAATGCGAAGGTCCAAGGGATAGAGTAAGGCTGCAGTAGTGCATCGGACTCTAATACTAATCTCCCAGGTAACGCTCAAAGAAAATCAGAAACAATGAGTAGATTTACTCTTCTTGTACTTATGTCGGCATTGTGCCTTTTGTGTTAAATCCCGACGAAATTTCTGTGTTTCATAGTCAATGTGAAGGTCCAAGGGATAGAGTAAACCTGCAGTAGTGCATCAGAATGTAATACTGATCTTCCAGGAGGCGCTCAAAGCATACCACAAACACTGAGAACAATTACTGTTCTTGTGCTTAAGTCGGCATTGTGCCTCTTGTATTAAATCCCGACGCAATTTCTGTGTTTCATCGTCAATTTAAAGGTCCAAGGGATAGAGTAAAGCTGCAGTAGTGCATCGGAATCTAATCTCCCAGGAATCATTACCAGCAAGCTACAAACATTGAGAAGATTAACTCTTCTGGTCCTTAAGTCGGCATTGTGCCTTATGTATTAAATCCCGATGCAATTTCTGTGTTTCATCGTCAATGTGAAGGTCCAAGGGATAGAGTAATGCTGCAGTGGTGCTTCGGAATCAAATACTGATCTCCCAGGAAATGCTAAAAGCAAACCACAAACAATGAGAAGAGTTAATCTTCTTGTACTTAAGTCGGCGTTGTGCCTTTTGTATTAAATCCCGACGCAATTTCTGTGTTTCATCGTCAATCTGAAGGTCCAAGGGATAGAGTAAGCCTGCAGTAGTGCATCGGAATCTAATACTGATCTCCCAGGAAACTCTCAAAACAAACCACAAAAATTTAAAAAAGATTTACTCTTCTCGTACTTAAGTCGGCATTCTGCCTTTTTTATTAAATCCCGACCCAATTTCTGTGTTTCAACGTCAAATTGAAGGTCCAACGGATGGAGTAAAGCTGCAGTAGTGCATCGGAATCTAATACTGAACTCTCAGGAAACGCTCAAAGAAAACCAGAAACAATGAGAAGATTTACTCTTCTTGTACTTGAGTCGGCATAGCGCCTATTGTAATAAATCGCGACGCAATTTCTGTGTTTCATCATCAATGTGAGGATCTAAGGGATAGAGTAAAGCTGTAGCAGTGCATCGGAATCTAATACCGATCTCCCAAGAAACGCTCAAAGCAAACCACAAACTATGAGAAGATATACTCATCTTGTACCTAAGTCGGCATTGTGCCTTTTGTATTAAATCCCGACGCAATTTCTGTGTTTCATCGTCAATGTGAAGGTCCAAGGGATAGGGTAAAGCTGCAGTTGTGAATCGGAAATCTAATACTGATCTCCAAGGAAACGCTCAAAGCAAACCACAAACAATGAGAAGATTTACTCTGCTTGTACGTAAGTCGGCATTGTGCCTTTTGTATTAAATCCCGATGCAATATCTGTGTTTCATCGCCAATGTGAAAGTCCAAGGGATAGAGAAAAGCTGCAGTAGTGCGTCGGAATCTAATGCTGATCTCCCAGGAGACGCTCAAAGCAAATCTCATGCAATGAGGAGATCGACTCTTCTTGTACTTAAGACGGCATTGTGCGTTTTGTATTAAATCCCGACGCAATATCTGTGTTTCATCGTCAATGTGAAGGTCCAAGGGATAGAGTAAAGCTGCAGTTGTGCTTCGGAATCTAATACAGATCTCCCAGGAAACGCTCAAACCAAACCACAAACAATGAAAAGACTTACTCTTCTTGTACTTAAGTTAGCATTGTCCCTTTTGTATTAAATCCCGACGCAATTTCTGTGTTTCATCGTCAATGTGAATTTCCAAGGGATAGAGTAAAGCTGCAGTTGTGCAGCTGAAATCTAATACTGATCTCCAAGGAAACGCTCAAAGCAAACCACAAACAATGAGAAGATTTACTCTTCATGTACGTAAGTCGGCATTGTGCATTTTGTATTAAATCCCGACGCAATTTCTGTGTTTCATCGTCAATGTGAAGGTCCAAGGGATAGAGTAAAGCTGCAGTAGTTCATCGGAATGTAATACCGATCTTCCAGGAAGCGCTCAAAGCAAACAACAAACAATGAGATGATTTACTGTTCTTGAACTTAAGTCGGCATTGTCCCTTTTGTATTAAATCCTGACGCAATTTCTGTATTTCATCATCAATGAGAAAGTCCAAGGGATAGAGTAAAGCTGCAGTAGGGCATTGGAATCTCAAACTGATCTCCCAGGAAACGCTCAAAACAAACCACAAACAATGAAACGATTTACTCTTCTTGTACTTAAGTCGGCATTGTGCCTTTTGTATTAAATCCCGACGCAATTTCTTAGTTTCATCGTCAATGAGAAAGTACAAGGGATAGAGTAAAGCTGCAGTAGGGCATTAGAATCTAAAACAGATCTCCCAGGGAACTCTCAAAGCAAAACACAAACAATGAAGAGATTTACTTTTCTTGTACTTAAGTCGGCATTGTGCATTTTGAATTAAATCCCAACGCAATTTCTGTGTTTCATCGTCAATTTGAAGGTGCAAGGGATAGAGTAAAGCTGCAGTAGTGCATCGGAATCTAATACTGATCTCCGAGGACACGCTCAATTCAAACAACAAACAATGAGAAGATTTACTCTTCTTGTACGTAAGTCGGCATTGTGCCTTTTGTATTATATCCCTACGCAATTTCTGTGGTTCATCGTCAATGTGAAGGTCCAACAGATAGAGTAAAGCTGCAGTTGTGCATCGGAAATTTAATACTGCTCTCCAAGTGTAACGACAATTATACGTAAAATAATTTTTTTCTTTATGAATGTAGATATATTAATAATAGCAATGTGTTGAATTTCTTTTTTGATTCTTTTCGTGTCTAGTTAAAGAAACTGTGAGTAACTTTTGAAACGAATATTATTTATGTTAGATTTCAAATAATGTGGTAATCAAAGGAAAGTGTATTTAATGTTAAAACTATTGTAAGATGTGAAAATTGTAATTTATACACTTGGTCCATACGTAGATAATGCATTAGGATATGTGTAGTAGAAAACCTGTGGTGAATACCCTACCTGTAGGGGAGCGGGAAAAGGTGGAGGCAGGCGAGGCGGGAAAACGAACACTGGGCGCGGTTCGGCACAACGGGCTCAGTATTACAGTCGGAGGCGAACAACAGTCGGAAGTACACGTACTGTACCGAGGAGGCTACCCAGGAAAAGTGGATTCCATTGAGCCTCAGATGAACCGATTCCGACGACTACTTGGCATGGCTATATTCTGAGGCACAAAATTGGAAAAATTACGACGCTAAGAAGATGGAAAGTGCCGATGTTGTGTGAGCTTTAGCCGTGCTTGTATGTGTGCCGTGCTGCCCGCTATCTCGCTGCCCGCTAACCGCCGCACCGACTTGCACAGGTCAAACATTTATTTCATCTTTAGAAGTGTATCTGTGTGGACCAGTGTAGAAATTGTTTCTAACTGTTCAATAATAACGTGACTTTTACCAGAATTGCTTTAGCCATGACTTATCCTGATCACTGACCTGGATAGGATCCTTACCTTGTATTGTGCAATCCGAGTATCCTAAACTGAAAGTTTAATGTTTGTGTTAATGAAAATCATCAGCAAATTAATCTATGCCATAAAGGGATCTATAGTTCTGTGTGTTGTTGCAAATGTTGGTAAAGAACAAAAGAGTTTTTTTTTATTGAGTTAGCGATGTTATTCAATTAATTTGAGACAGAAATAATGACAGTTAAATTATTCAGAAGTGAGACAAAAGAGTAGTTATCCATAGATTGATAAATTTTGTGTGTTAATTTGCCTTCAGTACTTAACAGTTTCAGTATAACCACTATAACAGTTTCAGGGCCCCCCCCCCCTTTTTCTCTTATCCATTCGTTCAAACCTTGATGTGTACTGCTCAGATTTGACCAGTAAAGCTAAATTCTATATTATACCTAAGTATATTAGTGTTTTTCCATCTTTAATAGTAACATTGTATATGTGCTTTCAAAACTGCTAATTATTGGGTAATCTATGCCCGATTTCAGTCTGCTCAAAATACAAAATGTAGTTAGTAGTAATCATTACCGTGTGGTATTGTGTAAATGTAGTTCATCCAAATTAGTACAAAGAGAGAAAACTTAGTTCAGTGGATTTTTCGGGTTCCAAACTATGCCATATAACGCATCATTACTACGTGTTACTATTCTTGTACATGCACCCACTTGTACTAGGAAAAACTCACTAATTGCCTAAGTAGGCTGGCGACCGAATTGTTAATATAGGTAGCATCTACTGTGTGTACTTCTTGTCCATGCGAAAGGGTAATTATACTGTACATTTGCTTGATGCATCACTGTAGTTATTGACAGAGAATAAGTCCGATCTTGCTTCTATTAGGTACACGCGGTCAACTAATGTACTAAAAATCCTTGTTTATAAGGTGAAGCCCGTGAACTTATTACAGTACAGGCTTTATAGAGCTAACCTACGTCCAAGAAGGGCGGTAGTGTTACACAAGGAAACGCTCAATGCAAACCACAAACAATGAGAAGATTTACTCTTCTTGTATGTAAACCAGCATTGTGCCTTTTGTATTAAATCCCGACGCAATTTCTGTGTTTCATCGTCAATGTGAATTTCCAAGGGATAGAGTAAAGCTGCAGTTGTGCGGCTGAAAACTAATACTGATCTCCAAGGAAACGCTCAAAGCAAACCACAAACAATGAGATTTACTCTTCATGTACGTAAGTCGGCATTGTGCCTTTTGTATTAAATCCCGACGAAATTTCTGTGTTTCATCGTCAATGTGAAGGTCCAAGGGATAGAGTAAATCTGCAGTAGTGCATCGGAATGCAATACCGATCTTCCAGGAAGCGCTCAATGCAAACAACAAACAATGAGATGATTTACTGTTCTTGAACTTAAGTCGGCATTGTCCCTTTTTTATTAAATCCTGACGCAATTTCTGTATTTCATCATCAATGAGAAAGCCCAAGGGATAGAGTAAAGCTGCAGTAGGGCATTGGAATCTCAAACTGATCTCCCAGGAAACGCTCAATTCAAACCACAAACAATGAGAAGATTTACTCTTCTTGTATGTAAACCAGCATAGTGCCCTTTGTATTAAACCCCGACGCAATTTCTGTGTTTCATCGTCAATGTGAAAGTCCAAGGGATAGAGTAAAGCCGCAGTAGTGCTTCGGAATCTAATACTGATCTCCCAGGAAACGCTCAAAGCAAACCACAAACAATGAAAAGACTTTCTCTTCTTGTACTTATCGTTAACGGCAATGTCCAAGGGATACAGTGAACCTAATGTGGTGCATCTAAAACTAATTCTGGTCTCCCATGAAACGCTGAAAACAAACCACAAACAATAAGAAGATTTACTCTTCATGTTCTTAAGTTGTCATTGTGCCTTTTGTATTAAGTCCTGTCGCAATTTCTACGTTTCATCGTCAATGTGAAGGTCAAAGGGATAGAGTAAAGATGCAGTAGTGCATCGGAATCTAACACTGATCTACCAGGACACGCTCAAAGCAAACCACAAACAATGAGATGGTATACTCTTCTTGTACTTAAGTCGGCATTGTGCCTTTTGTATTAAATCCCGGCGCAATTTCTGTGTTTCATCGTCAATGTGAAGGTCTAATGTATAGAGTAAATTTGCAGTAGTGCATCGGAATCTAATACTGATCTCCCAGGAAACGCTCAAAGCAAACCACAAACAATGAGAGGATTTACTCTTCTTGTACTTAAGTCGGCATTGTGCCTTTTGTATTAAATCCCGACGCAATTTGCGTGATTCATCGTCAATGTGAGGCCTAAGGGATAGATCAAAGCTGCAGTAGCGCATCGGAATCTAATACTGATCTCCCAGTAAACGCTCAAAGCAAACCAGAAACAATGAGTAGATTTACTCTTCTCGTACCTAAGTTGGCATTGTGCCTATTGTATTAAACCCCGACCCAATTTCAGTGTTTCATCATCAATGTGAAGGTCCAAGGGATAGAGTAAAGCTGTAGTAGTGCATCGGAATGTAATAGTGATCTCCCAGGAAACGTTCAAAGAAAACCACAAACAATGAGAAGATTAACTCTTCTTGTGCTAAAGTGGGAATTGTGCCTTTTGTATTAAATCCCGGCGCAATTTCTGTGTTTCCTCGTCAATGTGAAGGTCCGAGGGATAGAGTGAAGCTGCAGTAGTGAATCGGAATGTAATACTGATCTCCCAGGAAGCGCTCAAAGCAAACCACAAACAATGAGCACATGTTCTGTTCTTGTACTTAAGTCGGCATTGTGCCTTTTGTATTAAATCCCGACGCAATTTTTCTATTTCATTGTCAATGAGAAACTCCATGGTATTGAGTAAAGCTGCAGTAGGGCATTGGGATCTAAAACTGATCTCCCAGGAAACGTTCAAAGCAAAACACAAACTGTGAGAAGGTTAACTCTTCTTGTGCTTAAGTTGGCATTGTGTCTTTTGTGTTAAATCCCGACGCAATTTCTGTGTTTTATCGTCAATGTGAAGGTCCAAGGGATCGAGTATAGCTGCAGTAGTGTATCAGAATGTAATACTGATCTCCCAGGAGGCGCTCTAAGCAAACCACAAACAATCAGAACATTTACTGTTCTTGTGCTTATGACGGCATTGTGCCTTTTGTATTAAATACCGACGCAATTTCTGTGTTTGATCGTCAATGTGAAGGTCCATGGGATAGAGTAAAGCTGCAGTAGTGCATCGGAATCTAATACTGATCTCCCAGGAAACGCCCAAAGCAGACCACATACTATGAGAAGAATTACTCATCTTGTACTTAAGTCGGCATTGTGCCTTTTGTATTAAGTCCCGAAGCAATTTCTGTGTTTCATCGTCAATGTGAAGGTCCAAGAAATAGAGTAAAGCTGCAGTTGTGTTTCGGAATCTAATACTGATTTCCCAGGAAACGCTCAAAGCAAACCACAAACAATGAAAAAACTTACTCTTCTTGTACGTAAGTTGGCATTGTCCCTTTTGTATTAAATCCCGACGCAATCTCTGTGTTTCATCGTCAATTTCAAGGTCCAAGGGATAGAGTAAAGCGGCAGTAGTGCATCGTAATCTAATACTGATCTCCCAGCAAACGCTCCAAGCGAACTACTAACAGTGAGAAGATGTACTCTTCTTGTACTTCAGTCGGTATTGTGCTTTTGGATTATATCCCGTCGAAATTTCTGTGTTTCATCGTCAATGTGAAGGTCCAATGGATAGAGTAATGCTGCAGTGGTGCTTCGGAATCTAATACTGATCTCACAGGAAATGCTAAAAGCAAACCACAAACAATGAGAAGAGTTACTCTTCTTGTACTTAAGTCGGCGTTGTGCCTTTTGTATTAAATTCCGACGCAATTTCTGAGTTTCATCGTCAATCTGAAGGTCCAAGGGATACAGTAAGCCTGCTGTAGTGCATCGGAATCTAATACTGATCTCCCAGGAAACGCTCAAAGCTAACCACAAAAAATTAAAAAAGATTTACTCTTCTCGTACTTAAGTCGGCATTCTGCCTTTTGTATTAAATCCCGACCCAATTTCTGTGTTCGATCGTCAATGTGAAGGCCAAGGGATAGAGTAAAGCTGCAGTAATGTATCAGACTCTAATACTGATCTCCCAGGAAACGCTCAAAGCAAACCACAAACAATGAGAAGATTTACTCTTCTTGTACTTAAGTCGGCATAGTACCTTTTTTATTAAATCCCTACGCAATTACTGTGTTTCATCATCAATGTGGAGGTCCAAGGGATTGAGTAAAGCTGCAGTAGTGCAACCGAATCTAGTACTGTTTTCCCAGGAAACGCTCATCGGAAACCAGGAAAAATGAGAGGATTTACTCTTCATGAACTTAAGTCGCCATTGTGAATTTTGCATTCCATTCCGACGTAATTTCTGTGTTTCATCGTCAATGTGGAGGTCCAAGGGAATGGGTAAAGCTCCAGTAGTGCATCGGAATCTAATACTGATCTCCCAAGAAACGCTCAAAGCAAACCACAAACTATGAGAAGATTTCCTCATCTTGTACTTAAGTCGGCATTGTGCCTTTTGTATTAAATCCAGACGCAATTTCTGTGTTTCATCGTCAATGTGAAGGGCAATGTGATAGAGAAAAGCTGCAGTAGTGCTTCGGAATCTATTACTGACCTCCCAGGAAACGCCCAAAGCAATCCACAAACTGCCGGCCGAAGTGGCCGTGCGGTTAAAGGCGCTGCAGTCTCTTACCGCAACACCACTACGGTCGCAGGTTCGAATCCTGCCTCGGGCATGGATGTTTGTGATGTCCTTAGGTTTAGTTAGGTTTAACTAGTTCTAAGTTCTAGGGGACTAATGACCTCAGCAGTTGATTCCCATAGTGCTCAGAGCCAAACCACAAACTACGAGATGATTTACTCATCTTGTACTTAAGTCGGCATTGTGCGTTTTGAATTCAGTCCCGAAGCAATTTCTGTGCTTCATCGTCAATGTGAAGCTACAAGAGATAGAGTAAAGCTGCAGTTGTGCTTCGGAATCTAATACTGATCTCCCAGGAAACGCTCAAACCAAACCACAAACAATGAAAAGACTTACTCTTCTTGTACTTAAGTTAGCATTGTCCCTTTTGTATTAAATCCCGACGCAATTTCTGTGTTTCATCGTCAATGTGAAGGTCCAAGGGATAGAGTAAAGCTGCAGTAGTACATCGGAATCTAATACTGATCTATCAGGAAACGCTCAAAGCAAATCTCATGCAATGGGAAGATCTACTCTTCTTGTACCTAAGTCGGCATTGTGCCTTTTGTATTAAATCCCAACGCAATTTCTGTATTTCACCGTTAACGGCAATGTCCAAGGGATACAGTGAACCTAATGTGGTGCATCGAAAACTAATTCTGGTCTCCCATGAAACGCTGAAAACAAACGACAAACAATAAGAAGATTTACTCTTCATTATCTTAAGTTGTCATTGTGCCTTTTGTATTAAGTCCTGTCGCAATTTCTACGTTTCATCGTCAATGTGAAGGTCAAAGGGATAGAGTAAAGATGCAGTAGTGCATAGGAATCTAACACTGATCTACTAGGACACGCTCAAAGCAACCACAACAATGAGATGGTATACTCTTCTTCTACTTAAGTTGGCGTTGTGCCTTTTGTATTTAATCCCGACGCAATTTCTGTGTTTCATCGGCAATGTGAAAGTCCAGGGAATAGATTAAAAGCTGCAGTAGTGCTTCGGAATCTAATACTGATCTCCCAGGAAACGTTCGAAGCAAACCTCAAACACTGAGAAGATTTACTCTTCTTGTACTTAAGACGGCATTCTGCCTTTTGTATTAAGTCCCGACGCAATTGCTGTGTTTCAACGTCAATGTGAAGGTCCAAGGGATGGAGTAAAGCTGCAGTAGTGCATCGGAATCTAAAACTGAACACTCAGGAAACGCTCAAAGAAAACCAGAAACAATGAGAAGATTTACTCTTCTTGTACCTGAGTCGGCATAGTGCCTATTGTAATAAATCGCGACGCAATTTTTGTGTTTCATCATCAATGTGAAGATACAAGGGATAGAGTAAAGCTGTAGCAGTGCATCGGAATCTAATACTGATCTCCCAAGAAACGCTCAAAGCAAACTACAAACTATGAGAAGATTTCCTCATCTTGTACCTAAGTCGGCATTGTGCCTTTTGTATTAAAACCAGACGCAATTTCTGTGTTTCATCGTCAATGTGAAGGGCAATGTGATAGAGTAAAGCTGCAGTAGTGCTTCGGAATCTATTACTGACCTCCCAGGAAACGCCCAAAGCAATCCACAAACTGCCGGCCGAAGAGGTCGTGCGGTTAAAGGCGCTGCAGTCTGGAACCGCAAGACCACTACGGTCGCAGGTTCGAATCCTGCCTTGGTCATGGATGTTTGTGATGTCCTTAGGTTAAGTTAGGTTTAACTAGTTCTAAGTTCTAGGGGACTAATGACCTCAGCGGTTGATTCCCATAGTGCTCAGAGCCAATCCACAAACTACGAGAAGATTTACTCATCTTGTACTTAAGTCGGCATTGTGCGTTTTGTATTCAGTCCCGAAGCAATTTCTGTGCTTCATCGTCAATGTGAAGCTACAAGAGATAGAGTAAAGCTGCAGTTGTGCTTCGGAATCTAATACTGATCTCCCAGGAAACGCTCAAACCAAACCGCAAACAATGAAAAGACTTACTCTTCTTGTACTTAAGTTAGCATTGTCCCTTTTGTATTAAATCCCGACGCAATTTCTGTGTTTCATCGTCAATGTGAATTTCCAAGGGATAGAGTAAAGCTGCAGTTGTGCGGCTGAAAACTAATACTGATCTCCAAGGAAACGCTCAAAGCAAACCACAAACAATGAGATTTACTCTTCATGTACGTAAGTCGGCATTGTGCCTTTTGTATTAAATCCCGACGAAATTTCTGTGTTTCATCGTCAATGTGAAGGTCCAAGGGATAGAGTAAATCTGCAGTAGTGCATCGGAATGCAATACCGATCTTCCAGGAAGCGCTCAATGCAAACAACAAACAATGAGATGATTTACTGTTCTTGAACTTAAGTCGGCATTGTCCCTTTTGTATTAAATCCTGACGCAATTTCTGTATTTCATCATCAATGAGAAAGCCCAAGGGATAGAGTAAAGCTGCAGTAGGGCATTGGAATCTCAAACTGATCTCCCAGGAAACGCTCAATTCAAACCACAAACAATGAGAAGATTTACTCTTTTTGTATGTAAACCAGCATAGTGCCCTTTGTATTAAACCCCGACGCAATTTCTGTGTTTCATCGTCAATGTGAAAGTCCAAGGGATAGAGTAAAGCCGCAGTAGTGCTTCGGAATCTAATACTGATCTCCCAGGAAACGCTCAAAGCAAACCACAAACAATGAAAAGACTTACTCTTCTTGTACTTATGTTGGCATTGTGCCTTTTGTATTAAATCCCGACGCAATTTCTGTGTTTCATCGTCAATGTGAAGTTCCTAGGGATAGAGTAAAGCTGCAGTAGTGCATCGGAATCTATTACTCATCTACCAGGTAACGCTCAAAGCAAATCTCATGCAATGGGAAGATCTACTCTTCTTGTACTTAAGTCGGCATTGTGCCTTTTGTATTAAATCCCGGCGCAATTTCTGTATTTCATCGTTAACGGCAATGTCCAAGGGATACAGTGAACCTAATGTGGTGCATCTAAAACTAATTCTGGTCTCCCATGAAACGCTGAAAACAAACCACAAACAATAAGAAGATTTACTCTTCATGTTCTTAAGTTGTCATTGTGCCTTTTGTATTAAGTCCTGTCGCAATTTCTACGTTTCATCGTCAATGTGAAGGTCAAAGGGATAGAGTAAAGATGCAGTAGTGCTTCGGAATCTAACACTGATCTACCAGGACACGCTCAAAGCAAACCACAAACAATGAGATGGTATACTCTTCTTGTACTTAAGTCGGCATTGTGCCTTTTGTATTAAATCCCGGCGCAATTTCTGTGTTTCATCGTCAATGTGAAGGTCTAATGTATAGAGTAAATTTGCAGTAGTGCATCGGAATCTAATACTGATCTCCCAGGAAACGCTCAAAGCAAACCACAAACAATGAGAGGATTTACTCTTCTTGTACTTAAGTCGGCATTGTGCCTATTGTAATAAATCCAGACGCAATTTGCGTGATTCAACGTCAATGTGAGGCCTAAGGGATAGAACAAAGCTGCAGTAGTGCATCGGAATCTAATACTGATCTCCCAGTAAACGCTCAAAGCAAACCAGAAACAATGAGTAGATTTACTCTTCTTGTACCTACGTCGGCATTGTGCCTATTGTATTAAACCCCGACGCAATTTCTGTATTTCATCATCAATGTGAAGGTCCAAGGGATAGAGTAAAGCTGTAGTAGTGCATCGGAATGTAATACTGATCTCCCAGGAAACGTTCAAAGAAAACCACAACCAAAGAGAGGATTAACTCTTCTTGTGCTTAAGTGGGCATTGTGCCTTTTGTATTAAATCCCGGCGCAATTTCTGTGTTTCCTCCTCAATGTGAGGGTCCAAGTGATAAAGTGAAGCTGCAGTAGTGAATCGGAATGTAATACTGATCTCCCAGGAGGCGCTCAAAGCAAACCACAAACAATGAGCACATATTCTGTTCTTGTACTTAAGTCGGCATTGTGCCTTTTGTATTAAATCCCGACGCAATTTCTGTATTTCATCGTCAACGGCAATGTCCAAGGGATACAGTGAACCTAATGTGGTGCATCTAAAACTATTACTGGTCTCCCATGAAAAGCTGCAAGCAAACCACAAACAATAAGAAGATTTACTCTTCATGTTCTTAAGTCGTCATTGTGCCTTTTGTATTAAATCCTGAGGCAATTTCTACGTGTCATCGTCAATGTGAACGTCAAAGTGATAGAGTAAAGATGCAGTAGTGCATCGGAATCTAACACTGATCTACCAGGAAAAGCTCAAAGCAAACCACTAACAATGAGTTGTTATACACTTCTTGTACTTAAGTCGGCATTATGTCTTTTGTATTAAATCCCGGCGAAATTTCTGTGTTTCATCGTCAATGTGAGGGTCCAATGTATAGAGTAAATATGCAGTAGTGCATCAGAATGTAATACTGATCTCCCAGGAAACGCTCAAAGCAAACCACAAACAATGAGAGGATTTACTCTTCTTGTACTTAAGTCGGCATTGTGCCTTTTGTATTAAATCCCGACGCAATTTGTGTGATTCATCGTCAATGTGAGGCATAAGGGATAGATTAAAGCTGCAGTTGTGCATCGGAATCTAATACTGATCTCCCAGTAAACGCTCAAAGCTAACCAGAAACAATGAGTAGATTTACTCTTCTTGTACTTAAGTCGGCATTGTGCCTATTGTATTAAATACCGACGCAATTTCTGTGTTTCATTGTCAATGTGAAGGTCCAAGGGATAGAGTAAGGCTGCAGTAGTGCATCGGAATCTAATACTAATCTCCCAGGAGACGCTCAAAGAAAATCAGAAAAAATGAGAAGATTTACTCTTCTTGTACTTAAGTCGGCTTTGTTCCTATTGTATTATATCGCGACGCAATATCTGTGTTTCATCATCAATGTGAAAATCCAAAGGATAGAGTAAAGCTGTAGCAGGGCATCGGAATCTAATACTGATCTCCCAGGAAACGTTCAAAGCAAAACACAAACTGTGAGAAGGTTAACTCTTCTTGTGCTTAAGTTGGCATTGTGTCTTTTGTGTTAAATCCCGACGCAATTTCTGTGTTTTATTGTCAATGTGAATGTCCAAGGGATCGAGTATAGCTGCAGTAGTGCATCAGAATGTAATACTGATCTCGCAGGAGGCGCTCAAAGGAAACCACAAACAATCAGAACATTTACTGTTCTTGTGCTTATGACGGCATTGTGCCTTTTGTATTAAATACCGACGCAATTTCTGTGTTTGATCGTCAATGTGAAGGTCCATGGGATAGAGTAAAGCTGCAGTTGTGCATCGGAATCTAAAATGATCTCCCAGGAAACGCCCATAGCAAACCACATACTATGAGAAGAATTACTCATCTTGTACTTAAGTCGGCATTGTGCCTTTTGTATTAAGTCCCGAAGCAATTTCTGTGCTTCATCGTCAATGTGAAGGTCAAAGAAATAGAGTAAATCTGCAGTTGTGTTTCGGAATCTAATACTGATTTCCCAGGAATCGCTCAAAGCAAACCACAAACAATGAAAAAGTTACTCTTCTTGTACGTAAGTTGGCATTGTCCCTTTTGTATTAAATCCCGACGCAATCTCTGTGTTTCACCGTCAATTTCAAGGTCCAAGGGATAGAGTAAAGCGGCAGTAGTGCATCGTAATCTAATACTGATCTCCCAGGAAACGCTCCAAGCGAACTACTAACAGTGAGAAGATTTATTCTTCTTGTACTTAAGTCGGTATTGTGCTTTTGGATTATATCCCGTCGAAATTTCTGTGTTTCATCGTCAATGTGAAGGTCCAAGGGATAGAGTAAAGCTGCAGTAGACGTTCGGAATCTAATACTGATCTCGCAGGAAACGCTCAAAGCAAACCACAAACAGTGGGAAATTTGCTCTTTTTTTACTTAAGTCGGCATTGAGCATTTTGTATTTAATCCCGACGCAATTTCTGTGTTTCATCAGCAATATGAAGGTCCAGGGAATAGATTAAAGCTGCAGTAGTGCATCGGAAATGTAATACTGATCTCCCAGGAAACGTTCGAAGCAAACCTCAAACACTGAGAAGATTTACTCTTCTTGTACTTAAGTCGGCATTCTGCCTTTTGTATTAAGTCCCGACGCAATTGCTGTGTTTCAACGTCAATGTGAAGGTCCAAGGGATGGAGTAAAGCTGCAGTAGTGCATCGGAATCTAATACTGAACACTCAGGAAACACTCAAAGAAAACCAGAAACAATGAGAAGATTTACTCTTCTTGTACTTGAGTCGGCATAGTTCCAATTGTAATAAATCACTACGCAATTTCTGTGTTTCATCATCAAGGTGAAGATACAAGGGATAGAGTAAAGCTGTAGCAGTGCATCGGAATCTAATTCTGATCTCCCAAGAAACGCTCAAAGCAAACCACAAACTATGAGAAGATTTACTCATCTTGTACCTAAGTCGGCATTGTGCCTTTTGTATTAAATCCCGACGCAATCTCTGTGTTTCATCGTCAATGTGAAGGTCCAAGGGAATGAGTAAAGCTCCAGTAGTGCATCGGAAATCTAATACTGATCTCCAAGGAAAAGCTCAAAGCAAACCACAAACAATGAGAAGATTTACTCTGCTTGTACGTAAGTCGGCATTGTTCCTTTTGTATTAAATCCCAATGCAATTTCTGTGTTTCATCGCCAATGTGAAAGTCCAAGGGATAGAGTAAAGCCGCAGTAGTGCATCAGAATCTAATACTGATCTCCCAGAAGACGCTCAAAGCAAATCTCATGCAATGAGAAGATCTACTCTTATTGTACTTAAGACGGCATTGTGCCTTTTGTATTAAATCCCGACGCAATTTCTGTTTTTCATCGTTAACGGCAAGGTCCAAGGGATACAGTAAACCTGATGTGGTGCATCGAAAACTAAAACTGGTCTCCCATGAAACACTGAAAGCAAACCAGAAACGATAACAAGATTTACTCTTCCTGTTCTTAAGTCGTCATTGTGCCTTTTGTATTAAATCCTGAGGCAATTTCTACGTTTCATCGTCAATGTGAAGGTCAAAGGGATAGAGTAAAGATGCAGTAGTGCATCGGAATCTAACACTGATCTACCAGGACACGCTCAAAGCAAACCACAAACAATGAGATGTCATACTCTTCTTGTACTTAAGTCGGCATTGTGCCTTTTGTATTAAATCCCGGCGCAATTTCTGTGTTTCATCGTCAATGTGAAGGTCCAATGTATAGAGTAAATTTGCAGTAGTGCATCGGAATCTAATACTGATCTCCCAGGAAACGCTCAAAGCAAACCACAAACAATGAGAGGATTTACTCTTCTTGTACTTAAGTCGGCATTGTGCCTATTGTATTAAATCCCGACGCAATTTGCGTGATTCATCGTCAATGTGAGGCCTAAGGGATAGATTAAAGCTGCAGTAGTGCATCGGAATCTAATACTGATCTCCCAGTAAACGCTCAAAGCAAACCAGAAGCAATGAGTAGATTTACTCTTCTTGTACTTAAGTCGGCATTGTGCCTATTGTATTAAACCCCGACGCAATTTCTGTGTTTCATCATCAATGTGAAGGTCCAAGGGATAGAGTAACGCTGTAGTAGTGCATCGGAATGTAATACTGATCTCCCAGGAAACGCTCAAAGAAAATCAGAAACAAAGAGAAGATTTACTTTTCTTGTACTTAAGTCGGCATTGTGCCTATTGAATTAAATCGCGACGCAATTTCTTTGCTTCATCATCAATGTGAAGATCCAAAGGATAGAGTAAATCTGCAGTAGTGCATCGGAATCTAATACTGATCTCCCAGGAAACGCTCAAAGCAACCACAAACAATGAGAATATTTAATCTTCTTGTACTTAAGTCGACATTGTGCCTTTTGTATTAAATCCGGACGCTATTTCTGTGTTTCATCGTCATTGTGAAGGTGCAAGAGATGGAGTAAATCTGTAGTAGTGCATCGGAATCTAATACTGGTCTCCCAGAAACGCTCAGAGCAAAGCACAAACAACGAGAAGATTTGCTCCTCTTGTACATAAGTCGGCTTTGTGCCTTTTGTATTAAATCCCGACGCAATTTCTGTGTTTCGTCGTCAATGTGAAGGTCTAAGGAATAGAGTAAACCTGCAGTAGTACATCGGAATCTATTACTGATCTACCAGGAAATGCACAAAGAAAACCACAAACAATGAGAAGATTTACTCTTCTTGTACTGAAGTCGGCATTGTGCCCTTTGTATTAAAGCCCGATGCAATATCTGTGTTTCATCGCCAATGTGAAGGTCCAAGGGATAGAGTGAAGCTGCAGTGGTGCAACGGAATCTAATACTGATCCTCCAGGAATCGCACAAAGCAAACCACAAACAATGAGAAGATCTCCTCTTCTTGTACTTAAGTCGCGATTGTGATTTTTGTATTAAATCCCGACGCAACTTTTGTGTTTCATCGTCAATGTGAAGGTCCAAGGGATAGAGTTAAGCTGCAGTAGTGCATCGGAATGTAACACTGATGTCCCAGGAACCGATCAATGCAAACCACAAACAATGAGAGGATTCACTCTTCTTCTACTTAAGTCGGCATTTCGCAATTGGTATTAAATCCCAACGCAATATCTGTATTCCATCGTAAACGTGATGGTCCTAGGGATACAGTAAACCTGATGTGGTGCATCGAATTCTATTACTGGTCTCCCAGGAAAAGCTGAAAGCAAACCACAAGCAATGAAAAGACTTATTCTTCTTGTACCTAAGTCGGCATTGTGCCTGATGTATTAAATCCCGACGCAGTTTCTGTATTTCATCGTAAACGCGAAGGTCCAAGGGTACAGTAAACCCGATGTGGTGCATCGATATCTAGTACTGGTCTCCCAGAAAACGCTGAAAGCAAACCACAAACAATGAGAAGATTTACTCTTATTGTATTTACATCGGCATTCAGCCTCTTCTATTAAAACCCGACGCAATATCTGTGTTACATCATCAATGTGAAGGTCCAAGGGATAGAGTAAAGATGCAGTACTGCATCGAAATCTAAACTGATAACCCAGGAAACGCTCAAACCATACCACAATCAATGAGATGATTTACTCTTCTATTATTGAAGTCGGCATTGAGCTTTTTATATTATATCCTTACGCAATTTCTGTGTTTCATCGTCAATGTGAAGGTCCAAGGGATAGAGTAAAGCTGCAGTAGTGTTTCGGAATCAAATACTGATCTCTCAGGAAACGCTCAAAGCAAACCACAAACAATGAGAGGATTTACTCCTCTTGTACTTAAGTCGGCATTGTCCGTTTTGTATTAAATCCCGACGCAATTTCTGAGTTTCATCGTCAATGTGAAAGTCCAGGGGTGGAGTAAAGCTGCAGTAGTGCTTCGGAATCTAATACTAATCTCTCAGAAAACGATCAAGCAAACCACAAACAATGTGAAAATCTACTCTTCTTGTACTTAAGAAGCCATTGTGACTTTTGTATTAAGTCCCGACCCAATTTCTGCGGTTCATCTTCAATGTGAAGGTCCAAGGGATAGAATAAATCTGTAGATGTACTTCGGAACCTAATACAGATCTCTCAAGACACGCTCTAAGCAAACAACAAACAATGAGAAGATTTACTCTTCTTGTACTTAAGTCGGCATTGTGCGTTTTGTATTAAATCTCGACGCAAATTCTGTGTTTCATCGTCAATGTGAAAGTCCAAGGGATCGAGTAAAGCTGCAGTTGTGCTTCGGGATCTAATACTAATCTCCCAGGAAACGCTCAAAGCAAACCACAAACAATGAGAAGATTTACTCTCCTTGTACTTAAGTCGGCATTGTGCCTTTTGTATTAAATCACGACGCAATTTCTGTGTTTCATCGTCAGTGTGAAGGTCCAAGTTACAGAGTAAAGCTGCAGTAATGCATCGGAATCTAATACAGATCACCCACTAAACGCTTAAAGCAAACCACAAACAATGAGAAGAGTCAGCCTTCCTGTACTTATGTCGGCGCTGTGCCTTTTGTATTAAATCCCGACGCTATTTCTGTGTTTCATCGTCAATGCGAAGGTCCAAGGAATAGAGTAAGGCTGCAGTAGTGCATCGGAATCTAATACTGATCTCCCAGGAAACGCTTAAAGCCAACCACAAAAAATGAGAAGATTTACTCTTCTTGTGCTTAGGTCGTCATTGCGACTTTCGTATGAAGTCCTGAGGAAATTTCTGTGTTTCATCGTCAATGTGAAGGTGCAAGAGATGGAGTAAATCTGCATTAGAGCATCGGAATCTAATTTTGATCTCCCAGAAACGCCCAGAGCAAAGCACAA
The DNA here is from genome assembly GCF_021461385.2 of Schistocerca piceifrons. Lineage (NCBI taxonomy): Eukaryota > Metazoa > Arthropoda > Insecta > Orthoptera > Acrididae > Schistocerca > Schistocerca piceifrons. Next base: position 965,203,455 of record NC_060149.1, read on the forward strand.
ACAACAAGAAGATATCCTCTTCTAGTACTTAAGTCGGCTTTGTGCCTTTTAAATTAAATCCCGACGCACTTAGTGTGTTTCGTCGTCAATGTGAAGGTCTAAGGAATAGAGAAAAACTGCAGTAGAACATCGGAATCTAATACTAATCTCCCAGCAAACGCACAAAGCAAACCACAATCAATGGGAAGATTAACTCTTCTTGTACTTGAGTCGGCATTGTGCCTTTGGTATTAAATCCCGACGCAGCTTCTGTGTTTCGTCGTCAATGTGAAGGTCCAAGGGATAGAGTAAAGCTGCAGTAGTGCATCGGAATATAATACTGATCTCCCAGGAACCGATCAATGCCAACCACAAACAATGAGAGGATTCACTCTTCTTCTACTTAAGTCGGCATTGTGCAATTGGTATTGAATCCCGACGCAATATCTGTGTTTCATCGCCAATGTGAAGGTCCAAGGGATAGAGTAAAGCTGAAGTTGTGCTTCGGAATCTAATACTAATCTCCCAGGAAACGCTCAAAGCAAACCACAAACAATGAGAAGATTTACTGTTCTTGTACTTAAGTTAGCATTGTGAATTTTGTGTTAAATCCGGACGCAATTTCTGTATTTCATCGTCATTGTGAAAGTGCAAGGGATGGAGTAAAGCTGCAGTAGTGCATCGGAATCTAATACTGATCTCTCAGCAAACGCACAAAGCAAACCACAAACAATGAGAATTTTTACTCTTCTTGTACTTTTGTCGGCATTGTGCTTTCTGTATTACAGCCCGACGCAATATCTGTGTTTCATCGCCAATGTAAAGGTTCAAGGGATCGAGTTAAGCTGCAGTAGTGCATCGGAATCTAATACTGATCACTCAGGAAACGCTCTAAGCAAACCACAAAAATAAGAGCATTTGCTCTTCTTGTGCTTAAGTCGTCATTGTGTCTTTTGTATTAAATCCTGAGGAAATTTCTGTGTTTCATCGTCAATGTGAAGGTGCAAGAGATGGAGTAAATCTGCATTAGAGCATCGGAATCTAATTTTGATCTCCCAGAAACGCCCAGAGCAAAGCACAAACAACGAGAAGATATCCTCTTCTAGTACTTAAGTCGGCATTGTGCCTTTTGAATTAAATCCCGACGCAATTTCTGTGTTTCATCTTCAATGTGAATGTCCAATGGATAGAGCGAAGCTGCAGTACTGCATCGGAATATAATACTGATCTCCCAGGAAACGCTCAAAGCAAACCACAGACAATGAGTAGATTCCCTCTTCTTGTATTGTGCCTTTTGTGTTAGATCTCGACGCAACTTCTATGTTCCATCGTCAATGCGAACGTCCAAGGGATAGAGTGAAGCTGCAGTTGTGCAACGGAATCTAATACTGATCTCCCAGGAAACGTTCAAAGCAAACCACAATCAATGAGAAGATTTACTTTTGTTGTACTTATGTCGGCATTGTGCCTTTTGTATTAAGTAACGACGCAATTTCTGTGTTTCATCGTCAATGTGAATGTACAAGGGATAGAGTAAAACTGCAGTAGTTCATCGGAATCTAATACTTATTTTCCAGGAAACGCTCAAAGCAACCCACAAACAATGAGAGGATTTATTCCTCTTGTTCTTATGTCGGCATTGTGCCTTTTTATATTAAATACCGACGCAAATTCTGTGTTTCATCTTTAATGAGAAGGTCCAAGGGATGGCGTAAAGCTGCAGTAATACACCGGAATCTTATACTGATCTCCCAGGAAACGCTCAAAGCAAACCACAAACAATTAGATGATTTACTCTTCTATAACTTAAGTCGGCATTGTGCCTTTTGTATTAAATCCCGACCCAAAGTCTGTGTTTCATCGTCAATGTGAAGGTCCAACAGATAGAGTAGAGCTTCAGTAGTGCATCGGAATCTAATACTTATCTCCCAGGAAACGCTCAAAGCAAACCACAAACAATGAGATTTACTAATCTTGTACCTAAGTCGGCACTGTGCCTTTTGTATTAATTCCCGACGCAATTTCTGTGTTCCATCGTCAATGTGAAGGTCCAAGGGATAGAGCAAAGCAGCAGTAGTGCATCGGAATCTAATACTGATCTCCAAGGAAACGCTCAGAGCATACCACAAACAATGAGAAGTTTTATCCTTCTTGTACTTAAGTCGGCATTGTGCCTTTTGTATTAAATCCCGACCCAATTTCTGTGCTTCATCGTCAATGTGAAGGTCCAAGGGGTAGAGTAATGCTGCAGTAGTGTAACGGAATCTAATACTGATCTCCCAGGAAACGCTCAAAGCAAACCAGAAACAATGAGAAGATTTACTCTTCTTGTACTTAAGTCTTCATCGTGCCTTTTGTATTAAATCCCGACGTAATTTCAGTGTTTCATCGTCAATGTGAGGGTCCAAGGGATAGATTAAAGCTGCAGTAATGCATAGGAATCTAATACTGATCTCCCAGGAAAGCCTCATTGTAAACCACAAACAACGAGAATATTCAATGTGCGTGTACTTAAGTCGGCATTGTGCCTTTTGTATTAAATCCCAACGCAAATTCTGTGTTTCATCGTCAATGTGAAGTTCCAAGGGATAGAGTACAGCTGCAGTAGTGCATCGGAATCTAATACTGATCACCCCGGAAACGCACATAGCAAACCACAAACTTTGAGATGATCTACTCTTCTTGTACTTAAGTCAGCTTTGTGTCTTTGGTATTAAATCTCGACGCAATTTCTGTGTTTCATCGTCAATGTGAAAGTCCAATGGATAGAGTGAAGCTGCAGTAGTGCATCGGAATCTAATACTGATCTCCCAGGAAACGCTCAATGCAAACCACAAACAATGAGAAAATTTACTCTGCTTGTACTTAAGTCGGCATTGTGCCTTTTGTAAAAATCCCAACGCAATTTCCGTGTTTCCTCGTCAATGTGATGGTCCAAGGTATAGAGTTAAGCTGCAGTAGTGCATCGGAATCTAATACTGATCTCCCAGGAAACGCTCAAAGCAAACCACAAACAATGAGAATATTTTACTCTTCTTCTACTTAAGTCGGCATTGTGCAGTTTGTAATCAATCCCGACGCAATTTCTGTGTTTTATCGTCAATGTGAAGGTCCAGGTTAAAGCGTAAAGCTGCAGTAGTGCAGCGGAATCTAATACTGATCTCGCAGGAAATTCTCAAAGCAAACCACAAACAATTAGAAGATATACTCCTCTTGTACTTAAGCTGGCATTGTGCCTTTTGTATTAAATCCCGACGCAATTTCCGTGTTTCATCGTAAATGTCAATGTCCAAGGGATAGAGTAAAGCTGCAGTAGTGCATCGGAATCTAATACTGATCTCCCAGAAAACGCTCAAAACAAACCACAGACAATGAGAAGATTTACTCTTCTTGTACTTAAGTCGGCATTGTGCCTTTTATATTAAATCCCGACGCAATTTCTGTGTTTCATCTTCAATGTGAATGTCCAATGGATAGAGTGAAGCTGCAGTAGTGCATCGGAATCTAATACTGATCTCCCAGGATAAGCTCAAAGCATACCATTAACAATGAGAAAATTTACTCTGCTTGTACTTAAGTCGGCATTGTGCCGTTTGTATTCAATCCCGACGCAATTTCTGTGTTTCATCGTCAATATGAAGGTCCAAGTTGTAGAGTAAACCTGCAGTAGTGCATCGGAATCTAAAACAGATCTCGCAGGAAACACTCAAAGCAAACCACAAACAGTGAGGATATTTACTCCTCTTGTACTTAAGCTGGCATTGTGCCTTTTGTATTAATTCCCGACGCAATATCTGTGTTTCATCGTCAATGTGAGGGTCCAATTGATAAAGTAAAGCTGCAGTAGTGAATCGGAATCTAATACTGATCTCCCACGAAACCCTCAAAGCAAACCGCAAACAATGAGAAGATTTACTCCACTTGTACATAAGTCTGCATTGTGCCTTTTGTATTAAATCCCGACGCAAATTCTGTGTTTCATCGTCAATGTGAATGTCCAATGGATAGAGTGAAGCTAAAGTAGTGCATCAGAATCTAATACTGATCTCCCAGGAAACGCTCAAAGCAAACCACAGACAATGAGGAGATTCGCTCTTCTTGTACTTAGGTTGGCATTGTGCCTTTTGTATTAAATCCCGACGCAACTTCTATGTTTCATCGCCAATGTGACGGTTCAAGGGATAGAGTTAAGCAGCAGTAGTGCATCGGAATCTAATACTGATCTCCCAGGAAACGATCAAATCGTAGCACAAACAATGGGAAGATTTACTCTGCTTGTACTTAAGTCGGCATTGAGCATTTTGTATTAAATCCTGACGCAATTTCTGTGTTTCATCGTCAATGCGAATGTCCAAAGGATAGAGTTAAGCTGCAGTAGTGCATCGGAATCTACTACTGATCTCCCAGGAAACGCTCAAAGCAAACCAAAAACAATGAGAATATTTTACTCTTCTTCTACTTAAGTCGGCATTGTGCAGTTTGTATTCAATCCCGACGCAATTTCTGTGTTTCATCGTCAATGTGAAGGTCCAGGTTAAAGCGTAAAGCTGCAGTAGTGCACCGAAATCTAATACTGATCTCGCAGGAAACGCTCAAAGCAAACCACAAACAATTAGAAGATTTACTCCTTATGTACTTAAGCTGGCATTGTGCCTTTTGTATTAAATCCCGACGCAATTTCCGTGTTTCATCGTAAATGTCAAGGTCCAAGGGATAGAGTAAAGCTGCAGTAGTGAATCGGAATCTAATACTGATCTCCCAGGAAACGCTCAAAACCAACCACAGACAATGAGAAGATTTACTCTTCTTGTACTTAAGTCGGCATTGTGCCTTTTATATTAAATCCCGACGCAATTTCTGTGTTTCATCTTCAATGTGAATGACCAATGGATAGAGTGAAGCTGCAGTAGTGCATCGGAATCTAATACTGATCTCCCAGGAAA